>NC_135808.1:47184004-47484004 GCF_964213995.1 Mustelus asterias | reverse complement strand
GCACACGGAGCAAGGGGCACACGGAGTAAAGGGCACACAGAGTAACGGGCACACAGAGCAAAGGGCACACAGAGCAAAGGGCACACAGAGCAAAGGGCACACAGAGCAAAGGGCACACAGAGCAAAGGGCACACAGAGCAAAGGGCACACAGAGCAAAGGGCACACAGAGCAATGGGCAAACAGACCTATGGGCAAACAGACCTACGGGCAAAGAGCGCTGCTGGCAAAGAGTGCTCCGGGCAAAGAGCGCTCCGGGCAAACAGAGCGACGGACAAATAGAGCGACGGACAAACAGAGCGACTGGCAAACAGAGCTATGGCAAAAATCTTGACGGGAAAACAGCTCAAAGGGCAAACAGAGCTCCGGGCAAATAGAGCTACGGGCAAACAGAGCTAAAAGCAAACACAGCAACAAGGCAAACACATCAACGGGCAAACACAGCAACGCGCAAACACAGAACCGGCAAACAGCATTCTGGGCCAACAGAGCGACAGGCACTCAGACCAACGGGCAAAAAGAGCAACTGGCAAACAGAGCAACGGGCAAAACAGAGCAACGGGCAAACTCAGCTCCGGGCAAACTGAGCTCCGGGCAAACTGAGCTCCGGGCAAACTGAGCTCCGGGCAAACTGAGCTCCGGGCAAACTGAGCTCCGGGCAAACTGAGCTCCGGGCAAACTGAGCTCCGGGCAAACAGAGCTCCGGGCAAACAGAGCTCCGGGCAAACAGAGCTCCGGCCAAACAGAGCTCCGGCCAAACAGAGCTCCGGCCAAACAGAGCTCCGGGCAAAAAGAGCCACAGGCAAACAGCGCTAAGGGCAAAGAGTGCTCCGGGCAAAAAGCTCTCCGGGCAAGCAGAGCAACAGGCACAAAGAGGAACGGGGACAAAGAGGAACAGGGACACAGATCAAGGTGCACACGGAGCAAGGGCCACACAGAGCAGGGGCCACACAGAGCAAGGGGCACACAGAGCAAGGGGCACAATGAGCAAGGGGCACAATGAGCAAGGGGCACAATGAGCAAGGGGCACAATGAGCAAGGGGCACAATGAGCAAGGGGCACACAGAGCAAGGGGCACACAGAGCGAGGGGCACACGGAGCGAGGGGCACACGGAGTAAAGGGCACACAGAGTAACGGGCACACAGAGCTAAGGGCACACAGAGCAAAGGGCACACAGAGCAATGGGCAAACAGACCTACGGGCAAACAGACCTACGGGCAAACAGACCTACGGGCAAAGAGCGCTGCTGGCAAAGAGTGCTCCGGGCAAAGAGCGCTCCGGGCAAACAGAGCGACGAACAAATAGAGCGACGGACAAATAGAGCGACGGGCAAACAGAGCGACTGGCAAACAGAGCGACTGGCAAACAGAGCTATGGCAAAAAGCTTGACGGGAAAACAGCTCAAAGGGCAAACAGAGCTCCGGGCAAATAGAGCTACGGGCAAACAGAGCTAAATGCAAACACAGCAACAGGGCAAACACATCAACGGGCAAACACAGCAACGCGCAAACACAGAACCGGCAAACAGCATTCTGGGCCAACAGAGCAGCGGGCAAACCGAGCAACGGCCAAACAGGGCAATGGGCACACAGAGCGACAGGCACTCAGACCAACGGGCAAAAAGAGCAACTGGCAAACAGAGCAACGGGCAAAACAGAGCAACGGGCAAACTGAGCTCCGGTCAAACTGAGCTCCGGGCAAACTGAGCTCCGGGCAAACTGCGCTCCGGCCAAACAGACCTCCGGCCAAACAGAGCTCCGGCCAAACAGAGCTCCGGCCAAACAGAGCAACGGGCAAACTGAGCTCCGGGCAAACTGAGCTCCGGGCAAACTGAGCTCCGGGCAAACTGAGCTCCGCGCAAACAGAGCTCCGGGCAAACAGAGCTCCGGGCAAACAGAGCTCCAGGCAAACAGAGCTCCGGGCAAACAGAGCTCCGGGTCAAAAGGGCAATGGGCACAGAGAGCAACAGGCACACAGAGGAACCGGCAAACAGCCCTCTGGACGACCAGCGCTCCAGGTCAAAAGGGCAATGGGCAAAGAGGGCTCAGGGCAAACAGAGCTACGGGCAAACAGCGATCCGGGCAAACAGCGAATGGGGCACACAGAGCACTGGGCACACGGAGCACCGGGCACACAGAGCACCGGGCACATGGTGCCCGGGGACACGGTGCTCCTGGCACACGGTGCTCCGGGCAAAAAGAGCAATGGGCAAACAGCACTGCGAGCAAACAGGCAAATGGGCAAGAAGGGCAACGGGCAAGCAGGGCAGTGGGCAAACAGAGCAACGGGCAAACAGAGCAACGGGCAAGCCGAGCTCCAGGGAAATAGAGCTCCGCGCAAAAAACGCTGTGGGCAATCGGGGCTGCAGGCAAACAGCGCTTCAGGCAAACAGAGCTCCGGGCAAACAGAGCTCCGGGCAAACAGAGTTACTGGCAAACAGAGCTCCGGGCAAACAGAGCTTCGGGGAGCAAAGCTCCAGGCAAACAGACCTCCGGGCAAACAGAGCACCACCAAACACAGTTTCGGGCAAACAGAGCTCCGGGCAAAGAGTGTTACGGGCAAAAAGTGCTCCAGGCAAACAGAGCTACGGGCACAAAGACGAACGGGGACACAGACAAAGGTGAACACAGAGCAAGATGCACACAGATAAACGGGCACACAGATCAACGGGCACACAGATCAACGGGCACACAGAGCAACGGGCACACAGAGCAACGGGCACACAGAGCAACGGGCACACAGAGCAACGGGCACACAGAGAAACGGGCACACAGAGCAACGGGCACACAGAGCAACGGGCACACAGAGCAACGGGCACACAGAGCAACGGGCACACAGAGCAACGGGCACACAGAGCAATGGGCACACAGAGAAACGGGCACACAGAGAAACGGGCACACAGAGCAACGGGCACACAGAGCAACGGGCACACAGAGCAACGGGCACACAGAGCAACGGGCACACAGAGCAACGGGCACACAGAGCTATGGGCAAAGGGAGCTATGGGCAAAGGGAGCTATGGGCAAAGAGCGCTGAGGGCAAAGAGCGCTATGGGCAAAAAGCGCTCTGGGAAAAAAGCGCACTGGGCAAACAGAGCAATGGGCACAAAGGGGAACGGGGACACAGAGCAAGGTGCACACAGAGCAAGGTGCACACAGAGCAAGGGGGACACAGAGCAACGGGGACACAGAGCAACGGGGACACAGAGCAACGGGGACACAGAGCAACGGGGACACAGAGCAACGGGGACACAGAGCAACGGGGACACAGAGCAACGGGGACACAGGGCAACGGGGACACAGGGCAACGGGGACACAGGGCAACGGGGACACAGGGCAACGGGGACACAGAGCAACGGGGACACAGAGCAACGGGGACACAGAGCAACGGGGACACAGAGCAACGGGGACACGGAGCATCGGGGACACAGAGCAACGGGGACACATAGCAACCGGCATAGAGCAGCGGGCAAACAGAGCTAAGGGGAAAAAGCTCAACGTGAAAACAGCACAACAGGAAAACAGCTCAACGGGCAAACAGAGCTCCGGGCAAACAGAGTTCCGGGCAAACAGAACTATGGGCAAACAGAGATACGGGCAAACAGAGATACGGGCAAACAGAGATACGGGCAAACAGAGCTATGGGCAAACAGCGCTCCGGGCAAACAGCGCTCCAGGTACACAGAGCACCGGACACAGAGATCACCGGGCATACAGAGCACCGGGGACACAGAGCACCGGGGACACAGAGCACCGGGGACACGGTGCTCCGGGCAAACAGAGCAATGGAAAACAGTGCTCTGAGCAAACAGGGCAATGGGCAAACAGGGCAATGGGCAAACAGAGCTCCGGGCAAACAGAGCAACGGGCAAACAGAGCAAAGGGGAAAACAGCGCATCGGGCAACCAGCGCTCCGGCCAACCAGCGTTCTGCGCAAACAGAGCAATGGGCAAACAGAGCTCCGGGCAAACAGACCTACGGGCAAAGAGAGCTAGGGGCAAAGAGCGCTCCTGGCAAAGAGCGCTCCGGGCAAAGAGCGCTCCGGGCAAACAGAGCGACTGGCAAACAGAGCGACTGGCAAACAGAGCGACTGGCACAGAGCACCGGGGACACAGAGCACCGGGGACACAGAGCACCGGGGACACAGAGCACCGGGGACACAGAGCACCGGGGACACAGAGCACCGGGGACACAGAGCACCGGGGACACAGAGCACCGGGGACACAGAGCACCGGGGACACAGAGCACCGGGGACACAGAGCACCGGGGACACAGAGCACCGGGGACACAGAGCACCGGGGACACAGAGCACCGGGGACACAGAGCACCGGGGACACAGAGCACCGGGGACACAGAGCACCGGGGACACAGTTCTCCGGGCAAACAGAGCAATGGAAAACAGTGCTCTGAGCAAACAGGGCAATGGGCAAACAGGGCAATGGGCAAACAGAGCTCCGGGCAAACAGAGCAACGGGCAAGCAGAGCTTTGGGTAAACAGCGCATCGGGCAACCAACGCATCGGGCAACCAGCGCTCCGGCCAACCAGCGCTCCACGCAAACAGAGCAATGGGCAAAGAGCGCTCCTGGCAAAGAGCGCTCTGGGCAAAGAGCGCACCGGGCAATGAGCGCGCCGGGCAAAGAGCGCTCCGGGCAAAGAGCGCTCCGGGCAACGAGCGCTCCGGGCAAAGAGCGCTCCAGGCAAAGAGCGCTCCGGGCAAAGAGCGCTCCGGGCAAAGGGCGCTCCGGGCAAAGAGTGCTCCGGGCAAAGAGTGCTCCGGGCAAACAGAGCGACAGACAAACAGAGCGACTGGCAAACAGAGCGACTGGCAAACAGAGTGACTGGCAAACAGAGCGATGGCAAAATGCTTGACGGGAAAACAGATCAAGGGGCAAACAGAGCTACGGGCAAACAGAGATACGGGCAAACAGAGCTACAGGCAAACACAGCAACAGGGCAAACACAGCAACGGGCAAACACAGCAACGGGCAAACACAGCAACGGGCAAACACAGCAACGGGCAAACAGCATTCTGGGCAAACAGAGCAACGGGCAAACAGAGCAAAGGGCAAACAGAGCAATGGGCAAACAGCGCAACGGGCAAACAGAGCAATGGGCAAACAGCGCTCCGGGCCAAAAGTGCTCTGGGCCAACAGCGCTGCGGGAAACAAAGCAATGAGCATACAGCGCCCTGGGCAAACAGAGCTCGGGGCAAACAGAGCTACGGTCAAACAGAACTATGGCCAAACAGCCTTCCGGGAAAAGACCAACGGGCAATCAGCATTTTGGGAAAACAGAGGAATGGGCAGACAGAATTCCAGGCAAACAGAGCAACAGACAAACAGAGCAACGGGCAAACGGTGCTCCGTGCAAACGGCGCTCAGGGCAAACAGAGCTCCAGGCAAACTGAGCAAAGGGAACACAGAGCAACGGGCACAACGTGCTCTGAGCAAAGAGCGCACTGGGCAAAGAGCGTTCCGTGCAAGCCGAGCTCCAGGCAAATAGAGCTCCACGCAAACAGCGCTCCAGTCAATCAGTGCTGTGGGCAATCAGGGCTGCAGTCAAACAGCACTTCGGGCAAACAGAGTTCCGGGCAAACAGAGTTCCGGGCAAACAGAGCTCCGGGCAAAGAGAGCTCCGGGCAAACAGAGCTCCGGGCAAACAGAGCTCCGGGCAAACAGAGCTCCGGGCAAACAGAGCTCCGGGCAAACAGAGCTCCGGGCAAACAGGGGTCCGGGCAAACAGAGCTCCGGGCAAACAGAGCTCCGGGCAAACAGAGCTCCGGGAAAACAGAGCTCCAGGAAAACAGAGCTCCGGGCAAACAGAGCACCGGGGAACAGAGCTCCGGGCAAACAGAGCTCCGGACAAACAGAGCTCCGCCAAACAGATCTCCGGGCAAACAGAGCTCTGGGCAAACAGAGCTCAGGGCAAACAGAGCTCCGGGCAAACAGAGCTCCCGGCAAACAGAGCTCCGGCCAACCAGCGCTCCGCGCAAACAGAGCAATAGCAAACAGAGGTCCGGGCAAACAGGGCTCCAGGCACACAGAGCACCGGACACACAGAGGACCGGGGACACAGTGCACCGGGGACACAGAGCACCGGGGACACAGAGCACCGGGGACACAGAGCACCGGGGACACAGAGCACCGGGGACACAGAGCACCGGGGACACAGAGCACCGGGGACACAGAGCACCGGGGACACAGAGCACCGGGGACACAGAGCACCGGGGACACAGAGCACCGGGGACACAGAGCACCGGGGACACAGAGCACCGGGGACACGGTGCTCCAGGCAAACAGAGCAACGGGAAAACAGTGCTCTGAGCAAACAGGGCAATGGGCAAACAGGGCAATGGGCAAAGAGAGCTCTGGGCAAACAGAGCTTTGGGCAAACAGCACATCGGGCAAACAGCGCTCTGGCCAACCAGCGGTCCGCGCAAATAGAGCGACTGGCAAACAGAGCTCCGAACAAAACAGAGCTCGGGGCAAACTGACCTCTGGGCCAACAGAGCACCGGGCAAACAGAGCTCCGGGCAAACAGAGCTCCGGGCAAACAGAGCTCCGGGCAAACAGAGCTCCGGGCAAACAGAGCTCCTGGCAAACAGAGCTCCAGGCAAACAGAGCTTCGGGGAGCAAAGCTCCGGGCAAACAGAGCTCCAGGCAAACAGAGCTCCGGGGAAACCGAGCAATGGGCAAACAGAGCAAGGGACAAACAGCGATCTGGGCAAGCAGTGCTCCGTGCACACAGAGCACCGGGCACACGGAGGTCCGGGCGAAAAGAGCTCCAGGCAAACAGAGCCGCAGACAAAAAGCGCAAAGGGCAAAGAGTGCTCCGGGCAAACAGAGCTCCGGGCAAACAGAGCTCCGGGTCAAAAGGGCAATGGGCAAACTGAGCTCCGCGCAAACTGAGCTCCGGGCAAACAGAGCTCCGGGCAAACAGAGCTCCGGGCAAACAGAGCTCCGGGCAAACAGAGCTCCGGGTCAAAAGGGCAATGGGCACAGAGAGCAACAGGCACACAGAGGAACCGGCAAACAGCCCTCTGGACGACCAGCGCTCCAGGTCAAAAGGGCAATGGGCAAACAGGGCTCAGGGCAAACAGAGCTACGGGCAAACAGAGCTCAGGGCAAACTGAGCCCAGGTCAAACAGAGCTCCGGGCAAACCGCGCTCCGGGCAAACCGCGATCTGGGCAAACAGCGATCCGGGCAAACAGCGAATGGGGCACACGGAGCACCGGGCACACGGAGCACCGGGCACACGGAGCACCGGGCACATGGTGCTCCTGGCACACGGTGCTCCGGGCAAAAAGAGCAATGGGCAAACAGCACTGCGAGCAAACAGGCAAATGGGCAAGAAGGGCAACGGGCAAGCAGGGCAGTGGGCAAACAGAGCAACGGGCAAACAGAGCAACGGGCAAGCCGAGCTCCAGGGAAATAGAGCTCCGCGCAAAAAACGCTGTGGGCAATCGGGGCTGCAGGCAAACAGCGCTTCAGGCAAACAGAGCTCCGGGCAAACAGAGCTCCGGGCAAACAGAGTTACTGGCAAACAGAGCTCCGGGCAAACAGAGCTTCGGGGAGCAAAGCTCCAGGCAAACAGACCTCCGGGCAAACAGAGCACCACCAAACACAGCTTCGGGCAAACAGAGCTCCGGGCAAAGAGTGTTACGGGCAAAAAGTGCTCCAGGCAAACAGAGCTACGGGCACAAAGACGAACGGGGACACAGACAAAGGTGAACACAGAGCAAGATGCACACAGATAAACGGGCACACAGATCAATGGGCACACAGATCAACGGGCACACAGAGCAATGGGCACACAGCAACGGGCACACAGAGAAACGGGCACACAGAGCAACGGGCACACAGAGCAATGGGCACACAGCAACGGGCACACAGAGAAACGGGCACACAGAGCAACGGGCACACAGAGCAACGGGCACACAGAGCAACGGGCACACACAGCAACGGGCACACAGAGCAACGGGCACACAGAGCAATGGGCACACAGCAACGGGCACACAGAGAAACGGGCACACAGAGCAACGGGCACACAGAGCAACGGGCACACAGAGCAACGGGCACACAGAGCAACGGGCACACAGAGCAACGGGCACACAGAGCAACGGGCACACAGAGCAACGGGCACACAGAGCAACGGGCACACAGAGCAACGGGCACACAGAGCAACGGGCACACAGAGCTATGGGCAAAGGGAGCTATGGGCAAAGGGAGCTATGGGCAAACAGAGCTATGAGCAAACAGAGCAATGGGCAAAGAGCGCTCTGGGCAAAGAGAGCTGCGGACAAACAGCGCTCAGGGCAAAGTGTGCTCCCGGCAAAAAGCACTCCGGGCAAACGGAGCAATGGGCACACTAAGCAACGGGCATGAAGAGCAACGGGTACACAGAGCAAAGGGCACGCAGAGTAATGGGCACGCAGAGCAACGGGCACACAGAGCTCTGGGCAAAGAGCGCTGAGGGCAAAGAGCGCTATGGGCAAAAAGCGCTCTGGGAAAAAAGCGCACTGGGCAAACAGAGCAATGGGCACAAAGGGGAACGGGGACACAGAGCAAGGTGCACACAGAGCAAGGTGCACACAGAGCAAGGGGGACACAGAGCAAGGGGGACACAGAGCAACGGGGACACAGAGCAACGGGGACACAGAGCAACGGGGACACAGAGCAACGGGGACACGGAGCAACGGGGACACGGAGCAACGGGGACACAGGGCAACGGGGACACAGGGCAACGGGGACACAGGGCAACGGGGACACAGGGCAACGGGGACACAGGGCAACGGGGACACAGGGCAACGGGGACACAGAGCAACGGGGACACAGAGCAACGGGGACCCAGAGCAACGGGGACACAGAGCAACGGGGACACAGAGCAACGGGGACACAGAGCAACGGGGACACAGAGCAACGGGGACACAGAGCATCGGGGACACAGAGCAACGGGGACACAAAGCAACCGGCATAGAGCAGCGGGCAAACAGAGCTAAGGGGAAAAAGCTCAACGTGAAAACAGCACAACAGGAAAACAGCTCAACGGGCAAACAGAGCTCCGGGCAAACAGAGTTCCGGGCAAACAGAACTATGGGCAAACAGAGATACGGGCAAACAGAGATACGGGCAAACAGAGATACGGGCAAACAGAGATACGGGCAAACAGAGCTATGGGCAAACAGTGCTCCGGGCAAACAGCGCTCCGGGCAAACAGCGCTCCAGGTACACAGAGCACCGGACACAGAGATCACCGGGCATACAGAACACCGGGGACACAGAGCACCGGGGACACAGAGCACCGGGGACACGGTGCTCCGGGCAAACAGAGCAATGGTAAACAGTGCTCTGAGCAAACAGGGCAATGGGCAAACAGAGCTCCGGGCAAACAGAGCAACGGGCAAACAGAGCAAAGGGGAAAACAGCGCATCGGGCAACCAGCGCTCCGGCCAACCAGCGTTCTGCGCAAACAGAGCAATGGGCAAACAGACCTACGGGCAAAGAGAGCTAGGGGCAAAGAGCGCTCCTGGCAAAGAGCGCTCCTGGCAAAGAGCGCTCCGGGCAAAGAGCGCTCCGGGCAAAGAGCGCTCCGGGCAAAGAGCGCTCCGGGCAAACAGAGCGACTGGCAAACAGAGCACCGGGGACACAGAGCACCGGGGACACAGAGCACCGGGGACACAGAGCACCGGGGACACAGAGCACCGGGGACACAGAGCACCGGGGACACAGAGCACCGGGGACAGAGAGCACCGGGGACAGAGAGCACCGGGGACACAGAGCACCGGGGACACAGAGCACCGGGGACACAGAGCACCGGGGACACAGAGCACCGGGGACACAGAGCACCGGGGACACAGAGCACCGGGGACACAGAGCACCGGGGACACAGAGCACCGGGGACACAGAGCACCGGGGACACAGAGCACCGGGGACACAGAGCACCGGGGACACAGAGCACCGGGGACACAGTTCTCCGGGCAAACAGAGCAATGGAAAACAGTGCTCTGAGCAAACAGGGCAATGGGCAAACAGGGCAATGGGCAAACAGAGCTCCGGGCAAACAGAGCAACGGGCAAGCAGAGCTTTG
Organism: Mustelus asterias; assembly: GCF_964213995.1. Classification (NCBI taxonomy): domain Eukaryota; kingdom Metazoa; phylum Chordata; class Chondrichthyes; order Carcharhiniformes; family Triakidae; genus Mustelus; species Mustelus asterias. The sequence continues at coordinate 47,473,918 of NC_135808.1, read as the reverse complement.
GGTAAACAGCGCATCGGGCAACCAACGCATCGGGCAACCAGCGCTCCGGCCAACCAGCGCTCCACGCAAACAGAGCAATGGGCAAACAGAGCTCTGGGCAAACAGACCAAGGGGCAAAGAGAGCTATGGACAAAGAGCGCTCCTGGCAAAGAGCGCGCTGGGCAAAGAGCGCTCCGGGCAATGAGCGCGCCGGGCAAAGAGCGCTCCGGGCAAAGAGCGCTCCGGGCAAAGAGCGCTCCGGGCAAAGAGCGCTCCGGGCAAAGAGCGCTCCGGGCAAAGAGCGCTCCGGGCAAAGAGCGCTCCGGGCAAAGAGTGCTCCGGGCAACAGAGCGACAGACAAACAGAGCGACTGGCAAACAGAGCGACTGGCAAACAGAGTGACTGGCAAACAGAGCGATGGCAAAAAGCTTGACGGGAAAACAGATCAACGGGCAAACAGAGCTACGGGCAAACAGAGATACGGGTAAACAGAGCTACAGGCAAACACAGCAACAGGGCAAACACAGCAACGGGCAAACACAGCAATGGGCAAACACAGCAACGGGCAAACACAGCAACGGGCAAACAGCATTCTGGGCAAACAGAGCAACGGGCAAACAGAGCAATGGGCAAACAGCGCAACGGGCAAACAGAGCAATGGGCAAACAGCGCTCCGGGCCAAAAGTGCTCTGGGCCAACAGCGCTGCGGGGAAACAGAGCAATGAGCATACAGCGCCCTGGGCAAACAGAGCTCGGGGCAAACAGAGCTACGGTCAAACAGAACTATGGCCAAACAGCCTTCCGGGAAAAGACCAACGGGCAATCAGCATTTTGGGAAAACAGAGGAATGGGCAGACAGAATTCCAGGCAAACAGAGCAACAGACAAACAGAGCAACGGGCAAACGGTGCTCCGTGCAAACGGCGCTCAGGGCAAACAGAGCTCCAGGCAAACTGAGAAAAGGGAACACAGAGCAACGGGCACAACGTGCTCTGAGCAAAGAGCGCTCTGGGCAAAGAGCGTTCCGTGCAAGCCGAGCTCCAGGCAAATAGAGCTCCACGCAAACAGCGCTCCAGTCAATCAGTGCTGTGGGCAATCAGGGCTGCAGTCAAACAGCACTTCGGGCAAACAGAGTTCCGGGCAAACAGAGTTCCGGGCAAACAGAGCTCCGGGCAAACAGAGCTCCGGGCAAACAGAGCTCCGGGCAAACAGAGCTCCGGGCAAACAGAGCTCCGGGCAAACAGAGCTCCGGGCAAACAGAGCTCCGGGCAAACAGAGCTCCGGGCAAACAGAGGTCCGGGCAAACAGAGGTCCGGGCAAACAGAGCTCCGGGCAAACAGAGCTCCGGGCAAACAGAGCTCCGGGCAAACAGAGCTCCGGGCAAACAGAGCACCGGGGAACAGAGCTCCGGGCAAACAGAGCTCCGGACAAACAGAGCTCCGCCAAACAGATCTCCGGGCAAACAGAGCTCTGGGCAAACAGAGCTCAGGGCAAACAGAGCTCCGGGCAAACAGAGCTCCCGTCAAACAGAGCTCCCGGCAAACAGAGCTCCGGCCAACCAGCGCTCCGCGCAAACAGAGCAATGGCAAACAGAGGTCCGGGCACACAGAGCACCGGACACACAGAGCACCGGACACACAGAGCACCGGGGACACAGAGCACCGGGGACACAGAGCACCGGGGACACAGAGCACCGGGGACACAGAGCACCGGGGACACAGAGCACCGGGGACACAGAGCACCGGGGACACAGAGCACCGGGGACACGGTGCTCCAGGCAAACAGAGCAACGGGAAAACAGTGCTCTGAGCAAACAGGGCAATGGGCAAACAGGGCAATGGGCAAAGAGAGCTCTGGGCAAACAGAGCTTTGGGCAAACAGCACATCGGGCAACCAGCACATCGGGCAAACAGCGCTCTGGCCAACCAGCGCTCCGCGCAAATAGAGCAAAGGGCAAACAAAGCTCCGAACAAAACAGAGCTCGGGGCAAACTGACCTCCGGGCCAACAGAGCACCGGGCAAACAGAGCTCCGGGCAAACAGAGCTCCGGGCAAACAGAGCTCCGGGCAAACAGAGCTCCGGGCAAACAGAGCTCCGGGCAAACAGAGCTCCGGGCAAACAGAGCTCCGGGCAAACAGAGCTCCGGGCAAACAGAGCTCCGGGCAAACAGAGCTCCTGGCAAACAGAGCTCCAGGCAAACAGAGCTTCGGGGAGCAAAGCTCCGGGCAAACAGAGCTCCAGGCAAACAGAGCTCCGGGGAAACCGAGCAATGGGCAAACAGAGCAAGGGACAAACAGCGATCTGGGCAAGCAGTGCTCCGTGCACACAGAGCACCGGGCACACGGAGGTCCGGGCAAAGAGCGCTCTGAGCAAACAGGGGAATGGGCAAACTGGGCAACGGGCAAACAGAGCACCGGGCAAACAGAGCTCCGGGCGAAAAGAGCTCCAGGCAAACAGAGCCGCAGACAAAAAGCGCAAAGGGCAAAGAGTGCTCCGGGCAAAAAGCGCTCCGGGCAAACAGAGCAACAGACACAAAGAGGAACGGGGACAAAGAGGGACACAGAGCAAGGTGCACACGGAGCAAGGGCCACACAGAGCAAGGGGCACACAGAGCAAGGGGCACACAGAGCAAGGGGCACACAGAGCATGGGGCACACAGAGCATGGGGCACACAGAGCAAGGGGCACACAGAGCAAGGGGCACACAGAGCAAGGGGCACACAGAGCAAGGGGCACACAGAGCAAGGGGCACACAGAGCAAGGGGCACACAGAGCAAGGGGCACACAGAGCAAGGGGCACACAGAGCAAGGGGCACACAGAGCAAGGGGCACACAGATCATGGGGCACACAGAGCATGGGGCACACAGAGCATGGGGCACACAGAGCAACAGGCACACAGAGCAACAGGCACACAGAGCAAAGGGCACACAGAGCAAAGGGCACACAGAGCAAAGGGCACACAGAGCAAAGGGCACACAGAGCAAAGGGCAAACAGACCTATGGGCAAACAGACCTATGGGCAAACAGACCTACGGGCAAAGAGAGCTACGGGCAAAGAGAGCTACGGGCAAAGAGCGCTGCTGGCAAAGAGCGCTCAGGGCAAAGACCGCTCCGGGCAAAGAGCGCTCCGGGCAAAGAGCGCTCCGGGCAAAGAGCGCTCCGGGCAAAGAGCGCTCCGGGCAAAGAGCGCTCCGGGCAAAGAGCGCGCCGGGCAAAGAGCGCGCCGGGCAAAGAGCGCTCCGGGAAAAGAGCGCTCCGGACAAACAGAGCGATGGACAAATAGAGCGACGGGCAAACAGAGCGACTGGCAAACAGAGCGACTGGCAAACAGAGCTATGGCAAAAAGCTTGACGGGGCAAACAGAGCTATGGCAAAAAGCTTGACGGGAAAACAGCTCAACGGGCAAACAGAGCTCCGGGCAAACTGATCTCCGGGCAAACAGGGCTCCGGGCAAACCAAGCTCAGGGCAAACAGAGCTCCGGCCAAACAGAGCAATGGGCAAACAGAGCAACAGGCAAACAGAGCAACGGGCAAACTGAGCTCCGAGCAAACTGAGCTCCGGGCAAACTGTGCTCCGGGCAAACTGAGCTCCGGGCAAACAGAGCTCCAGGCAAACAGAGCTCCGGGCAAACAGAGCTCCGGGCAAACAGAGCTCCGGGCAAACAGAGCTCCGTGTCAAAAGGGCAATGGGCACAGAGAGCAACAGGCACACAGAGGAACGGGCAAACAGCCCTCTGGACGACCAGCGCTCCGGGTCAAAGGGGCAATGGGCAAACAGAGCTCCAGGCAAACCGCGATCCGGGCAAACAGCGTTCCGGGGACACGGAGCACTGGGCACACGGAGCACCGGGCACACGGAGCACCGGGCACATGGTGCTCCGGGGACACGGTGCTCCTGGCACACGGTGCACTGGGCAAAAAGAGCAATGGGCAACCAGCAGTGCGAGCAAACAGGGAAATGGGCAAGGAGGGCAACGGGCAAGCAGGGCAGTGGGCAAACAGAGCAACGGGCAAACAGAGCGACGGGCAAGCTGAGCTCCAGGCTAATAGAGCTCCGGGCAAAAAACACTCCGGTCAATCAGTGCTGTGGGCAATCGGGGCTGCAGGCTAACAGCGCGTAGGGCAAACAGAGCTCCGGGCAAACAGCGCTTCGGGCAAACAGAGCTCCGGGCAAACAGCGCTTCGGGCAAACAGAGCTCCGGGCAAACAGCGCTTCGGGCAAACAGAGCTCCGGGCAAACAGCGCTTCGGGCAAACAGAGCTCCGGGCAAACAGAGTACCGGGCAAACAGAGCTCCGGGCAAACAGAGCTCCTGGCAAACAGAGTTCCGGGCAAACAGAGCTTCGGTGATCAAAGCTCCGGGCAAACAGCGCTTCGGGCAAACAGAGCTCCGGGCAAACAGAGTACCGGGCAAACAGAGCTCCGGGCAAACAGAGCTCCGGGAAAAAACAGAGCTCCTGGCAAACAGAGCTCCGGGCAAACAGAGCTTCGGTGATCAAAGCTCCGGGCAAACAGACCTCCGGGCAAACAGAGCACCACCAAACACAGCTCCGGGCAAACTGAGCTCCGGGCAAACTGAGCTCCGGGGAAACTGAGCTCCGGGCAAACTGAGCTCAGGGCAAACTGAGCTCCGGGCAAACAGAGCTCCGGGCAAACAGAGCTCCGGGCAAACAGAGCTCCGGGCAAACAGAGCTCCGGGCAAACAGAGCTCCGGGCAAACCGAGCAATGGGCAAACAGAGCAACGGGCAAACAGCGATCCGGGCAAGCAGTGCTCCGTGCACACAGAGCACCGGGCAGACGGATGTCCGGGCAAACAGCGCTCCGAGCGAACAGGGCAATGGGCAAACTGGGCAACGGAAAAACAGAGCTCCGGGCAAACAGAGCTCCGGCCAAACAGAGCTCCGGGCAAAAAGAGCCACAGGCAAACAGCGCTAAGGGCAAAGAGTGCTCCGGGCAAAAAGCTCTCCAGGCAAGCAGAGCAACAGGCACAAAGAGGAACGGGGACAAAGAGGAACAGGGACACAGAGCAAGGTGCACATGGAACAAGGGCCACACAGAGCAGGGGCCACACAGACCAAGGGGCACACAGAGCAAGGGGCACACAGAGCAAGGGGCACACAGAGCAAGGGGCACACAGAGCAAGGGGCACACAGAGCAAGGGGCACACAGAGCAAGGGGCACACAGAGCAAGGGGCACACAGAGCAAGGGGCACACAGAGCATGGGGCACAATGAGCAAGGGGCACAATGAGCAAGGGGCACAATGAGCAAGGGGCACAATGAGCAACGGGCACACAGAGCAACGGGCACACAGAGCAAGGGGCACACGGAGTAAAGGGCACACAGAGTAACGGGCACACAGAGCAAAGGGCACACAGAGTTAAGGGCACACAGAGCAAAGGGCACACAGAGCAATGGGCAAACAGACCTAAGGGCAAACAGACCTACGGGCAAAGAGCGCTGCTGGCAAAGAGTGCTCCGGGCAAAGAGCGCTCCGGGCAAACAGAGCGACGGACAAATAGAGCGACGGGCAAATAGAGCGACGGGCAAATAGAGCGACGGGCAAACAGAGCGACTGGCAAACAGAGCGACTGGCAAACAGAGCGACTGGCAAACAGAGCGACTGGCAAACAGAGCGACTGGCAAACAGAGCGACTGGCAAACAGAGCGACTGGCAAACAGAGCGACTGGCAAAAAGCTTGATGGGAAAACAGCTCAAAAGGCAAACAGAGCTCCGGGCAAATAGAGCTACGGGCAAACAGAGCTATTAGCAAATACAGCAACAGGGCAAACACATCAACGGGCAAACACAGCAACGCGCAAACACAGAACCGGCAAACAGCATTCTGGGCCAACAGAGCAGCGGGCAAACAGAGTAACGGCCAAACAGGGCAATGGGCACACAGAGCGACAGGCACTCAGACCAACGGGCAGAAAGAGCAACTGGCAAACAGAGCAACGGGCAAAACAGAGCAACGGGCAAACTGAGCTCCGGGCAAACTGAGCTCCGGGCAAACTGAGCTCCGGGCAAACTGAGCTCCGGGCAAACTGAGCTCCGGGCAAACTGAGCTCCGGGCAAACAGAGCTCCGGCCAAACAGAGCTCCGGCCAAACAGAGCTCCGGCCAAACAGCGCTCCGGGCAAACAGCGCTCCGGGCAAACAGCGCTCCAGGTACACAGACCACCGGACACAGAGATCACGGGGCATACAGAGCACCGGGGACACAGAGCACCGGGGACACAGAGCACCGGGGACACAGAGCACCGGGGACACAGAGCACCGGGGACACAGAGCACCGGGGACACAGAGCACCGGGGACACAGAGCACCGGGGACACAGAGCACCGGGGACACAGAGCACCGGGGACACAGAGCACCGGGGACACAGAGCACCGGGGACACAGAGCACCGGGGACACAGAGCACCGGGGACACAGAGCACCGGGCAAACAGAGCAATGGAAAACAGTGCTCTGAGCAAACAGGGCAATGGGCAAACAGGGCAATGGGCAAACAGAGCTCCGGGCAAACAGAGCAACGGGCAAACAGAGCAAAGGGGAAAACAGCGCATCGGGCAACCAGCGCTCCGGCCAACCAGCGTTCCGCACAAACAGAGCAATGGGCAAACAGAGCTCCGGGCAAACAGACCTACGGGCAAAGAGAGCTAGGGGCAAAGAGCGCTCCTGGCAAAGAGCGCTCTGGGCAAAGAGCGCTCCGGGCAAACAGAGCGACTGTCAAACAGAGCGACTGGCACAGAGCACCGGGGACACAGAGCACCGGGGACACAGAGCACCGGGGACACAGAGCACCGGGGACACAGAGCACCGGGGACACAGAGCACCGGGGACACAGAGCACCGGGGACACAGAGCACCGGGGACACAGAGCACCGGGGACACAGAGCACCGGGGACACAGTTCTCCGGGCAAACAGAGCAATGGAAAACAGAGCTCCGGGCAAACAGAGCAACGGGCAAGCAGAGCTTTGGGTAAACAGCGCATCGGGCAACCAACGCATCGGGCAACCAGCGCTCCGGCCAACCAGCGCTCCACGCAAACAGAGCAATGGGCAAACAGAGCTCTGGGCAAACAGACCAAGGGCAAAGAGAGCTATGGAAAAAGAGCGCTCCTGGCAAAGAGCGCTCTGGGCAAAGAGCGCTCCGGGCAAAGAGCGCTCCGGGCAAAGAGCGCTCCGGGCAATGAGCGCGCTGGGCAAAGAGCGCTCCGGGCAAAGAGCGCTCCGGGCAAAGAGCGCTCCGGGCAAAGAGTGCTCCGGGCAAAGAGTGCTCCGGGCAAACAGAGCGACAGACAAACAGAGCGACTGGCAAACAGAGCGACTGGCAAACAGAGCGACTGGCAAACAGAGCGACTGGCAAAAAGCTTGACGGGAAAAAAGATCAACGGGCAAACAGAGCTACGGGCAAATAGAGATACGGGCAAACAGAGCTACAGGCAAACACAGCAACAGGGCAAACACAGCAACGGGCAAACACAGCAACGGGCAAACACAGCAACGGGCAAACACAGCAACGGGCAAACAGCATTCTGGGCAAACAGAGCAATGGGCAAACAGAGCAAAGGGCAAACAGAGCAATGGGCAAACAGCGCAACGGGCAAACAGAGCAATGGGCAAACAGCGCTCCGGGCCAAAAGTGTTCCGGGCCAACAGCGCTGCGGGGAAACAGAGCAATGAGCATACAGCGCCCAGGGCAAACAGAGCTCGGGGCAAACAGAGCTACGGTCAAACAGAACTATGGCCAAACAGCCTTCCGGGAAAAGACCAACGGGCAATCAGCATTTTGGGAAAACAGAGGAATGGGCAGACAGAATTCCAGGCAAACAGAGCAACAGACAAACAGAGCAACGGGCAAACGGTGCTCCGTGCAAACGGCGCTCAGGGCAAACAGAGCTCCAGGCAAACTGAGCAAAGGGAACACAGAGCAACGGGCACAACGTGCTCTGAGCAAAGAGCGCTCTGGGCAAAGAGCGTTCCGTGCAAGCCGAGCTCCAGGCAAATAGAGCTCCGCGCAAACAGCGCTCCAGTCAATCAGTGCTGTGGGCAATCAGGGCTGCAGTCAAACAGCACTTCGGGCAAACAGAGTTCCGGGCAAACAGAGCTCCGGGCAAACAGAGCTCCGGGCAAACAGAGCTCCGGGCAAACAGAGCTCCGGGCAAACAGAGCTCCGGGCAAACAGAGCTCCGGGCAAACAGAGGTCCGGGCAAACAGAGCTCCGGGCAAACAGAGCTCCGGGCAAACAGAGCTCCGGGCAAACAGAGCTCCGGGCAAACAGAGCTCCGGGCAAACAGAGCTCCGGGCAAACAGAGCACCGGGCAAACAGAGCACCGGGGAACAGAGCTCCGGGCAAACAGAGCTCCGGACAAACAGAGCTCCGCCAAACAGATCTCCGGGCAAACAGAGCTCTGGGCAAACAGAGCTCAGGGCAAACAGAGCTCCGGGCAAACAGAGCTCCCGGCAAACAGAGCTCCGGCCAACCAGCGCTCCGCGCAAACAGAGCAATAGCAAACAGAGGTCCAGGCAAACAGGGCTCCGGGCACACAGAGCACCGGACACACAGAGGACCGGGGACACAGAGCACCGGGGACACAGAGCACCGGGGACACAGAGCACTGGGGACACAGAGCACCGGGGACACAGAGCACCGGGGACACGGTGCTCCAGGCAAACAGAGCAACGGGAAAACAGTGCTCTGAGCAATCAGGGCAATGGGCAAACAGGGCAATGGGCAAAGAGAGCTCTGGGCAAACAGAGCTTTGGGCAAACAGCACATCGGGCAACCAGCACATCGGGCAAACACCGCTCTGGCCAACCAGCGCTCCGCGCAAACAGAGCAAAGGGCAAACAAAGCTCCGGGCAAAACAGAGCTCGGGGCAAACTGACCTCCGGGCCAACAGAGCACCGGGCAAACAGAGCACCGGGCAAACAGAGCTCCGGGCAAACAGAGCTCCGGGCAAACAGAGCTCCGGGCAAACAGAGCTCCGGGCAAACAGAGCTCCGGGCAAACAGAGCTCCGGGCAAACAGAGCTCCGGGCAAACAGAGCTCCGGGCAAACAGAGCTCCGGGCAAACAGAGCTCCGGGCAAACAGAGCTCCGGGCAAACAGAGCTCCGGGCAAACAGAGCTCCGGGCAAACAGAGCTCCGGGCAAACAGAGCTCCGCCAAACAGATCTCCGGGCAAACAGAGCTCAGGGCAAACAGAGCTCCCGGCAAACAGAGCTCCCGGCAAACAGAGCTCCGGCCAACCAGCGCTCCGCGCAAACAGAGCAATAGCAAACAGAGGTCCGGGCAAACAGGGCTCCGGGCACACAGAGCACCGGACACACAGAGGACCGGGGGCACAGAGCACCGGGGACACAGAGCACCGGGGACACAGAGCACCGGGGACACAGAGCACCGGGGACACAGAGCACCGGGGACACAAAGCACCGGGGACACAGAGCACCGGGGACACAGAGCACCGGGGACACAGAGCACCGGGGACACAGAGCACCGGGGACACAGAGCACCGGGGACACAGAGCACCGGGGACACGGTGCTCCAGGCAAACAGAGCAACGGGAAAACAGTGCTCTGAGCAAACAGGGCAATGGGCAAACAGGGCAATGGGCAAAGAGAGCTCTGGGCAAACAGAGCTTTGGGCAAACAGCACATCGGGCAACCAGCACATCGGGCAAACAGCGCTCTGGCCAACCAGCGCTCCGCGCAAATAGAGCAAAGGGCAAACAAAGCTCCGGGCAAACAGAGCTCCGGGCAAACAGAGCTCCGGGCAAACAGAGCTCCGGGCAAACAGAGCTCCGGGCAAACAGAGCTCCGGGCAAACAGAGCTCCTGGCAAACAGAGCTCCAGGCAAACAGAGCTTCGGGGAGCAAAGCTCCGGGCAAACAGAGCTCCAGGCAAACAGAGCTCCGGGGAAACCGAGCAATGGGCAAACAGAGCAATGGACAAACAGCGATCTGGGCAAGCAGTGCTCCGTGCACACAAAGCACCGGGCACACGGAGGTCCGGGCAAACAGCGCTCCGAGCAAACAGGGGAATGGGCAAACTGGGCAACGGGCAAACAGAGCACCGGGCAAACAGAGCTCCGGGCGAAAAGAGCTCCAGGCAAACAGAGCCGCAGACAAAAAGAGCAAAGGGCAAAGAGTGCTCCGGGCAAAAAGCGCTCCGGGCAAACAGAGCAACAGGCACAAAGAGGAACGGGGACAAAGAGGGACACAGAGCAAGTTGCACACGGTGCAAGGGCCACACAGAGCAAGGGCCACACAGAGCAAGGTGCACACGGAGCAAGGGCCACACAGAGCAAGGGCCACACAGAGCAAGGGCCACACAGAGCAAGGGCCACACAGAGCAAGGGCCACACAGAGCAAGGGGCACACAGAGCAAGGGGCACACAGAGCAAGGGGCACACAGAGCAAGGGGCACACAGAGCAAGGGGCACACAGAGCAAGGGGCACACAGAGCAAGGGGCACACAGAGCATGGGGCACACAGAGCATGGGGCACACAGAGCATGGGGCACACAGAGCATGGGGCACACAGAGCATGGGGCACACAGAGCATGGGGCACACAGAGCATGGGGCACACAGAGCAACAGGCACACAGAGCAACAGGCACACAGAGCAAAGGGCACATAGAGCAAAGGGCACACAGAGCAAAGGGCACACAGAGCAAAGGGCACACAGAGCAAAGGGCACACAGAGCAAAGGGCACACAGAGCAATGGGCAAAAAGAGCAACTGGCAAACAGAGCAACGGGCAAAACAGAGTAACGGGCAAACTGAGCTCAGGTCAAACAGAGCTCCGGGCAAACAGCGATCCGGGCAAACAGCGATCCGGGCAAACAGCGAACCGGGGACACGGAGCACTGGGCACACGGAGCACCGGGCACACGGAGCACCGGGCACAAGGAGCACCGGGCACACGGTGCTCCTGGCAAACGGTGCTCCGGGCAAAAAGAGCAATGGGCAACCAGCAGTGCGAGCAAACAGGGAAATGGGCAAGAAGGGCAACGGGCAAGGAGGGCAGTGGGCAAACAGAGCAACGGGCAAACAGAGCGACGGGCAAGCCGAGCTCCAGGCAAATAGAGCTCCGCGCAAAAAACACTCCGGTCAATCAGTGCTGTGGGCAATCGGGGCTGCAGGCAAACAGCGCTTCGGGCAAACAGAGCTCCGGGCAAACAGAGCACCGGGGACACAGAGCACCGGACACACAGAGCACCGGACACACAGAGCACCGGACACACAGAGCACCGGACACACAGAGCACCGGACACACAGAGCACCGGACACACAGAGCACCGGACACACAGAGCACCGGACACACAGAGCACCGGACACACAGAGCACCGGACACACAGAGCACCGGACACACAGAGCACCGGACACACAGAGCACCGGACACACAGAGCACCGGACACACAGAGCACCGGACACACAGAGCACCGGACACACAGAGCACCGGACACACAGAGCACCGGACACACAGAGCAGCCGGGACACAGTGCACCGGGGACACAGAGCACCGGGGACACAGAGCACCGGGGACACAGAGCACCGGGGACACAGAGCACCGGGGACACAGAGCTCCGGGCAAACAGAGCTCCGGGCAAACAGAGCTCCGGGCAAACAGAGCTCCGGGCAAACAGAGCTCCGGGCAAACAGAGCTCCGGGCAAACAGAGCTCCGGGCAAACAGCGCTTCGGGAAAACAGAGCTCCGGGCAAACAGAGCTCCGGGCAAACAGCGCTTCGGGCAAACAGAGCTCCGGGCAAACAGAGTACCGGGCAAACAGCGCTTCGGGCAAACAGAGCTCCGGGCAAACAGAGCTCCGGGCAAACAGAGCTCCGGGCAAACAGAGCTCCGGGCAAATAGAGCTCCGGGCAAACAGCGCTTCGGGAAAACAGAGCTCCGGGCAAACAGAGCTCCGGGCAAACAGCGCTTCGGGCAAACAGAGCTCCGGGCAAACAGAGCTCCGGGCAAACAGAGCTCCGGGCAAACAGAGTTCCTGGCAAACAGAGCTCCGGGTAAACAGAGCTTCGGGGATCAAAGCTCCGGGCAAACAGAGTTCCTGGCAAACAGAGCTCCGGGTAAACAGAGCTTCGGTGATCAAAGCTCCGGGCAAACAGACCTCCGGGCAAACGGAGCACCACCAAACACAGCTCCGGGCAAACTGAGCTCCGGGCAAACAGAGCTCCGGGCAAACAGAGCTCCGGGCAAACAGAGCTCCGGGCAAACAGAGCTCCGGGCAAACAGAGCTCCGGGCAAACAGAGCTCCGGGCAAACAGAGCTCCGGGCAAACAGAGCTCCGGGCAAACAGAGCTCCGGGCAAACAGAGCTCCGGGCAAACAGAGCTCCGGGCAAACCGAGCAATGGGCAACCAGAGGAACGGGCAAACAGCGATCCGGGCAAGCAGTACACGTGCACACGGAGCACCGGGCACACGGATGTCCGGGCAAACAGCGCTCCGAGCGAACAGGGCAATGGGCAAACTGGGCAACGGAAAAACAGAGCTCCGGGCAAACTGAACTCCGGGCAAAAAGAGCTCTGAGCAAAAAGAGCCACAGACATACAGCGCTAAGGGCAAAGAGTGCTCCGGGCAAAAAGCGCTCCGGGCAAACAGAGCAACAGGCACAAAGAGGAACGGGGACAAAGAGGAACAGGGACACAGAGCAAGGTGCACACGGAGCAAGGGCCACACAGAACAGGGGCCACACAGAGCAAGGGGCACACAGAGCAAGGGGCACACAGAGCAAGGGGCACACAGAGCAAGGGGCACGCAGAGCATGGGGCACACAAAGCAAGGGGCACAATGTGCGAGGGGCACAATGAGCAATGGGCATACAGAGCAACGGGCAAACAGAGCAAGGGGCACACGGAGTAAAGGGCACACAGAGCAAAGGGCACACAGAGCAAAGGGCACACAGAGCAAAGGGCACACAGAGTAACGGGCACACAGTGTAACGGGCACACAGAGTAACGGGCACACAGAGCAAAGGGCACACAGAGTAAAGGGCACACAGAGCAAAGGGCACACAGAGCAAAGGGCACACAGAGCAAAGGGCACACAGAGCAATGGGCAAACAGACCTCTGGGCAAACAGACCTATGGGCAAAGAGAGCTACGGGAAAAGAGAACTACGGGCAAAGAGCGCTGCTGGCAAAGTGCGCTCCAGGCAAAGAGCGCTCCGGGCAAACAGAGCGACGGACAAATAGAGCGACGGGCAAACAGAGCGACTGGCAAACAGAGCGACTGGCAAACAGAGCGACTGGCAAACAGAGCGACTGGCAAACAGAGCGACTGGCAAACAGAGCGACTGGCAAACAGAGCTATGGCAAATAGAGCTACGGGCAAACAGAGCTAAAGGCAAACACAGCAACAGGGCAAACAGAGCTAAAGGCAAACACAGCAACAGGGCAAACACATCAACGGGCAAACACAGCAACGCGCAAACACAGCAACCGGCAAACAGCATTCTGGGCAAACAGAGCAGAGGGCAAACAGAGCAACGGCCAAACAGGGCAATGGGCACACAGAGCGACAGGCACTCAGACCAACGGGCAAAAAGAGCAACTGGCAAACAGAGCAACGGGCAAAACAGAGCAACGGGCAAACTGAGCTCCGGGCAAAACAGAGCAACGGGCAAACTGAGCTCCGGGCAAACTGAGCTCCGGGCAAACTGAGCTCCGGGCAAACTGAGCTCCGGGCAAACTGAGCTCCAGCCACACAGAGCTCCGGCCAAACAGAGCTCCGGCCAAACAGAGCTCCGGCCAAACAGAGCAACGGGCAAACAGAGCAACGGGCAAACTGAGCTCCGGGCAAACTGAGCTCCGGGCAAACTGAGCTCCGGGCAAACTGAGCTCCGGGCAAACAGAGCTCCAGGCAAACAGAGCTCCAGGCAAACAGAGCTCCGGGCAAACAGAGCTCCGGGCAAACAGAGCTCCGGGTGAAAAGGGCAATGGGCACAGAGAGCAACAGGCACACAGAGGAACGGGCAAACAGCCCTCTGGACGACCAGCGCTCCGCCTCAAAAGGGCAATGGGCAAACAGGGCTCAGGGCAAACAGAGCTACGGGCAAACAGAGCTCAGGGCAAACTGAGCCCAGGTCAAACAGAGCTCCGGGCAAACCGCGATCCGGGCAAACAGCGATCCGGGCAAACAGCGAACGGGGCACACTGAGCACTGGGCACACGGAGCACCGGACACACGGAGCACCGGGCACATGGTGCACCGGGGACACGGTGCTCCTGGCACACGGTGCTCCGGGCAAAAGAGCAATGGGCAAACAGCACTGCGAGCAAAAAGGGAAATGGGCAAGAAGGGCAACAGGCAAGCAGGGCAGTGGGCAAACAGAGCAACGGGCAAACAGAACAACGGGCAAGCCGAGCTCCAGACAAATAGAGCTCGGCGCAAAAAACACTCCGGTCAATCAGTGCTGTGGGCAATCGGGGCTGCAGGTAAACAGCGCGTCGGGCAAACAGAGCTCCGGGCAAACAGCGCGTCGGGCAAACAGAGTACCGGGCAAACAGAGCTCCGGGCAAACAGAGCTTCAGGGAGCAAAGCTCCGGGCAAACAGAGCTCCGGGCAAACAGAGCTCTGGGCAAACAGAGTACCGGGCAAACAGCGCTCCGGGCAAACAGAGCTCCGGGCAAACAGCGCGTCGGGCAAACAGAGTACCGGGCAAACAGAGCTCCGGGCAAACAGAGCTTCAGGGAGCAAAGCTCCGGGCAAACAGAGCTCCGGGCAAACAGAGCTCTGGGCAAACAGAGTTCCGGGCAAACAGAGCTCCGGGCAAACAGAGCTTCAGGGAGCAAAGCTCCGGGCAAACAGAGCTCCAGGCAAACAGAGCACCACCAAACACAGCTCCGGGCAAAGAGCGCTCCGGGCAAAGAGCGCTCCGGGCAAAGAGCGCTCCGGGCAAAGAGCGCGCCGGGCAAAGAGCGCTCCGGGAAAAGAGCGCTCCGGACAAACAGAGCGACGGACAAATAGAGCGACGGGCAAACAGAGCGACGGGCAAACAGAGCGACTGGCAAACAGAGCGACTGGCAAACAGAGCGACTGGCAAAAAGCTTGACGGGAAAACAGCTCAACGGGCAAACAGAGCTCCGGGCAAACTGATCTCCGGGCAAACAGGGCTCCGGGCAAACCAAGCTCCGGGCAAACACAGCTCCGGCCAAACAGAGCTCCGGCGAAACAGAGCTCCGGGCAAACAGAGCTCCCGGCAAACAGAGCTCCCGGCAAACAGAGCTCCGGCCAACCAGCGCTCCGCGCAAACAGAGCAATGGCAAACAGGGCTCCGGACACACAGAGCACCGGACACACAGAGCACCGGACACACAGAGCACCGGACACACAGAGCACCGGACACACAGAGCACCGGACAAACAGAGCACCGGGGACACAGAGCACCGGGGACACAGAGCACCGGGGACACAGAGCACCGGGGACACAGAGAACCGGGGACACAGAGCACCGGGGACACAGAGCACCGGGGACACAGAGCACCGTGGACACAGAGCACCGGGGACACAGAGCACCGGGGACACAGAGCACCGGGGACACAGAGCACCGGGGACACAGAGCACCGGGGACACAGAGCACCGGGGACACAGAGCACCGGGGACACAGAGCACCGGGGACACAGAGCACCGGGGACACAGAGCACCGGGGACACAGAGCACCGGGGACACAGAGCACCGGGGACACAGAGCACCGGGGACACAGAGCACCGGGGACACAGAGCACCGGGGACACAGAGCACCGGGGACACAGAGCACCGGGGACACAGAGCACCGGGGACACAGAGCACCGGGGACACAGAGCACCGGGGACACAGAGCACCGGGGACACAGAGCACCGGGGACACAGAGCACCGGGGACACAGAGCACCGGGGACACAGAGCACCGGGGACACAGAGCACCGGGGACACAGAGCACCGGGGACACAGAGCACCGGGGACACAGAGCACCGGGGACACAGAGCACCGGGGACACAGAGCACCGGGGACACAGAGCACCGGGGACACAGAGCACCGGGGACACAGAGCACCGGGGACACGGTGCTCCAGGCAAACAGAGCAACGGGAAAACAGTGCTCTGAGCAATCAGGGCAATGGGCAAACAGGGCAATGGGCAAAGAGAGCTCTGGGCAAACAGAGCTTTTTTCAGACAGCACATCGGGCAACCAGCACATCGGGCAAACAGCGCTCTGGCCAACCAGCACTCCGCGCAAACAGAGCAAAGAGCAAACAAAGCTCCGGGCAAAACAGAGCTCGGGGCAAACTGACCTCCGGGCCAACAGAGCACCGGGCAAACAGAGCTCCGGGCAAACAGAGCTCCGGGCAAACAGAGCTCCGGGCAAACAGAGCTCCGGGCAAACAGAGCTCCGGGCAAACAGAGCTCCTGGCAAACAGAGCTCCAGGCAAACAGAGCTTCGGGGAGCAAAGCTCCGGGCAAACAGAGCTCCGGGCAAACTGAGCTCCGGGGAAACCGAGCAATGGGCAAACAGAGCAATGGACAAACAGCGATCTGGGCAAGCAGTGCTCCGTGCACACAGAACACCGGGCACACGGAGGTCCGGGCAAACAGCGCTCCGAGCAAACAGGGGAATGGCAAACTGGGCAACGGGCAAACAGAGCACCGGGCAAACAGAGCTCCGGGCGAAAAGAGCTCCAGGCAAACAGAGCCGCAGACAAACAGCGCTAAGGGCAAAGAGTGCTCCGGGCAAAAAGTGCTCCGGGCAAACAGAGCAACAGGCACAAAGAGGAACGGGGACAAAGAGGAACAGGGACACAGAGCAAGGTGCACACGGAGCAAGGGCCACACAGAGCAAGGGGCACACAGAGCAAGGGGCACACAGAGTAAGGGGCACACAGAGTAAGGGGCACACAGAGCAAGGGGCACACAGAGCAAGGGGCACACAGAGCAAGGGGCACACAGAGCAAGGGGCACACAGAGCAAGGGGCACACAGAGCAAGGGGCACACAGAGCAAGGGGCACACAGAGCAAGGGGCACACAGAGCAAGGGGCACACAGAGCAAGGGGCACACAGAGCAAGGGGCACACAGAGCAAGGGGCACACAGAGCATGGGGCACACAGAGCATGGGGCACACAGAGCATGGGGCACACAGAGCATGGGGCACACAGAGCATGGGGCACACAGAGCAACAGGCACACAGAGCAACAGGCACACAGAGCAAAGGGCACACAGAGCAAAGGGCACACAGACCAAAGGGCACACAGAGCAAAGGGCACACAGAGCAAAGGGCACACAGAGCAAAGGGCACACAGAGCAAAGGGCACACAGAGCAAAGGGCACACAGAGCAAAGGGCACACAGAGCAATGGGCAAACAGACCTACAGGCAAAGAGAGCTACGAGCAAAGAGAGCTACGGGAAAAGAGCGCTGCTGGCAAAGGACGCTCTGGTCAAAGAGCGCTCCGGGCAAAGAGCGTTCCGGGCAAAGAGCGCACCGGGCAAAGAGCGCTCCGGGCAAAGAGCGCTCCGGGCAAAGAGCGCTCCGGGCAAAGAGCGCTCCGGGCAAAGAGCGCGCCGGGCAAAGAGCGCACCGGGCAAAGAGTGATCCGGACAAAGAGCGCTCCGGACAAATAGAGCGACAGGCAAACAGAGCAACTGGCAAACAGAGCGACTGGCAAACAGAGCTATGGCAAAAAGCTTGATGGGAAAACAGCTCAACGGGCAAACAGAGCTCCGGGCAAACAGAACTGCGGGCAAACAGAGCTAAGGGCAAACACAGCAACAGGGCAAACACATCAACGGGCAAACACAGCAATGGGCAAACACAGCAACCGGCAAACAGCATTCTGGGCAAACAGAGCAACGGCCAAAAAGGGCAATGGGCACACAGAGCGACAGGCACTCAGACCAACGAGCAAAAAGAGCAACTGGCAAACAGAGCAACGGGCAAAACAGAGTAACGTGCACACTGAGCTCCGGGCAAACTGAGCTCCGGGCAAACTGAGCTCCGGGCAAACTGAGCTCCGGGCAAACAGGGCTCCGGGCAAACAGGGCTCCGGGCAAACCAAGCTCAGGGCAAACACTGCTCCGGCCAAACAGAGCTCCGGCCAAACAGAGCTCCGGCCAAACAGAGCAATGGGCAAACAGAGCAACAGCCAAACTGAGCTCCGCGCAAACAGAGCTCCGGGCAAACTGAGCTCCGGGCAAACTGAGCTCCGGGCAAACTGAGCTCCGGGCAAACTGAGCTCCGGGCAAACTGAGCTCCGGGCAAACTGAGCTCCGGGCAAACTGAGCTCCGGGCAAACTGAGCTCCGGGCAAACTGAGCTCCGGCCAAACAGAGCTCCGGGCAAACAGAGCAATGGGCAAACAGAGCAACAGCCAAACTGAGCTCCGCGCAAACAGAGCTCCGGGCAAACTGAGCTCCGGGCAAACTGAGCTCCGGGCAAACTGAGCTCCGGGCAAACTGAGCTCCGGGCAAACTGAGATCCAGGCAAACTGAGATCCAGGCAAACAGAGCTCCAGGCAAATTGAGCTCCGGGCAAACTGAGCTCCGGGCAAACTGAGCTCCGCGCAAACTGAGCTCCGGGCAAACAGAGATCCAGGCAAACAGAGCTCCAGGCAAACAGAGCTCCGGGCAAACAGAGCTCCGGGTCAAAAGGGCAATGGGCACAGAGAGCAACAGGCACACAGAGGAACGGGAAAACAGCCCTCTGGACGACCAGCGCTCCGGGTTAAAAGGGCAATGGGCAAACAGGGCTGCGGGCAAACAGAGCTCCGGGCAAACTGAGCTCAGGGGAAACTGAGCTCAGGTCAAACAGAGCTCCGGGCAAACCGCGATCCGGGCAAACAGCGAACCAGGGACACGGAGCACTGGGCACACGGAGCACCGGGCACAAGGAGCACCGGGCACACGGAGCACTGGGCACACGGTGCTCCTGGCAAACGGTGCTCCGGGCAAAAAGAGCAATGGGCAACCAGCAGTGCGAGCAAACAGGGAAATGGGCAAGAAGGGCAACGGGCAAGCAGGGCAGTGGGCAAACAGAGCAACGGGCAAACAGAGCAACGGGCAAGCCGAGCTCCAGGCAAATAGAGCTCCACGCAAAAAACAGTTAATCAGTGCTGTGGGCAATCGGGGCTGCAGGGTAACAGCGCTTCGGGCAAACAGAGCTCCAGGCAAACAGAGTTCCTGGCAAACAGAGCTCTGGGTAAACAGAGCTTCGGGGATCAAAGCTCCGGGCAAACAGACCTCCGGGCAAACAGAGCACCACCAAACACAGCTCCGGGCAAACTGAGCTCCGGGCAAACAGAGCTCCGGGCAAACAGAGCTCCGGGCAAACTTAGCTCAGGGCAAACTGAGCTCCGGGCAAACAGAGCTCCGGGCAAACAGAGCTCCGGGCAAACAGAGCTCCGGGCAAACAGAGCTCCGGGCAAACAGAGCTCCGGGCAAACAGAGCTCCGGGCAAACAGAGCTCCGGGCAAACAGAGCTCCGGGCAAACAGAGCTCCGGGCAAACAGAGCTCCGGGCAAACAGAGCTCCGGGCAAACAGAGCTCCGGGCATTCCGAGCAATGGGCAATCAGAGGAATGGGCAAACAGCGATCCGGGCAAGCAGTGCTCTGTGCACACAGAGCACCGGGCACACGGATGTCTGGGCAAACAGCGCTCCGAGCGAACAGGGCAATGGGCAAACTGGGCAACGGAAAAACAGAGCTCCGGGCAAACTGAGCTCCGGGCAAAAAGAGCTCTGGGCAAAAAGAGCCACTGACAAACAACGCTAAGGGCACAGAGTGCTCCGGGCAAAAAGCGCTCCGGGCAACCAGAGCAACAGGCACAAAGAGGAACGGGGACAAAGAGGAACAGGGACACAGAGCAAGGTGCACACGGAGCAAGGGCCACACAGAGCAGGGGCCACACAGAGCAAGGGGCACACAGAGCAAGGGGCACACAGAGCAAGGGGCACACAGAGCAAGGGGCACACAGAGCATGGGCACACAGAGCATGGGGCACACAGAGCATGGGGCACACAGAGCAAGGGGCACAATGAGCAAGGGGCACAATGAGCATACAGAGCAACGGGCAAACAGAGCAAGGGGCACACGGAGTAAAGGGCACACAGAGCAAAGGGCACACAGAGCAAAGGGCACACAGAGCAAAGGGCACACAGAGCAAAGGGCACACAGAGCAAAGGGCACACAGAGCAAAGGGCACACAGAGTAACGGGCACACAGAGCAAAGGGCACACAGAGTAAAGGGCACACAGAGCAAAGGGCACACAGAGCAAAGGGCACACAGAGCAATGGGCAAACAGACCTATGGGCAAACAGACCTACGGGCAAAGAGAGCCACGGGAAAAGAGAACTACGGGCAAAGAGCGCTGCTGGCAAAGTGCGCTCCGGGCAAAGAGCGCTCCGGGCAAACAGAGCGACGGACAAATAGAGCGACGGACAAATGGAGCGACGGGCAAACAGAGCGACTGGCAAACAGAGCGACTGGCAAACAGAGCGACTGGCAAACAGAGCGACTGGCAAACAGAGCGACTGGCAAACAGAGCTATGGCAAAAAGGTTGACGGGAAAACAGCTCAACGGGCAAACAGAGCTCCGGGCAAATAGAGCTACGGGCAAACAGAGCTAAAGGCAAACACAGCAACAGGGCAAACACATCAACGGGCAAACACAGCAACGCGCAAACACAGCAACCGGCAAACAGCATTCTGGGCCAACAGAGCAGAGGGCAAACAGAGCAACGGCCAAACAGGGCAATGGGCACACAGAGCGACAGGCACTCAGACCAAAGGGCAAAAAGAGCAACTGGCAAACAGAGCAACGGGCAAAACAGAGCAACGAGCAAACTGAGCTCCGGGCAAAACAGAGCAACGGGCAAACTGAGCTCCGGGCAAACTGAACTCCGGGCAAACTGAGCTCCGGGCAAACTGAGCTCCGGCCAAACTGAGCTCCGGCCAAACAGAGCAACGGGCAAACAGAGCAACGGGCAAACTGAGCTCCGGGCAAACTGAGCTCCGGGCATTCCGAGCAATGGGCAATCAGAGGAATGGGCAAACAGCGATCCGGGCAAGCAGTGCTCTGTGCACACAGAGCACCGGGCACACGGATGTCTGGGCAAACAGCGCTCCGAGCGAACAGGGCAATGGGCAAACTGGGCAACGGAAAAACAGAGCTCCGGGCAAACTGAGCTCCGGGCAAAAAGAGCTCTGGGCAAAAAGAGCCACTGACAAACAACGCTAAGGGCACAGAGTGCTCCGGGCAAAAAGCGCTCCGGGCAACCAGAGCAACAGGCACAAAGAGGAACGGGGACAAAGAGGAACAGGGACACAGAGCAAGGTGCACACGGAGCAAGGGCCACACAGAGCAGGGGCCACACAGAGCAAGGGGCACACAGAGCAAGGGGCACACAGAGCAAGGGGCACACAGAGCAAGGGGCACACAGAGCATGGGCACACAGAGCATGGGGCACACAGAGCATGGGGCACACAGAGCAAGGGGCACAATGAGCAAGGGGCACAATGAGCATACAGAGCAACGGGCAAACAGAGCAAGGGGCACACGGAGTAAAGGGCACACAGAGCAAAGGGCACACAGAGCAAAGGGCACACAGAGCAAAGGGCACACAGAGCAAAGGGCACACAGAGCAAAGGGCACACAGAGCAAAGGGCACACAGAGTAACGGGCACACAGAGCAAAGGGCACACAGAGTAAAGGGCACACAGAGCAAAGGGCACACAGAGCAAAGGGCACACAGAACAATGGGCAAACAGACCTATGGGCAAACAGACCTACGGGCAAAGAGAGCCACGGGAAAAGAGAACTACGGGCAAAGAGCGCTGCTGGCAAAGTGCGCTCCGGGCAAAGAGCGCTCCGGGCAAACAGAGCGACGGACAAATAGAGCGACGGACAAATGGAGCGACGGGCAAACAGAGCGACTGGCAAACAGAGCGACTGGCAAACAGAGCGACTGGCAAACAGAGCGACTGGCAAACAGAGCGACTGGCAAACAGAGCTATGGCAAAAAGGTTGACGGGAAAACAGCTCAACGGGCAAACAGAGCTCCGGGCAAATAGAGCTACGGGCAAACAGAGCTAAAGGCAAACACAGCAACAGGGCAAACACATCAACGGGCAAACACAGCAACGCGCAAACACAGCAACCGGCAAACAGCATTCTGGGCCAACAGAGCAGAGGGCAAACAGAGCAACGGCCAAACAGGGCAATGGGCACACAGAGCGACAGGCACTCAGACCAAAGGGCAAAAAGAGCAACTGGCAAACAGAGCAACGGGCAAAACAGAGCAACGAGCAAACTGAGCTCCGGGCAAAACAGAGCAACGGGCAAACTGAGCTCCGGGCAAACTGAACTCCGGGCAAACTGAGCTCCGGGCAAACTGAGCTCCGGCCAAACTGAGCTCCGGCCAAACAGAGCAACGGGCAAACAGAGCAACGGGCAAACTGAGCTCCGGGCAAACTGAGCTCCGGGCAAACTTACCTCCGCGCAAACTGAGCTCCGGGCAAACAGAGCTCCAGGCAAACAGAGCTCCAGGCAAACAGAGCTCCGGCCAAACAGAGCTCCGGCCAAACAGAGCAACGGGCAAACAGAGCTACGGGCAAACAGAGCTACGGGCAAACAGAGCTCAGGGCAAACTGAGCCCAGGTCAAACAGAGCTCCGGGCAAACCGCGATCCGGGCAAACAGCGGTCCGGGCAAACAGCGAACGGGGCACACGGAGCACCGGGCACACGGAGCACCGAGCACATGGTGCACCGGGGACACGGTGCTCCTGGCACACGGTGCTCCGGGCAAAAAGAGCAATGGGCAAACAGCACTGCGAGCAAAAAGGGAAATGGGCAAGAAGGGCAACAGGCAAGCAGGGCAGTGGGCAAACAGAGCAAAGGGCAAACAGAACAACGGGCAAGCCGAGCTCCAGACAAATAGAGCTCGGCGCAAAAAACACTCCGGTCAATCAGTGCTGTGGGCAATCGGGGCTGCAGGCTAACAGCGCTTCGGGCAAACAGAGCTCCGGGCAAACAGAGCTCCGGGCAAACAGAGCTCCGGGCAAACAGAGCTCCGGGCAAACAGAGCTCCGGGCAAACAGAGCTCCGGGCAAACAGAGCTCCGGGCAAACAGAGCTCTGGGCAAACAGAGCTTCGGGGAGCAAAGCTCCGGGCAAACAGAGCTCCGGGCAAACAGAGCACCACCAAACACAGCTCCGGGCAAACAGAGCTCCGGGCAAACAGAGCTCCGGGCAAACAGAGCTCCGGGCAAACAGAGCTCCGGGCAAACAGAGCTCCGGGCAAACAGAGCTCCGGGCAAACCGAGAAATGGGCAAACAGAGCAACGGGCAAACAGCGATCCGGGCAAGCAGTGCTCCGTGCGCACAGAGCACCGGGCACACGGAGGTCCGGGCAAACAGCACTCCGAGCGAACAGGGCAATGGGCAAACTGGGCAACGGGAGAACAGAGCTCCGGGCAAACAGAGCTCCGGGCAAACAGAGCTCCGGGCAAACAGAGCACCACCAAACACAGCTCCGGGCAAACAGAGCTCCGGGCAAACAGAGCTCCGGGCAAACAGAGCTCCGGGCAAACAGAGCTCCGGGCAAACAGAGCTCCGGGCAAACAGAGCTCCGGGCAAACAGAGCTCCGGGCAAACAGAGCTCCGGGCAAACAGAGCTCCGGGCAAACAGAGCTCCGGGCAAACAGAGCTCCGGGCAAACAGAGCTCCGGGCAAACAGAGCTCCGGGCAAACAGAGCTCCGGGCAAACAGAGCTCCGGGCAAACAGAGCTCCGGGCAAACAGAGCTCCGGGCAAACAGAGCTCCGGGCAAACAGAGCTCCGGGCAAACAGAGCTCCGGGCAAACAGAGCTCCGGGCAAACAGAGCTCCGGGCAAACAGAGCTCCGGGCAAACAGAGCTCCGGGCAAACAGAGCTCCGGGCAAACAGAGCTCCGGGCAAACAGAGCTCGGGGCAAACAGAGCTCCGGGCAAACAGAGCTCCGGGCAAACAGAGCTCCGGGCAAACAGAGCTCCGGGCAAACAGAGCTCCGGGCAAACAGGCCTCCGGGCAAACAGAGCTCCGGGCAAACTGAGCTCCGGGCAAACTGAGCTCCGGGCAAACAGAGCTCCGGGCAAACAGAGCTCCGGGCAAACAGAGCTCCGGGCAAACAGAGCTCCGGGCAAACAGAGCTCCGGGCAAACAGAGCTCCGGGCAAACAGAGCTCCGGGCTAACAGAGCTCCGGGTCAAAAGGGCAATGGGCACACAAAGGAACAGGCACACAGAGGAACGGGCAAACAGCCCGCTGGACAACCAGCGCTCCGGGCCAAAAGGGCAATTGGCAAACAGGGCTGCGGGCAAACAGAGCTCCGGGCAAACAGAGCTCCGGGCAAACAGAGCTCCGGGCAAACAGAGCTCCGGGCAAACTGAGCTCCGGGCAAACAGAGCTCCGGGCAAACAGAGCTCCGGGCAAACAGAGCTCCGGGCAAACAGAGCTCCGGGAAACAGAGCTCCGGGTCAACAGGGCAATGGGCAGACAGAGCAACAGGCACACAGAGGAACGGGCAAACAGCCCTCTGGACAACCAGCGCTTCTGGCCAAAAGGGCAATGGGCAAACAGGGCTAGGGGCAAACAGAGCCACGGGCAAATAGAGCTCAGGGCAAACTGAGCTCAGGTAAAACAGAGCTCCGGGCAAACAGAGCTCCGGGCAAACAGCGATCTGGGCAAACAGCGATCCGAGCAAACAGCGAACGGGGCACATGGAGCACCGGGCACAGGGTGCACCAGGCACACGGAGGTCCGGGCAAAAAGAGCAATGGGCAAACAGCACTGCGAGCAAACATGGAAATTGGCAAGCAGAGCAACGGGCAATCAGAGCTCCGGGCAATCAGAACTCCAGGCAATCAGAGCTCCAGGCAAACAGGGCAACGGGCAAACAGGGCAACGGGCAAACAGGGCAACCAGAGCAATGGGACATCAGACCAACGGGCAAACAGACCAACGGGCAAGCAGAGCAACGGGCAAAGAGAGCAACGGGCAAAGAGAGCAACGGGCAAACAGAGCAACGGGCAAACAGAGCAACGGGCAAACAGAGCAACGGGCAAACAGAGCAACGGGCAAACAGAGCAACGGGCAAACAGAGCAACGGGCAAACAGAGCAACGGGCAAACAGAGCAACGGGCAAACAGAGCAACGGGCAAACAGAGCAACGGGCAAACAGAGCAACGGGCAAACAGAGCAACGGGCAAACAGAGCAACGGGCAAACAGAGCAACGGGCAAACAGAGCAACGGGCAAACAGAGCAACGGGCAAACAGAGCAACGGGCAAACAGAGCAACGGGCAAACAGAGCAACGGGCAAACAGAGCAACGGGCAAACAGAGCAACAGGCAAACTGACCTCCGGGCAAACTGAGCTCCGGGCAAACTGAGCTCCGGATAACTGAGCACCGGGCAAACTGAGCTCCGGGCAAACTGAGCTCCGGGCAAACTGAGCTCTGGGTAAACAGAGCTCCCGGCAAACTGAGCTCCAGGCAAAAAGACCTACGGGCAAACAGAGCTACAGGCAAACAGAGCTACAGGCAAACACAGCAACAGGGCAAACACAGCAACGGGCAAACACAGCAACGGGCAAACACAGCAACGGGCAAACACAGCAACGGGCAAACACAGCAACGGGCAAACAGCATTCTGGGCAAACTGAGCAATGGATAATACACTGGCTCAATGGAAGAAGCCAGAGAGTGGTTGTGGAGGATTGCTTCTCTGAGTGGAGGCCTGTGACTCGTGGTGTGCCGCAGGGATCGGTGTTGGGGCCATTGTTGTTTGTCATCTATATCAATGATCTGGATGATAATGTGGTAAATTGGGTCAGCAAGTTTGCTGATGATACAAAGATGGGAGGTGTAGTGGACAGTGAGGAAGGTTTTCAAAGCTTGCAGAGGCATTTGGACCAACTAGAAAAATGGGCTGAAAAATAGCAAATGGAATTTAACGCAGACAAGTGTGAGATATTGCACTTCGGAAGGACAAACCAAAGAAGAACGTACAGGGGAAATGGTAGGACTCTGAAGAGTGCAGTTGAACAGAGGGATCTGGGAATACAGGTACAGAATTCCCTAAAAGTGACGTCACACGTGGATAGGGTCGGAAAGAGTGCCTTTGGTACATTGGCCTTTATAAATCGGAGAATCGAGTATAAAAGTTGGAGTGTTATGGTAAGGTTATGTAAGGCATTGGTGAGGCCGAATTTGGAGTATAGTGCACAGTTTTGGTCACCTAGTTACAGGAAGGATGTAAATAAGATTGAAAGAGTGCAGAGAAGGTTCACAAGGATGTTGCCGGGACTTGAGAAGCTGAGTTACAGAGAGAGATTGAATAGGTTGGGAATTTATTCCCTGGAGCGTAGAAGATTGAGGGGAGATTTGATAGAGGTGTATAAGATTTTGATCTTATACACCTCTGTAGATACAGTGAATGCAAGCAGGCTTTTTCAACTGAGGCGAGGGGAGAAAAAAACCAGAGGGCATGGGTTAAGGGTGAAAGGAGAAAAGTTTAAAGGGAATATTAGGGGGGGCTTCTTCACGCAGAGAGTGGTGGGAGTGTGGAATGAGCTGCCGGATAAAGTGGTAAATGTTAACATTTAAGAAAAACTTGGACGGGTTCATGGATGAGAGGGGCGTGGAGGGATATGGTCCAAGTGCAGGTAAGTGTGACTAGGCATAAAATGGTTCGGCACAGACAAGAAGGGCCAAAAGGTCTGTTTCTGAGCTGCTCCCGGCACACGGATGTCCGGGCAAAAAGAGCAATGGGCAAACAGCACTGCGAGCAAACAGGGAAATGTGCAATCAGACCAACGGGCAAACAGAGCAACGGGCAAGCAGACCAACGGGCAAACAGAGCAACGGGCAAACAGAGCAACGGGCAAACAGAGCAACGGGAAAACAGAGCAACGGGAAAACAGAGCAACGGGCAAACAGAGCAACGGGCAAACAGAGCAACGGGCAAACAGAGCAACGGGCAAACAGAGCAACGGGCAAACTGAGCAAGGGGAAAACAGAGCAACGGGCAAACAGAGCAACGGGCAAACAGAGCAACGGGCAAACAGAGCAACGGGCAAACAGAGCAACGGGCAAACTGAGCTCCGGGCAAACTGAGCTCCGGGCAAACTGAGCTCCGGGCAAACAGAGCTCCGGGCAAACAGAGCTCCGGGCAAACAGAGCTCCGGGCAAACAGAGCTCCGGGCAAACAGAGCTCCGGGCAAACAGAGCTCCGGGCAAACAGAGCTCCGGGCAAACAGAGCTCCGGGCAAACAGAGCTCCGGGCAAACAGAGCTCCGGGAAACAGAGCTCCGGGTCAACAGGGCAATGGGCACACAGAGCAACAGGCACACAGAGGAACCGGCAAACAGCCCACTGGACAACGCGTGTCCGGGCCAAAAGGGCAATGGGCAAACAGAGCTATGGGCAAACTGAGCAACGGGCAAACAGAGCTCCGGGCAAACAGAGCTCCGGGCAAACAGAGCTCCGGGCAAACAGAGCTCCGGGCAAACAGAGCTCCGGGCAAACAGAGCTCCGGGCAAACAGAGCTCCGGGCAAACAGAGCTCCGGGCAAACAGAGCTCCGGGCAAACAGAGCTCCGGGCAAACAGAGCTCCGGGCAAACAGAGCTCCGGGCAAACAGAGCTCCGGGCAAACAAAGCTCGGGGCAAACAGAGCTCGGGGCAAACAGAGCTCCGAGCAAACAGAGCTCCGGGCAAACAGAGCTCCGGGCAAACAGAGCTCGGGGCAAACAGAGCTCCGGGCAAACAGAGCTCCGGGTCAAAAGGGCAATGGGCACACAGAAAAACAGGCACACAGAGTAACGGGCAAACAGCCTGCTGGACAACCAGCGCTCCGGGCCAAATGGGCAATGGGCAAACAGGGCTACGGGCAAACAGAGCTATGGGCAAACAGAGCTCCGGGCAAACAGCGAACGGGGCACACGGAGCACTGGGCACACGGAGCACCGGGCACACGGTGCTCCCGGCACACGGAGGTCCGGGCAAAAAGAGCAATGGGCAAACAGCACTGCGAGCAAACAGGGAAATGAGCAAGAAGGGCAACGGGCAAACAGGGCAATGGGCAAGCAGAGCAACGGGCAATCAGAGCTCCGGGCAAACAGAGCAATGTGCAATCAGACCAAGGGGCAAACAGACCAACGGGCAAGCAGACCAACGGTCAAACAGAGCAACGGGCAAACAGAGCAACGGGCAAACTGAGCAACGGGCAAACAGAGCAACGGGCATTCAGAGCAACGGGCAAACAGAGCAACGGGCAAACTGAGCTCCGGGCAAACTGAGCTCCGGGCAAACTGAGCTCCGGGCAAACAGAGCTCCGGGCAAACAGAGCTCCGGGCAAACAGAGCTCCGGGCAAACAGAGCTCCGGGCTAACAGAGCTCCGGGTCAAAAGGGCAATGGGCACACAAAGGAACAGGCACACAGAGGAACGGGCAAACAGCCCGCTGGACAACCAGCGCTCCGGGCCAAAAGGGCAATGGGCAAACAGGGCTGCGGGCAAACAGAGCTCCGGGCAAACAGAGCTCCGGGCAACCAGAGCAATGTGCAATCAGACCAAGGGGCAAACAGACCAAGGGGCAAGCAGACCAACGGTCAAACAGAGCAACGGGCAAACAGAGCAACGGGCAAACTGAGCAACGGGCAAACTGAGCAACGGGCAAACAGAGCAACGGGCATTCAGAGCAACGGGCAAACAGAGCAACGGGCAAACTGAGCTCCGGGCAAACTGAGCTCCGGGCAAACTGAGCTCCGGGCAAACAGAGCTCCGGGCAAACAGAGCTCCGGGCAAACAGAGCTCCGGGCAAACAGAGCTCCGGGCAAACAGAGCTCCGGGCAAACAGAGCTCCGGGCAAACAGAGCTCCGGGCAAACAGAGCTCCGGGCAAACAGAGCTCCGGGCAAACAGGCCTCCGGGCAAACAGAGCTCCGGGCAAACTGAGCTCCGGGCAAACTGAGCTCCGGGCAAACAGAGCTCCGGGCAAACAGAGCTCCGGGCAAACAGAGCTCCGGGCAAACAGAGCTCCGGGCTAACAGAGCTCCGGGTCAAAAGGGCAATGGGCACACAAAGGAACAGGCACACAGAGGAACGGGCAAACAGCCGGCTGGACAACCAGCGCTCCGGGCCAAAAGGGCAATTGGCAAACAGGGCTGCGGGCAAACAGAGCTCCGGGCAAACAGAGCTCCGGGAAACAGAGCTCCGGGCAAACAGAGCTCCGGGCAAACAGAGCTCCGGGCAAACAGAGCTCCGGGCAAACAGAGCTCCGGGCAAACAGAGCTCCGGGAAACAGAGCTCTGGGTCAACAGGGCAATGGGCACACAGAGCAACAGGCACACAGAGGAACCGGCAAACAGCCCACTGGACAACGCGCGTCCGGGCCAAAAGGGCAATGGGCAAACAGGGGTATGGGCAAACAGAGCTATGGGCAAACTGAGCAACGGGCAAACAGAGCAACGGACAAACAGAGCAACGGGCAAACTGAGCTCCGGGCAAACAGAGCTCCGGGCAAACAGAGCTCCGGGCAAACAGGGCTCCGGGCAAACAGAGCTCCGGGCAAACAGAGCTCCGGGCAAACAGAGCTCCGGGCAAACAGAGCTCCGGGCAAACAGAGCTCGGGGCAAACAGAGCTCCGAGCAAACAGAGCTCTGGGCAAACAGAGCTCCGGGCAAATAGAGCTCCGGGCAAATAGAGCTCCGGGCAAACAGAGCTCCGGGCAAACAGAGCTCCGGGTCAAAAGGGCAATGGGCACACAGACAAACAGGCACACAGAGTAACGGGCAAACAGCCTGCTGGACAACCAGCGCTCCGGGCCAAATGGGAAATGGGCAAACAGGGCTACGGGCAAACAGAGCTATGGGCAAACAGAGCTCCGGGCAAACAGAGCTCCGGGCAAACAGAGCTCCGGGCAAACAGCGAACGGGGCACACGGAGCACTGGGCACATGGAGCACCGGGCACACGGTGCTCCCGGCACACGGAGGTCCGGGCAAAAAGAGCAATGGGCCAACAGCACTGCGAGCAAACCGGGAAATGAGCAAGAAGGGCAACGGGCAAACAGGGCTACGGGCAAACAGAGCAACGGGCAAACAGAGCAACGGGCAAACTGAGCTCCGGGCAAACTGAGCTCCGGGCAAACAGAGCTCCGGGCAAACAGAGCTCCGGGCAAACAGAGCTCCGGGCAAACAGAGCTCCGGGCAAACTGAGCTCCGGGCAAACTGAGCTCCGGGCAAACAGAGCTCCGGGCAAACAGAGCTCCGGGCAAACAGAGCTCCGGGCAAACAGAGCTCCGGGCAAACAGAGCTCCGGGCTAACAGAGCTCCGGGTCAAAAGGGCAATGGGCACACAAAGGAACAGGCACACAGAGGAACGGGCAAACAGCCCGCTGGACAAACAGCGCTCCGGGCCAAAAGGGCAATTGGCAAACAGAGCTCCGGGCAAACAGAGCTCCGGGCAAACAGAGCTCCGGGCAAACAGAGCTCCGGGCAAACAGAGCTCCGGGCAAACAGAGCTCCGGGCAAACAGAGCTCCGGGCAAACAGAGCTCCGGGCAAACAGAGCTCCGGGCAAACAGAGCTCCGGGCAAACAGAGCTCCGAGAAACAGAGCTCCGGGTCAACAGGGCAATGGGCACACAGAGCAACAGGCACACAGAGGAACCGGCAAACAGCCCACTGGACAACGCGCGTCCGGGCCAATAGGGCAATGGGCAAACAGGGCTATGGGCAAACAGAGCTATGGGCAAACTGAGCAACGGGCAAACAGAGCAACGGACAAACAGAGCTCCGGGCAAACAGAGCTCCGGGCAAACAGAGCTCGGGGCAAACAGAGCTCCGAGCAAACAGAGCTCCGGGCAAACAGAGCTCCGGGCAAACAGAGCTCGGGGCAAACAGAGCTCCGGGCAAACAGAGCTCCGGGTCAAAAGGGCAATGGGCACACAGAAAAACAGGCACACAGAGTAACGGGCAAACAGCCTGCTGGACAACCAGCGCTCCGGGCCAAATGGGCAATGGGCAAACAGGGCTACGGGCAAACAGAGCTATGGGCAAACAGAGCTCCGGGCAAACAGCGAACGGGGCACACGGAGCACTGGGCACACGGAGCACCGGGCACACGGTGCTCCCGGCACACGGAGGTCCGGGCAAAAAGAGCAATGGGCAAACAGCACTGCGAGCAAATCGGGAAATGAGCAAGAAGGGCAACGGGCAAACAGGGCAATGGGCAAGCAGAGCAACGGGCAATCAGAGCTCCGGGCAACCAGAGCAATGTGCAATCAGACCAAGGGGCAAACAGACCAACGGGCAAGCAGACCAACGGTCAAACAGAGCAACGGGCAAACAGAGCAACAGGCAAACTGAGCAACGGGCAAACAGAGCAACGGGCATTCAGAGCAACGGGCAAACAGAGCAACGGGCAAACTGAGCTCCGGGCAAACTGAGCTCCGGGCAAACTGAGCTCCGGGCAAACAGAGCTCCGGGCAAACAGAGCTCCGGGCAAACAGAGCTCCGGGCAAACAGAGCTCCGGGCAAACAGAGCTCCGGGCTAACAGAGCTCCGGGTCAAAAGGGCAATGGGCACACAAAGGAACAGGCACACAGAGGAACGGGCAAACAGCCCGCTGGACAACCAGCGCTCCGGGCCAAAAGGGCAATGGGCAAACAGGGCTGCGGGCAAACAGAGCTCCGGGCAAACAGTGCTCCGGGCAAACAGAGCAATGTGCAATCAGACCAAGGGGCAAACAGACCAACGGGCAAGCAGACCAACGGTCAAACAGAGCAACGGGCAAACAGAGCAACGGGCAAACTGAGCAACGGGCAAACAGAGCAACGGGCATTCAGAGCAACGGGCAAACAGAGCAACGGGCAAACTGAGCTCCGGGCAAACTGAGCTCCGGGCAAACTGAGCTCCGGGCAAACAGAGCTCCGGGCAAACAGAGCTCCGGGCAAACAGAGCTCCGGGCAAACAGAGCTCCGGGCAAACAGAGCTCCGGGCAAACAGAGCTCCGGGCAAACAGGCCTCCGGGCAAACAGAGCTCCGGGCAAACTGAGCTCCGGGCAAACTGAGCTCCGGGCAAACAGAGCTCCGGGCAAACAGAGCTCCGGGCAAACAGAGCTCCGGGCAAACAGAGCTCCGGGCTAACAGAGCTCCGGGTCAAAAGGGCAATGGGCACACAAAGGAACAGGCACACAGAGGAACGGGCAAACAGCCGGCTGGACAACCAGCGCTCCGGGCCAAAAGGGCAATTGGCAAACAGGGCTGCGGGCAAACAGAGCTCCGGGCAAACAGAGCTCCGGGCAAACAGAGCTCCGGGCAAACAGAGCTCCGGGCAAACAGAGCTCCGGGCAAACAGAGCTCCGGGCAAACAGAGCTCCGGGCAAACAGAGCTCCGGGCAAACAGAGCTCCGGGCAAACAGAGCTCCGGGAAACAGAGCTCCGGGTCAACAGGGCAATGGGCACACAGAGCAACAGGCACACAGAGGAACCGGCAAACAGCCCACTGGACAACGCGCGTCCGGGCCAAAAGGGCAATGGGCAAACAGGGCTATGGGCAAACAGAGCTATGGGCAAACTGAGCAACGGGCAAACAGAGCAACGGACAAACAGAGCAACGGACAAACAGAGCAACGGGCAAACTGAGCTCCGGGCAAACAGAGCTCCGGGCAAACAGAGCTCCGGGCAAACAGGGCTCCGGGCAAACAGAGCTCCGGGCAAACAGAGCTCCGGGCAAACAGAGCTCCGGGCAAACAGAGCTCGGGGCAAACAGAGCTCCGAGCAAACAGAGCTCTGGGCAAACAGAGCTCCGGGCAAATAGAGCTCCGGGCAAATAGAGCTCCGGGCAAACAGAGCTCCGGGCAAACAGAGCTCCGGGTCAAAAGGGCAATGGGCACACAGACAAACAGGCACACAGAGTAACGGGCAAACAGCCTGCTGGACAACCAGCGCTCCGGGCCAAATGGGAAATGGGCAAACAGGGCTACGGGCAAACAGAGCTATGGGCAAACAGAGCTCCGGGCAAACAGAGCTCCGGGCAAACAGAGCTCCGGGCAAACAGCGAACGGGGCACACGGAGCACTGGGCACACGGAGCACCGGGCACACGGTGCTCCCGGCACACGGAGGTCCGGGCAAAAAGAGCAATGGGCAAACAGCACTGCGAGCAAACCGGGAAATGAGCAAGAAGGGCAACGGGCAAACAGGGCTACGGGCAAACAGAGCAACGGGCAAACAGAGCAACGGGCAAACAGAGCAACGGGCAAACTGAGCTCCGGGCAAACTGAGCTCCGGGCAAACTGAGCTCCGGGCAAACAGAGCTCCGGGCAAACAGAGCTCCGGGCAAACAGAGCTCCGGGCAAACAGAGCTCCGGGCAAACAGAGCTCCGGGCAAACAGAGCTCCGGGCAAACTGAGCTCCGGGCAAACAGAGCTCCGGGCAAACAGAGCTCCGGGCAAACAGAGCTCCGGGCAAACAGAGCTCCGGGCAAACAGAGCTCCGGGCAAACAGAGCTCCGGGCAAACAGAGCTCCGGGCTAACAGAGCTCCGGGCTAACAGAGCTCCGGGTCAAAAGGGCAATGGGCACACAAAGGAACAGGCACACAGAGGAACGGGCAAACAGCCCGCTGGACAACCAGCGCTCCGGGCCAAAAGGGCAATTGGCAAACAGAGCTCCGGGCAAACAGAGCTCCGGGCAAACAGAGCTCCGGGCAAACAGAGCTCCGGGCAAACAGAGCTCCGGGCAAACAGAGCTCCGGGCAAACAGAGCTCCGGGCAAACAGAGCTCCGGGCAAACAGAGCTCCGGGCAAACAGAGCTCCGAGAAACAGAGCTCCGGGTCAACAGGGCAATGGGCACACAGAGCAACAGGCACACAGAGGAACCGGCAAACAGCCCACTGGACAACGCGCGTCCGGGCCAAAAGGGCAATGGGCAAACAGGGCTATGGGCAAACAGAGCTATGGGCAAACTGAGCAACGGGCAAACAGAGCAACGGACAAACAGAGCAACGGGCAAACAGAGCAACGGGCAAACAGAGCTCCGGGCAAACAGAGCTCCGGGCAAACAGAGCTCCGGGCAAACAGGGCTCCGGGCAAACAGGGCTCCGGGCAAACAGGGCTCCGGGCAAACAGAGCTCCGGGCAAACAGAGCTCCGGGCAAACAGAGCTCCGGGCAAACAGAGCTCGGGGCAAACAGAGCTCCGAGCAAACAGAGCTCCGGGCAAACAGAGCTCCGGGCAAACAGAGCTCCGGGCAAACAGAGCTCCGGGCAAACAGAGCTCCGGGTCAAAAGGGCAATGGGCACACAGAAAAACAGGCACACAGAGTAACGGGCAAACAGCCTGCTGGACAACCAGCGCTCCGGGCCAAATGGGAAATGGGCAAACAGGGCTACGGGCAAACAGAGCTATGGGCAAACAGAGCTCCGGGCAAACAGAGCTCCGGGCAAACAGAGCTCCGGGCAAACAGCGAACGGGGCACACGGAGCACTGGGCACACGGAGCACCGGGCACACGGTGCTCCCGGCACACGGAGGTCCGGGCAAAAAGAGCAATGGGCAAACCGCACTGCGAGCAAACAGGGAAATGAGCAAGAAGGGCAACGGGCAAACAGGGCAATGGGCAAGCAGAGCAACGGGCAATCAGAGCTCCGGGCAACCAGAGCAATGTGCAATCAGACCAAGGGGCAAACAGACCAACGGGCAAGCAGACCAACGGTCAAACAGAGCAACGGGCAAACAGAGCAACGGGCAAACAGAGCAACGGGCATTCAGAGCAACGGGCAAACAGAGCAACGGGCAAACTGAGCTCCGGGCAAACTGAGCTCCGGGCAAACTGAGCTCCGGGCAAACTGAGCTCCGGGCAAACAGAGCTCCGGGCAAACAGAGCTCCGGGCAAACAGAGCTCCGGGCTAACAGAGCTCCGGGTCAAAAGGGCAATGGGCACACAAAGGAACAGACACACAGAGGAACGGGCAAACAGCCCGCTGGACAACCAGCGCTCCGGGCCAAAAGGGCAATGGGCAAACAGGGCTGCGGGCAAACAGAGCTCCGGGCAAACAGAGCTCCGGGCAAACAGAGCTCCGGGCAAACAGAGCTCTGGGTAAACAGAGCTCCGGGCAAACAGAGCTCCGGGCAAACAGAGCTCCGGGTCAAAAGGGAAATGAGCACACAGAAAAACAGGCACACAGAGGAACGGGCAAACAGCCTGCTGGACAACCAGCGCTCCGGACCAAAAGGGCAATGGGCAAACAGGGTTACGGTCAAACAGAGCTATGGGCAAACAGAGCTCCGGGCAAACAGAGCTCCGGGCAAACAGAGCTCCGGGCAAACAGCGAACGGGGCACAGGGAGCACTGGGCACACGAAGCACCGGGCACACGGTGCTCCTGGCCCACGGAGGTCCGGGCAAAAAGAGCAATGGGCAAACAGGACTGCGAGCAAACAGGGAAATGAGCAAGAAGGGCAACGGGCAAACAGGGCAATGGGCAAACAGAGCAACGGGCAAACAGAGCTCCGGGCAACCAGAGCAATGTGCAAACAGAACAACGGGCAAGCAGACCAACGGTCAAACAGAGCAACGAGCAAACAGAGCAACGGGCAAACTGAGCAACGGGCAAACTGAGCAACGGGCAAACAGAGCAACGGGCAAACAGAGCAACGGGCAAACTGAGCTCCGGGCAAACAGAGCTCCGGGCAAACAGAGCTCCGGGCAAACAGAGCTCCGGGCAAACAGAGCTCCGGGCAAACAGAGCTCCGGGCAAACAGAGCTCCGGGCAAACAGAGCTCCGGGAAACAGAGCTCCGGGTCAACAGGGCAATGGGCACACAGAGCAACAGGCACACAGAGGAACCGACAAACAGCCCACTGGACAACGCGCGTCCGGGCCAAAAGGGCAATGGGCAAACAGAGCTATGGGCAAACTGAGCAACGGGCAAACTGAGCAACGGACAAACAGAGCAACGGGCAAACTGAGCTCCGGGCAAACAGAGCTCCGGGCAAACAGAGCTCCAGGCAAACAGAGCTCCGGGCAAACAGAGCTCCGGGCAAACAGAGCTCCGGGCAAACAGAGCTCCGGGCAAACAGAGCTCCGGGCAAACAGAGCTCCGGGCAAACAGAGCTCCGGGCAAACAGAGCTCCGGGCAAACAGAGCTCGGGGCAAACAGAGCTCCGGGCAAACAGAGCTCCGGGCAAAGAGAGCTCCGGGCAAACAGAGCTCCGGGCAAACAGAGCTCGGGGCAAACAGAGCTCCGGGTCAAAAGGGCAATGGGCACACAGAAAAACAGGCACACAGAGGAACGGGCAAACACCCTGCTGGACAACCAGCGCTCCGGGCCAAAAGGGCAATGGGCAAACAGGGCTATGGGCAAACAGAGCTATGGGCAAACAGAGCTCCGGGCAAACAGAGCAACGGTCAAACAGAGCAACGGGCAAACAGAGCAACGGGCAAACAGAGCAACGGGCAAACAGAGCAACAGGCAAACTGAGCTCCGGGCAAACTGAGCTCCGGGCAAACTGAGCTAAGGAGAAACTGAGCTCCAGGCAAACAGACCACAGGGCAAACAGAATTCCGGACAAAAAGACCTATGGGCAAACAGAGCTACAGGCAAACACAGCAACAGGGCAAACACAGCAACAGGGATAACACAGCAACAGGGCAAACACAGCAACAGGGCAAACACAGCAACAGGGCAAACACAGCAATGGGCAAACACCATTCTGGGCAAACAGAGCAACGGGCATACAGTGCAACGGGCAAACAGAGCAACGGGCAAACAGAGCAACGGGCAAACAGAGCAACGGGCAACCAGAGTAATGTGCAATCAGACCAAGGGGCAAACAGACCAACGGGCAAGCAGACCAACGGTCAAACAGAGCAACGGGCAAACAGAGCAACGGGCAAACAGAGCAACGGGCAAACAGAGCAACGGGCAAACAGAGCAACGGACAAACTGAGCTCCGGGCAAACAGAGCTCCGGGCTAACAGAGCTCCGGGCTAACAGAGCTCCGGGTCAAAAGGGCAATGGGCACACAAAGGAACAGACACACAGAGGAACGGGCAAACAGCCCGCTGGACAACCAGCGCTCCGGGCCAAAAGGGCAATGGGCAAACAGGGCTGCGGGCAAACAGAGCTCCGGGCAAACAGAGCTCCGGGCAAACAGAGCTCCGGGCAAACAGAGCTCCGGGCAAACAGAGCTCTGGGCAAACAGAGCTCTGGGCAAACAGAGCTCTGGGCAAACAGAGCTCCAGGTCAAAAGGGAAATGAGCACACAGAAAAACAGGCACACAGAGGAACGGGCAAACAGTCTGCTGGACAACCAGCGCTCCGGACCAAAAGGGCAATGGGCAAACAGGGCTACGGGCAAACAGAGCTATGGGCAAACAGAACTCCGGGCAAACAGAGCTCCGGGCAAACAGCGAACGGGGCACAGGGAGCACTGGGCACACGAAGCACCGGGCACACGGTGTTCCTGGCACACGGAGGTCCGGGCAAAAAGAGCAATGGGCAAACAGCACTGCGAGCAAACAGGGAAATGAGCAAGAAGGGCAACGGGCAAACAGGGCAATGGGCAAGCAGAGCAACGGGCAATCAGAGCTCCGGGCAACCAGAGCAATGTGCAATCAGACCAAGGGGCAAACAGAACAACGGGCAAACAGAGCAACGGCCAAACTGAGCAACGGGCAAACAGAGCAACGGGAAAACAGAGCAACGGGCAAACAGAGCAACGGGCAAACTGAGCTCCGGGCAAACATAGCTCCGGGCAAACAGAGCTCCGGGCAAACAGAGCTCCGGGCAAACAGAGCTCCGGGCAAACAGAGCACCGGGCAAACAGAGCTCCGGGAAACAGAGCTCCGGGTCAACAGGGCAATGGGCACACAGAGCAACAGGCACACAGAGGAACCGGCAAACAGCTCGCTGGACAACGCGCGTCCGGGCCAAAAGGGCAATGGGCAAACAGGGCTATGGGCAAACAGAGCGCAAGGCAAACAGAGCTCAGGGCAAACAGAGCAACGGACAAACAGAGCTCCGGGCAAACAGAGCTCCGGGCAAACAGAGCACCGGGCAAACAGAGCTCCGGGCAAACAGAGCTCCGGGCAAACAGGGCTCCGGGCAAACAGAGCTCCGGGCAAACAGAGCTCCGGGCAAACAGAGCTCCGGGCAAACAGAGCTCCGGGCAAACAGAGCTCCGGGCAAACAGAGCTCCGGGCAAACAGAGCTCCGGGCAAACAGAGCTCCGGTCAAACAGAGCTCCGGTCAAACAGAGCTCCGGGTCAAAAGGGCAATGGGCACACAGAAAAACAGGCACACAGAGGAACGGGCAAACAGCCTGCTGGACAACCAGCGCTCCGGGCCAAAAGGGCAATGGGCAAACAGGGCTACGGGCAAACAGAGCTATGGGCAAACAGAGCTCCGGGCAAACAGAGCACCGGGCAAAAAGCGAATGGGGCACACGGAGCACTGGGCAGACGGAGCACCGGGCACACGGTGCTCCCGGCACACGGAGGTCCGGGCAAAAAGAGCAATGGGCAAACAGCACTGCGAGCAAACAGGGAAATGAGCAAGAAGGGCAACGGGCAAACAGGGCAATGGGCAAGCAGAGCAACGGGCAATCAGAGCTCCGGGCAACCAGAGCAATGTGCAATCAGACCAAGGGGCAAACAGACCAACGGGCAAGCAGACCAACGGTCAAACAGAGCAACGGGCAAACAGAGCAACGGGCAAACAGAGCAACGGGCAAACAGAGCAACGGGCAAACAGAGCAACGGACAAACAGAGCAACGGGCAAACAGAGCAACGGGCAAACTGAGCTCCGGGCAAACTGAGCTCCGGGCAAACAGAGCAACGGACAAACAGAGCTCCGGGCAAACAGAGCTCCGGGCAAACAGAGCTCCGGGCAAACAGAGCACCGGGCAAACAGAGCTCCGGGCAAACAGAGCTCCGGGCAAACAGGGCTCCGGGCAAACAGAGCTCCGGGCAAACAGAGCTCCGGGCAAACAGAGCTCCGGGCAAACA
Organism: Mustelus asterias; assembly: GCF_964213995.1. Taxonomy (NCBI): domain Eukaryota; kingdom Metazoa; phylum Chordata; class Chondrichthyes; order Carcharhiniformes; family Triakidae; genus Mustelus; species Mustelus asterias. Next base: position 47,434,916 of record NC_135808.1, on the reverse strand, counting down.
GAGCTCCGGGCAAACAGAGCTCCGGGCAAACAGAGCTCCGGGCAAACAGAGCTCCGGTCAAACAGAGCTCCGGTCAAACAGAGCTCCGGGTCAAAAGGGCAATGGGCACACAGAAAAACAGGCACACAGAGGAACGGGCAAACAGCCTGCTGGACAACCAGCGCTCCGGGCCAAAAGGGCAATGGGCAAACAGGGCTACGGGCAAACAGAGCTATGGGCAAACAGAGCTCCGGGCAAACAGAGCACCGGGCAAAAAGCGAATGGGGCACACGGAGCACTGGGCAGACGGAGCACCGGGCACACGGTGCTCCCGGCACACGGAGGTCCGGGCAAAAAGAGCAATGGGCAAACAGCACTGCGAGCAAACAGGGAAATGAGCAAGAAGGGCAACGGGCAAACAGGGCAATGGGCAAGCAGAGCAACGGGCAATCAGAGCTCCGGGCAACCAGAGCAATGTGCAATCAGACCAAGGGGCAAACAGACCAACGGGCAAGCAGACCAACGGTCAAACAGAGCAACGGGCAAACAGAGCAACGGGCAAACAGAGCAACGGGCAAACAGAGCAACGGGCAAACAGAGCAACGGACAAACAGAGCAACGGGCAAACAGAGCAACGGGCAAACTGAGCTCCGGGCAAACTGAGCTCCGGGCAAACAGAGCTCCGGGCAAACAGAGCTCCGGGCAAACAGAGCTTCGGGCAAACAGAGATCCGGGCAAACAGAGCTCCGGGCAAACAGAGCTCCGGGCAAACAGAGCTCCGGGCAAACAGACCTCCGGGCTAACAGAGCTCCGGGTCAAAAGGGCAATTCGCACACAAAGGAACAGACACACAGAGGAACGGGCAACAGCCCGCTGGACAACCAGCGCTCCGGGCCAAAAGGGCAATGGGCAAACAGGGCTGCGGGCAAACAGAGCTATGGGCAAACAGAGCTCAGGGCAAACTGAGCACAGGGCAATCAGAGCTCTGGGCAAACAGCAATCCGTGCAAACAGTGATCCGGGCAAACTGCGAACGGGGCATACGGAGCACCGGGCACACGGAGCACCGGGCACAAGGTGCTCCCGGCACACAGAGGTACGGGCAAAAAGAACAATGGGCAAACAGCACTGCGAGCAAACAGGGAAATGAGCAAGAAGGGCAACGGGCAAACAGGGCAATGGGCAAGCAGAGCAACGGGCAATCAGAGTTCCGGGCAACCAGAGCAATGTGCAATCAGACCAACGGGCAAGCAGACCAACGGTCAAACAGAGCAGCGGGCAATCAGAGCAACGGGCAAACAGAGCAACGGGCAAACAGAGCAACAGGCAAACTGAGCTCCGGGCAAACTGAGCTCCGGGCAAACTAAGCTAAGGGGAAACTGAGCTCCAGGCAAACAGACCACAGGGCAAACAGAATTCCGGACAAAAAGACCTATGGGCAAACAGAGCTACAGGCAAACACAGCAACAGGGCAAACACAGCAACAGGGATAACACAGCAACAGGGATAACACAGCAACAGGGCAAACATAGCAACAGGGCAAACACAGCAACACGGCAAACACAGCAATGGGCAAACACCATTCTGGGCAAACAGAGCAACGGGCATACAGTGCAACGGGCAAACAGAGCAACGGGCAAACAGAGCAACGGGCAAACAGAGCAACAGGCAAACAGAGCAACGGGTAAACAGCATTCCGGGCAAAGAGCGCTCCGGGCAAAGAGCGCTCCGGGCAAGAGCGCTCCGGGCAAGAGCGCTCCGGGCAAAGAGCGCTCCAGGCCAACAGGTCTCTGGGCCAACAGTGCTCCAGCCAACAGCGCTGCGGGGAAACAGAGCAACGGGCATACAGAGCCCCGGGCAAACAGAGTTCGGGGCAAACAGAGCTACGGTCAAACAGAGCTATGGCCAAACAGCCTTCCAGGAAAAGACCAACGGGCAATCAGCATTTTGGGAAAACAGAGGAATGGGCAAACAGAATTCCAGGCAAACAGAGCAACGGACAAACAGAGCAAACGGGCAAACAGAGCAACGGGTAAACAGAGCAACGGGTAAACAGCGCTCCGGGCAAAGAGCGCTCCGGGCAAAGAGCGCTCCGGGCAAAGAGCGCTCCGGGCAAAGAGCGCTCCGGGCAAAGAGCGCTCCGGGCAAAGAGCGCTCCAGGCCAACAGGTCTCTGGGCCAACAGTGCTCCAGCCAACAGCGCTGCGGGGAAACAGAGCAACGGGCATACAGAGCCCCGGGCAAACAGAGCTCGGGGCAAACAGAGCTACAGTCAAACAGAGCTATGGCCAAACAGCCTTCCAGGAAAAGACCAACGGGCAATCAGCATTTTGGGAAAACAGAGGAATGGGCAAACAGAATTCCAGGCAAACAGAGCAACGGACAAACAGAGCAACGGGCAAACGGCGCTCCGTGCAAACGGCGCTCGGGGCAAATGGAGCTCCGGGCATCCAGAGCACTGGGCAAACAGCGAACGGGGCACACGGAGCACAGGGCAAACTGAGCAAAGGGAATGCAGAGCAACGGGCACAAAGTGCTCGATGCAAACAGCGCTCCGGGCAAACAGCGCTCCGGGCAAACAGCGCACCGTGCAAGCCGAGCTCCAGGCAAACAGCGCTCCGCGCAAAAAGCTCCGGGTCAAAAGGGCAATGGGCACACAGAGCAACAGGCACACAGAGGAACGAGCAAACAGCCCGCTGGACAACCAGCGCTCCGGGCCAAAAGGGCAATGGGTAAACAGGGCTGCGGGCAAACAGAGCTATGGGCAAACAGAGCTCAGGGCAAACTGAGCACAGGGCAAACAGAGCTCCGGACAAACAGCAATCCGTGCAAACAGCGAACCGGGCAAACTGCGAACGGGGCACACGGAGCACCGGGCACACGGAGCACCGGGCACACGGTGCTCCCGTCACACAGAGGTCCGGGCAAAAAGAGCAATGGGCAAACAGCACTGCGAGCAAACAGGGAAATGAGCAAGAAGGGCAACGGGCAAACAGGGCAATGGGCAAGCAGAGCAACGGGCAATCAGAGCTCAGGGCAACCAGAGCAATGTGCAATCAGACCAACGGGCAAACAGACCAACGGGCAAGCTGACCAACGGTCAAACAGAGCAACGGACAAACAGAGCAACGGACAAACAGAGCAACGGGCAAACAGAGCAACGGGCAAACAGAGCAACGGGCAAACAGAGCAACGGGCAAACAGAGCAACGGGCAAACAGAGCAACGGGCAAACAGAGCAACGGGCAAACAGAGCAACGGGCAATCAGAGCAACGGGCAAACAGAGCAACAGGCAAACTGAGCTCCGGGCAAACTGAGCTCCGGGCAAACTGAGCTCCGGGCAAACTGAGCTCCAGGCAAACAGACCACAGGGCAAACAGAGTTCCGGACAAAAAGACCTATGGGCAAACAGAGCAACAGGCAAACACAGCAACAGGGCAAACACAGCAACAGGGCTAACACAGCAACAGGGCAAACACAGCAACAGGGCAAACACAGCAACAGGACAAACACAGCAACAGGACAAACACAGCAATGGGCAAACACCATTCTGGGCAAACAGAGCAACGGGCAAACAGAGCAAACGGGCAAACAGAGCAACGGGTAAACAGAGCAACGGGTAAACAGCGCTCCGGGCAAAGAGCGCTCCGGGCAAAGAGCGCTCCGGGCAAAGAGCGCTCCGGGCAAAGAGCGCTCCGGGCAAAGAGCGCTCCGGGCAAAGAGCGCTCCAGGCCAACAGGTCTCTGGGCCAACAGTGCTCCAGCCAACAGCGCTGCGGGGAAACAGAGCAACGGGCATACAGAGCCCCGGGCAAACAGAGCTCGGGGCAAACAGAGCTACGGTCAAACAGAGCTACGGCCAAACAGCCTTCCAGGAAAAGACCAACGGGCAATCAGCATTTTGGGAAAACAGGGGAATGGGCAAACAGAATTCCAGTCAAACAGAGCAACGGACAAACAGAGCAACGGGCAAACGGCGCTCCATTCAAACGGCGCTCGGGGCAAATGGAGTTCCGGGCATCCAGAGCACTGGGCAAACAGCGAACGGGGCACACGGAGCACGGGGCAAACTGAGCAAAGGGAACGCAGAGCAACGGGCACAAAGTGCTCGGGGCAAACCGCACTCCGGGCAAACAGCGCTCCGGGCAAACAGCGCACCGGGCAAACAGCGCACCATGCAAGCCGAGCTCCAGGCAAACTGAGCTCCGCGCAAAAAGCTCTCCGGTCAAATAGTGCTGTGGGCAATCAGGGCTGCAGGCAAACATCGCTCCGGGCAAACAGAGCTCCGGGCAAACAGAGGTCCGGGCAAACAGAGCTCCGGGCAAACAGAGCTCCGGGCAAACAGAGCTCCGGGCAAACAGAGTTCCGGGCAAACAGAGCTCCGGGCAAACGGAGCTCCGGGCAAACAGAGCTCCGGGCATCCAGAGCACTGGGCAAACAGCGAACGGGGCACACGGAGCACAGGGCAAACTGAGCAAAGGGAACGCAGAGCAACGGGCACAAAGTGCTCGGGGCAAACAGCGCTCCGGGCAAACAGCGCTCTGGGCAAACAGCGCACCGTGCAAGCCGAGCTCCAGGCAAACCGCACTCCGGGCAAACAGCGCTCCGGGCAAACAGCGCACCGGGCAAACAGCGCACCATGCAAGCCGAGCTCCAGGCAAACTGAGCTCCGCGCAAAAAGCTCTCCGGTCAAATAGTGCTGTGGGCAATCAGGGCTGCAGGCAAACATCGCTCCGGGCAAACAGAGCTCCGGGCAAACAGAGGTCCGGGCAAACAGAGCTCCGGGCAAACAGAGCTCCGGGCAAACAGAGCTCCGGGCAAACAGAGTTCCGGGCAAACGGAGCTCCGGGCAAACAGAGCTCCGGGCAAACAGAGCTCCGGGCATCCAGAGCACTGGGCAAACAGCGAACGGGGCACACGGAGCACAGGGCAAACTGAGCAAAGGGAACGCAGAGCAACGGGCACAAAGTGCTCGGGGCAAACAGCGCTCCGGGCAAACAGCGCTCTGGGCAAACAGCGCACCGTGCAAGCCGAGCTCCAGGCAAACAGCGCTCCGCGCAAAAACTCGCCGGTCAATCAGTGCTGTGGGCAATCAGGGCTGCAGGCAAACATCGCTCAGGGCAAACATCGCTCCGGGCAAACATTGCTCCGGGCAAACATCGCTCCGGGCAAACAGCGAACGGGGCACTCGGAGCACTGGGGACACGGAGCACCGGGCACACGGTGCTCCCGGCACACGGAGGTCCGGGCCAAAAGAGCAATGGGCAAACAGCACTGCGAGCAAAGAGCGAAATGAGCAAGAAGGGCAACGGGCAAACAGGGCAATGGGCAAGCAGAGCAACGGGCAATCAGAGCTCCGGCAACTAGAGCAATGTGCAATCAGACCAACGGGCAAACAGACCAATAGGCAAGCAGACCAACGGTCAAACAGATCAACAGACAAACTGAGCAACGGGCAAACAGAGCAACGGGCAAACAGAGCAACGGGCAAACAGAGCAACGGGCAAACAGAGCAACGGGCAAACAGAGCAACGGGCAAACAGAGCAACAGGCAAACTGAGCTCCGGGCAAACTGAGCTCCGTGCAAACAGAGCAACGGGCAAACAGAGCAACGGGCAAACAGAGCAACGGGCAAACAGAGCAACGGGCAAACAGAGCTCCGGGCAAACAGAGCTCCGGGCAAACAGAGCTCCGGGCAAACAGAGCTCCGGGCAAACAGAGCTCCGGGCAAACAGAGCTCCGGGCAAACAGAGCTCCGGGCAAACAGATCTCCGGGCAAACAGAGCTCCGGGCAAACAGAGCTCCGGGCAAACAGAGCTCCGGGCAAACAGAGCTCCGGGCAAACAGAGCTCCGGGCAAACAGAGCTCCGGGCAAACAGAGCTCCGGGTCAAAAGGGCAATGGGCACACAGAGCAACAGGCACACAGAGGAACCGGCAAACAGCCCGCTGGACAACCAGCGCTCCGGGCCAAAAGGGCAATGGGCAAACAGGGCTACGGGCAAACAGGGCTACGGGCAAACAGAGCTACGGGCAAACAGAGCTACGGGCAAACAGAGCTACGGGCAAACAGAGCTACGGGCAAACAGAGCTACGGGCAAACTGAGCTCCGGGCAAACTGAGCTCCGGGCAAACAGAGCTCCGGGTCAAAAGGGCAATGGGCACACAGAGGAACAGACACACAGAGGAACGGGCAAACAGCCCGCTGGACAACCAGTGCTCCGGGCCAAAAGGGCAATGGGCAAACAGGGCTGCGGGCAAACAGAGCTATGGGCAAACAGAGCTCAGGGCAAACTGAGCACAGGGCAAACAGAGCTCAGTGGAAACTGAGCACAGGGCAAACAGAGCTCCGGGCAAACAGCAATCCGTGCAAACAGCGATCCGGGCAAACAGCGAACGGGGCACACGGAGCACTGGGCACACGGAGCACCGGGCACACGGTGCTCCCGTCACACAGAGGTCCGGGCAAAAAGAGCAATGGGCAAACTGCACTGCGAGCAAACAGGGAAATGGGCAAGCAGAGCAACGGGCAATCAGAGCTCCGGGCAACCAGAGCAATGTGCAATCAGACCAACGGGCAAACAGACCAACGGGCAAGCAGACCAACGGTCAAACAGAGCAACGGACAAACTGAGTAACGGGCAAACTGAGCAACGGGCAAACAGAGCAACGGGCAAACAGAGCTACGGGCAATCAGAGCAACGGGCAATCAGAGCAACGAGCAAACAGAGCAACAGGCAAACTGAGCTCCGGGCAAACTGAGCCCCGGGCAAACTGAGCTCCGGGCAAACTGAGCTCCAGGCAAACAGACCACAGGGCAAACAGAGTTCCGGACAAAAAGACCAATGGGCAAACAGAGCTACAGGCAAACACAGCAACAGGGCAAACAGAGCAACAGGGCTAACACAGCAACAGGGCAAACACAGCAACAGGGCAAACACAGCAACAGGGCAAACACAGCAACAGGGCAAACACAGCAACAGGGCAAAGACAGCAACAGGGCAAACACAGCAACAGGGCAAACACAGCAACAGGGCAAACACAGCAACAGGGCAAACACAGCAACAGGGCAAACACAGCAACAGGGCAAACACAGCAACAGGGCAAACACAGCAACAGGGCAAACACAGCAACAGGGCAAACACAGCAACAGGGCAAACACAGCAACAGGGCAAACACAGCAACAGGGCAAACACAGCAACAGGGCAAACACAGCAATGGGCAAACACCATTCTGGGCAAACAGAGCAACAGGTAAACAGAGCAACGGGTAAACAGCGCTCCGGGCAAAGAGCGCTCCGGGCAAAGAGCGCTCCAGGCCAACAGGTCTCTGGGCCATCAGTGCTCCAGCCAACAGCGCTGCGGGGAAACAGAGCAACGGGCATACAGAGCCCCGGGCAAACAGAGCTCGGGGCAAACAGAGCTACGGTCAAACAGAGCTACGGCCAAACAGCCTTCCAGGAAAAGACCAACGGGCAATCAGCATTTTGGGAAAACAGGGGAATGGGCAAACAGAATTCCAGGCAAACAGAGCAACGGACAAACAGAGCAACGGGCAAACGGCGCTCCATTCAAACGGCGCTCGGGGCAAATGGAGTTCCGGGCATCCAGAGCACTGGGCAAACAGTGAACGGGGCACACGGAGCACAGGGCAAACTGAGCAAAGGGAACGCAGAGCAACGGGCACAAAGTGCTCGGGGCAGACAGCGCTCCGGGCAAACAGCGCTCCGGGCAAACAGCGCACCGGGCAAACAGCGCACCATGCAAGCCGAGCTCCAGGCAAACAGAGCTCCGTGCAAAAAACTCTCCGGTCAAATAGTGCTGTGGGCAATCAGGGCTGCAGGCAAACATCGCTCCGGGCAAACATCGCTCCGGGCAAACAGAGGTCCGGGCAAACAGAGCTCCGGGCAAACATCGCTCCGGGCAAACAGACCTCCGGGCAAACAGAGCTCCGGGCAAACAGAGCTCCGGGCAAACAGAGCTCCGGGCAAACAGAGCTCCGGGCAAACAGAGCTCCGGGCAAACAGAGCTCCGGGCAAACAGAGCTCCGGGCAAACATCGCTCCGGGCAAACATCGCTCCGGGCAAACAGAGGTCCGGGCAAACAGAGCTCCGGGCAAACATCGCTCCGGGCAAACAGTCCTCCGGGCAAACAGACCTCCGGGCAAACAGACCTCCGGGCAAACAGACCTCCGGGCAAACAGACCTCCGGGCAAACAGATCTCCGGGCAAACAGAGCTCCGGGCAAACAGAGCTCCGGGCAAACAGAGCTCCGGGCAAACAGAGCTCTGGGCAAACAGAGCTCCGGGCAAACAGAGCTCCGGGTCAAAAGGGCAATGGGCACACAGAGCAACAGGCACACAGAGGAACGGGCAAACAGCCCGCTGGACAACCAGCGCTCCAGGCCAAAAGGGCAATGGGCAAACAGGGCTACGGGCAAACAGAGCTATGGGCAAACAGAGTTCAGGGCAAACTGAGCACAGGGCAAACGGCGATCCGGGCAAACAGCGATGCGGGCAAACAGCGAATGGAGCACTGGGCACACGGAGCACCGGGCACACGGTGCTCCCGGCACACGGAGGTCCGGGGAAAAAGAGCAATGGGCAAACAGCACTGCGAGCAAACAGGGAAATGAGCAAGAAGGGCAATGGGCAAACAGGGCAATGGGCAAGCACAGCAACGGGCAATCGGAGCTCCGGGCAACCAGAGCAATGTGCAATCAGACCAACAGGCAAAAAGACCAACGGGCAAGCAGACCAACGGTCAAACAGAGCAACGAACAAACAGAGCAGCGGGCAATCTGAGCAACGGGCAAACTGAGCAACGGGCAAACAGAGCAACGGGCAAACAGAGCAACGGGCAAACAGAGCAACGGGCAAACTGAGCACCGGGCAAACTGAGCACCGGGCAAACTGAGCACCGGGCAAACTGAGCTCCGGGCAAACTGAGCTCCGGGCAAACTGAGCTCCGGGCAAACTGAGCTCCGGGCAAACTGAGCTCCGGGCAAACTGAGCTCCGGGCAAACTGAGCTCCGGGCAAACTGAGCTCCGGGCAAACTGAGCTCCGGGCAAACTGAGCTCCGGGCAAACTGAGCTCCGGGCAAACTGAGCTCCGGGCAAACTGAGCTCCGGGCAAACAGACCACAGGGCAAACAGAGTACTGGACAAAAAGACCTATGGGCAAACAGAGCTACAGGCAAACACAGCAACATGGCAAACACAGCAACAGGGCAAACACAGCAATGGGCAAACACAGCAACGGGTAAACCCCATTCTGGGCAAACAGAGCAACGGACAAACAGAGCAACGGGCAAACAGAGCAACAGGCAAATCGAGCAACAGGCAAACAGAGCAACGGGTAAACAGCGCTCCGGGCAACGAGTGCTCCGGGCAAAGAGAGCTCCGGGCAATGAGCGCTCCGGGCCAACAGGGCTCTGGGCCAACAGTGCTCCAGCCAACAGCGCTGCGCGGAAACAGAGCAACGGGCATACAGAGCCCCGGGCAAACAGAGCTCGGGGCAAACAGAGCTCGGGGCAAACAGAGCTCCGGGCAAACAGAGCTCCGGGTCAAAAGGGCAATGGGCACACAGAGCAACAGGCACACAGAGGAACGGGCAAACAGCCCGCTGGACAACCAGCGCTCCGGGCCAAAAGGGCAATGGGTAAACAGGGCTACAGGCAAACAGAGCTGTGGGCAAACAGAGCTCAAGGCAAAATGTGCACAGGGCAAACAAAGCTCCGGGCAAACAGCGATCCGGCCAAACAGCGAACGGGGCACACGGAGCACCGGGCACACATTGCTCCCGGCACATGGAGGGCCGGGCAAAAAGAGCAATGGGCAAACAGCACTGCGAGCAAACAGGGAAATGAGCAAGAAGGGCAACGGGCAAACAGGGCAATGGGCAAGCAGAGCAACGGGCAATCAGAGCTCCCGGCAACCAGAGCAATGTGCAATCAGACCAACGGGCAAAAAGACCAACGGGCAAGCAGACCAACGGACAAACAGAGCAACGGGCAAACAGAGCAACGGCCAAACAGAGCAACGGGCAAACAGAGCAACGGACAAACAGAGCAACGGCCAAACAGAGCAACGGGCAAACTGAGCAACGGGCAAACTGAGCAACGGGCAAACTGAGCTCCGGGCAAACTGAGCTCTGGGCAAACTGAGGTCTGGGTAAACTGAGCTCCGGGCAAACAGACCACAGGGCAAACAGAGTTCCGGACAAAAAGACGATGGGCAAACAGAGCTACAGGCAAACACAGCAACATGGCAAACACAGCAATAGGGCAAACACAGCAATGGGCAAACACAGCAATGGGCAAACACAGCAACGGGTAAACACCATTCTGGGCAAACAGAGCAACGGGCAAACAGAGCAACGGGCAAACAGAGCAACGGGCAAAGAGAGCTCCGGGCAAAGAGAGCTCCGGGCAAAGAGAGCTCCGGGCAAAGAGAGCTCCGGGCAAAGAGAGCTCCGGGCAAAGAGAGCTCCGGGCAAACAGAGATCCGGGCCAACAGTGCTCCGGGCCAACAGCGCGGCGGGGAAACAGAGCAACGTGCATACAGAGCCCCGGGTAAAGAGAGCTCTGGGCAAACAGAGCGATGGTCAAACAGAGCTATGGCCAAACAGCCTTCCGGGAAAAGACCAACGGGCAATCAGCATTTTGGGAAAACAGAGGAATGGGCAAACAGAGCAACAGACAAACAGGCGCATCGGGCAACCAGCGCTCCGGCAAAACAGCGCTCCGCACAAACAGAGCAATGGGCAAACAGAGCAATGGGCAAACAGAGCTCCGGGCAAACAGCGCTCAGGGCAAACAGCGCTGCGGGCAAACTGCGCTCCAGGCACACTGAGCACCGTGCACACAGAGCACCGGGGACACAGAGCACCGGGGACACAGAGCACCGGGCACACAGAGCACCGGGCACACAGAGCACCGGGGACACAGAGCACCGGGCACACAGAGCACCGGGGACACAGAGCACCGGGGACACAGAGCACCGGGGACACAGAGCACCGGGGACACAGAGCACCGGGGACACAGAGCACCGGGGACACAGAGCACCGGGGACACAGAGCACCGGGGACACAGAGCACCGGGGACACAGAGCACCGGGGACACAGAGCACCGGGGACACAGAGCACCGGGGACACAGAGCACCGGGGACACAGAGCACCGGGGACACAGAGCACCTGGGACACAGAGCACCGGAGACACAGAGCACCGGGGACACAGAGCACCGGGGACACAGAGCACCGGGGACACAGAGCACCGGGGACACAGAGCACCGGGGACACAGAGCACCGGGGACACAGAGCACCGGGGACACAGAGCACCGGGCACACAGTGCACCGGGGACAGAGAGCAACGGGGACACGGAGCTCCGGGCAAAGAGAGCAACGGGAAAACAGTGCTCTGAGCAAACAGGGCAATGGGCAAACAGGGCAATGGGCAAACAGAGCTCCGGGCAAACAGAGCAACGGGCAAACAGAGCTCCGCCCAACAGAGCTCCGGGCAAACAGAGCCCCGGGCAAACAGAGCCCCGGGCAAACAGAGCCCCGGGCAATCAGAGCTCCGGGCAAACAGAGCTCCGGGCAAACAGAGCTCCGGGCAAACAGAGCTCCGGGCAAACAGAGCTCCGGGCAAACAGAGCTCCGGGCAAACAGAGCTCCGGGCAAACAGAGCTCCGGGCAAACAGAGCTCCGGGCAAACAGAGCTCCGGGCAAACAGAGCTCCGGGCAAACAGAGCTCCGGGCAAACAGAGCTCCGGGCAAACAGAGCTCCGGGCAAACAGAGCTCCGGGCAAACAGAGCTCCGGGCAAACAGAGCTCCGGGCAAACAGAGCTCCGGGCAAACAGAGCTCCGGGCAAACAGAGCTCCGGGCTAACTGGGCAACGGGCAAACAGAGCTCCGGGCAAACAGAGCTCCGGTCAAACTGAGCTCCGGTCAAACTGAGCTCCGGGCAAACAGAGCTCCAGGCAAACAGGGCAATGGGCAAACAGGGCAATGGGCAAACAGGGCAATGGGCAAACAGAGCTCCGGGCAAACAGAGCAACGGGCAAACAGAGCAACGGGCAAACAGAGCAACGGGCAAACAGAGCAACGGGCAAACAGAGCAACGGGCAAACAGAGCAACGGGCAAACAGAGCAACGGGCAAACAGAGCAACGGGCAGACAGAGCAACGGGCAAACAGAGCAACGGGCAAACTGAGCAATGGGCAAACAGGGCAAGAGGCAAACTGAGCTCCGGGCAAACAGAGCTCCGGGCAAACTGGGCAACGGGCAAACAGACCTCCGGGCAAACAGAGCTCCGGGCAAACAGAGCTCCGGGCAAACTGCATTCCGGGCAAACAGCGATCCGGGCAAACAGCGAACGGGGCACACGGAGCACTGGGCACACGGAGCACCGGGCACACGGTGCTCCCGGCACATGGAGGTCCGGGCAAAAAGAGCAATGGGCAAACAGCACTGCGAGCAAACAGGGAAATGAGCAAGAAGGGCAACGGGCAAACAGGGCAATGGGCAAGCAGAGCAACGGGCAATCAGAGCTCCGGGCAACCAGACCAACGGGCAAAAAGGCCAACGGGCAAGCAGACCAACGGTCAGACAGAGCAACGGAGAAACAGTGCAACGGGCAAACAGAGCAACGGGCAAACAGAGCAACGGGCAAACTGAGCAACGGGCAAACTGAGCAACGGGCAAACTGAGCAACGGGCAAACTGAGCAACGGTCAAACAGAGCAACGGGCAAACAGAGCAACTGGCAAACTGAGCAACGGGCAAACTGAGCAACGGGCAAACTGAGCAACGGGCAAACAGAGCAACGGGCAAACAGAGCAACGGGCAAACAGAGCAACGGGCAAACAGAGCAACGGGCAAACTGAGCTCCGGGCAAACTGAGCTCCGGGCAAACTGAGCTCCGGGCAAACTGAGCTCCGGGCAAACTGAGCTCAGGGCAAACTGAGCTCCGGGCAAACTGAGCTCCGGGCAAACTGAGCTCCGGGCAAACTGAGCTCTGGGCAAACAGACCACAGGGCAAACAGAGTTCCGGACAAAAAGACCTATGGGCAAACAGAGCTACAGGCAAACAGAGCAACAGGGCAAAAGAGCAACAGGGCAAACACAGCAATGGGCAAACACAGCAACGGGTAAACACCATTCTGGGCAAACAGAGCAACGGGCAAACAGAGCAACAGGCAAACAGAGCAACGGGCAAACAGAGCAACGGGTAAACAGCGATCCGGGCAAAGAGCGCTCCAGGTAAAGAGCGCTCCGGGCCAACAGGGCTCCAGCCAACAGCGCTGCGGGGAAACAGCGCAACGGGCATACAGAGCCCCGGGCAAACAGAGCTCGGGGCAAACAGAGCTATGGCCAAACAGCCTTCCGGGAAAAGACCAACAGGCAATCAGCATGTTGGGAAAACAGAGGAATGGGCAAACAGAATTCCAGACAAACAGAGCAACGGACAAACAGAGCAACGGGGAAACAGCGCTCCGTGCAAACGGCGCTCGTGGCAAATGGAGCTCCGGGCAACCAGAGCACTGGGCAAACAGAGCACCGGGAAAACAGAGCTCCGGGCAAACTGAGCAATGGGAACACAGAGCAACGGGGACAAAGTGATCTGGGCAAAGAGCGCTCCGGGCAAACAGCGCTCCGGGCAAAGGGCACTCTGTGCAAGCCGAGCTCCGGGCAAACAGAGCTCCGCGCAAAAAACGCTCCAGTCAATCAGTGCTGTGGGCAATCAGGGCAGCAGGCAAACAGCGCTTTGGGCAAACAGAGCTCCGGGCAAACAGAGCTCCGCGCAAAAAACGCTCCAGTCGATCAGTGCTGTGGGCAATCGGGGCTGCAGGCAAACAGCGCTTTGGGCAAACAGAGCTCCGGGCAAACAGAGCTCCGGGCAAACAGAGCTCCGGGCAAACAGAGCTCCGGGCAAACAGAGCTCCGGGCAAACAGAGCTCCGGGCAAACAGAGCTCCGGGCAAACAGAGCTCCGGGCAAACAGAGCTCCGGGCAAACAGAGCTCCGGGCAAACAGAGCTCCGGGCAAACAGAGCTCCGGGCAAACTGAGCTCCGGGCAAACTGAGCTCCGGGCAAAAAGAGCAACGGGCAATCAGAGCTATGGGCAAATAGAGCTCCGGGCAAACAGAGCTCCGGGCAAACAGAGCTCCGGGCAAACAGAGCTCCGGGCAAACAGAGCTCCGGGCAAACAGAGCTCAGGGCAAACAGAGCTGCGGCCAAACAGAGCTACGGCCAAACAGCGTTCTTGGAAAAGAGCAACGGGCAAACAGCATTCTGGGCAAACAGAGCAACGGGAAAACTGAGCTCCGGGCAAACTGATCTCCGGGCAAAGAGAGCTCCGGGCAAAGAGAGCTCCGGGCAAAGAGAGCTCCGGGCAAAGAGAGCTCCGGGCAAAGAGAGCTCCGGGCAAAGAGAGCTCCGGGCAAAGAGAGCTCCGGGCAAAGAGAGCTCCGGGCAAAGAGAGCTCCGGGCAAAGAGAGCTCCGGGCAAAGAGAGCTCCGGGCAAAGAGAGCTCCGGGCAAAGAGAGCTCCGGGCAAAGAGAGCTCCGGGCAAAGAGAGCTCCGGGCAAAGAGAGCTCCGGGCAAAGAGAGCTCCGGGCAAAGAGAGCTCCGGGCAAAGAGAGCTCCGGGCAAAGAGAGCTCCGGGCAAAGAGAGCTCCGGGCAAAGAGAGCTCCGGGCAAAGAGAGCCCCGGGCAAAGAGAACTCCGGGCAAAGAGAGCTCCGGGCAAAGAGAGCTCCGGGCAAATAGAGCTCCGGGCAAACAGAGATGCGGGCCAACAGTGCTCCGGGCCAACAGCGCGGCGGGGAAACAGAGCAACGTGCATACAGAGCCCCGGGCAAAGAGAGCTCTGGGCAAACAGAGCGATGGTCAAACAGAGCGATGGCCAAACAGCCTTCCGGGAAAAGACCAACGGGCAATCAGCATTTTGGGAAAACAGAGGAATGGGCAAACAGAATTCCAGGCAAACAGAGCAACAGACAAACAGGCGCATCGGGCAACCAGCGCTCCGGCCAAACAGCGCTCCGCACAAACAGAGCAATGGACAAACAGAGCTCCGGGCAAACAGCGCTCAGGGCAAACAGCGCTGCGGGCAAATTGCGCTCCAGGCACACTGAGCACCGTGCACACAGAGCACCGGGGACACAGAGCACCGGGGACACAGAGCACCGGGGACACAGAGCACCGGGGACACAGAGCACCGGGGACACAGAGCACCGGGGACACAGAGCACCGGGGACACAGAGCACCGGGGACACAGAGCACCGGGGACACAGAGCACCGGGGACACAGAGCACCGGGGACACAGTGCACCGGGGACACAGAGCACCGGGGACACAGAGCACCGGGGACACAGAGCACCGGAGACACAGAGCACCGAGGACACAGAACACCGGGGACACAGAGCACCGGGGACACAGAGCACCGGGGACACAGAGCACCGGGGACACAGAGCACCGGGGACACAGAGCACCGGGGACACAGAGCACCGGGCACACAGAGCACCGGGCACACAGAGCACCGGGCACACAGAGCACCGGGCACACAGAGCACCGGGCACACAGAGCACCGGGGACAGAGAGCAACGGGGACACGGAGCTCCGGGCAAAGAGAGCAACGGGAAAACAGAGCTCCGGGCAAACAGAGCTCAGGGCAAACAGAGCTGCGGCCAAACAGAGCTACGGCCAAACAGCGTTCTTGGAAAAGAGCAACGGGCAAACAGCATTCTGGGCAAACAGAGCTCCGGGCAAACTGATCTCCGGGCAAAGAGAGCTCCGGGCAAAGAGAGCTCCGGGCAAAGAGAGCTCCGGGCAAAGAGAGCTCCGGGCAAAGAGAGCTCCGGGCAAAGAGAGCTCCGGGCAAAGAGAGCTCCGGGCAAAGAGAGCTCCGGGCAAAGAGAGCTCCGGGCAAAGAGAGCTCCGGGCAAAGAGAGCTCCGGGCAAAGAGAGCTCCGGGCAAAGAGAGCTCCGGGCAAAGAGAGCTCCGGGCAAAGAGAGCTCCGGGCAAAGAGAGCTCCGGGCAAAGAGAGCTCCGGGCAAAGAGAGCGCCGGGCAAATAGAGCTCCGGGCAAACAGAGATCCGGGCCAACAGTGCTCCGGGCCAACAGCGCGGCGGGGAAACAGAGCAACGTGCATACAGAGCCCCGGGCAAAGAGAGCTCTGGGCAAACAGAGCTATGGTCAAACAGAGCTATGGCCAAACAGCCTTCCGGGAAAAGACCAACGGGCAATCAGCATTTTGGGAAAACAGAGGAATGGGCAAACAGAATTCCAGGCAAACAGAGCAACAGACAAACAGGCGCATCGGGCAACCAGCGCTCCGGCCAAACAGCGCTCCGCACAAACAGAGCAATGGGCAAACAGAGCAATGGGCAAACAGAGCTCCGGGCAAACAGCGCTCAGGGCAAACAGCGCTGCGGGCAAACTGCGCTCCAGGCACACTGAGCACCGTGCACACAGAGCACCGGGGACACAGAGCACCGGGGACACAGAGCACCGGGGACACAGAGCACCGGGGACACAGAGCACCGGAGACACAGAGCACCGGAGACACAGAGCACCGGGGACACAGAGCACCGGGGACACAGAGCACCGGGGACACAGAGCACCGGGGACACGGAGCTCTGGGCAAAGAGAGCAACGGGAAAACAGTGCTCTGAGCAAACAGGGCAATGGGCAAACAGAGCTCCGGGCAAACAGAGCAACGGGCAAACAGAGCTCCGCCCAACAGAGCTCCGGGCAAACAGAGCCCCGGGCAAACAGTGCCCCGGGCAAACAGAGCTCCGGGCAATCAGAGCTCCGGGCAATCAGAGCTCTGGGCAAAGAGAGCTCCGGGCAAAGAGAGCTCCGGGCAAAGAGAGCTCCGGGCAAAGAGAGCTCCGGGCAAAGAGAGCTCCGGGCAAACAGAGCTCCGGGCAAACTGGGCAACGGGCAAACAGAGCTCCGGGCAAACAGAGCTCCGGTCAAACAGAGCTCCGGTCAAACTGAGCTCCGGGCAAACAGAGCTCCAGGCAAACAGGGCAATGGGCAAACACGGCAATGGGCAAACAGGGCAATGGGCAAACAGGGCAATGGGCAAACAGAGCTCCGGGCAAACAGAGCAACGGGCAAACAGAGCAACGGGCAAACAGAGCAGCGGGCAAACAGAGCAACGGGCAAACTGAGCAATGGGCAAACAGGGCAAGAGGCAAACAGAGCTCCGGGCAAACAGAGCTCCGGTCAAACAGAGCTCCGGTCAAACTGAGCTCCGGGCAAACAGAGCTCCAGGCAAACAGGGCAATGGGCAAACACGGCAATGGGCAAACAGGGCAATGGGCAAACAGGGCAATGGGCAAACAGAGCTCCGGGCAAACAGAGCAACGGGCAAACAGAGCAACGGGCAAACAGAGCAACGGGCAAACAGAGCAGCGGGCAAACAGAGCAACGGGCAAACTGAGCAATGGGCAAACAGGGCAAGAGGCAAACTGAGCTCCGGGCAAACAGAGCTCCGGGCAAACTGGGCAACGGGCAAACAGAGCTCCGGGCAAACAGAGCTCCGGGCAAACAGAGCTCCGGGCAAACAGAGCTCAGGGCAAACAGAGCTGCGGCCAAACAGCGTTCTTGTAAAAGAGCAACGGGCAAACAGCATTCTGGGCAAACTGAGCTCCGGGCAAACTGATCTCCGGGCAAAGAGAGCTCCGGGCAAAGAGAGCTCCGGGCAAAGAGAGCTCCGGGCAAAGAGAGCTCCGGGCAAATAGAGCTCCGGGCAAATAGAGCTCCGGGCAAACAGAGATCCGGGCAAACAGTGCTCCAGGCCAACAGCGCGGTGGGGAAACAGAGCAACGTGCATACAGAGCACCGGGCAAAGAGAGCTCTGGGCAAACAGAGCTACGGTCAAACAGAGCTATGGCCAAACAGCCTTCCGGGGAAAGACCAACGGGCAATCAGCATTGTGGGAAAACAGAGGAATGGGCAAACAGAATTCCAGGCAAACAGAGCAACGAACAAACAGACCAAAGGGCAAACGGTGCTCCATGCAAATGGCGCTCAGGGCAAATGGTGCTCCGGGCAACCAGAGCACTGGGCAAACAGAGCACCGGGCAAACAGAGCACCGGGCAAACAGAGCTCCGGGCAAACAGAGCAATGGGAACACAGTGCAACGGGCACAAAGTGCTCCGGGCAAACAGAGCTCCGGGCAAACAGAGCTCCGGGCAAACAGAGCTCCGGGCAAACAGAGCTCCGGGCAAACAGAGCTCCGGGCAAACAGAGCACCGGGGACACTGAGCTCCGGGGACACAGAGCACCGGGGACACAGAGCACCGGGGACACAGAGCACCGGGGACACAGAGCACCGGGGACACAGAGCACCGGGGACACAGAGCACCGGGGACACAGAGCTCCGGGCAAACAGAGCTCCGGTCAAACAGAGCTCCGGTCAAACTGAGCTCCGGGCAAACAGAGCTCCGGGCAAACAGAGCTCCGGGCAAACAGAGCTCCGGGCAAACAGAGCTCCGGGCAAACAGAGCTCCGGGCAAACAGCGCTAAGGGAAAAGAGTGCTCCGGGCAAAAAGCGCTCCGGGGAAAAAGCGCTCCGGGGAAACAGAGCAACAGGCACAAAGTGGAACGGGGACAAAGAGGAACAGGGACACAGAGCAAGGGCCACACGGAGCAAGGGCCACACGGAGGAAGGGGCACACGGAGGAAGGGGCACACGGAGCAAGGGGCACACGGAGCAAGGGGCACACGGAGCAAAGGGCACACGGAGCAAGGGGCACACGGAGCAAGGGGCACACGGAGCAAGGGGCACACGGAGCAAGGGGCACACGGAGCAAGGGGCACACGGAGCAAGGGGCACACGGAGCAAGGGGCACACGGAGCAAGGGGCACACGGAGCAAGGGGCACACGGAGCAAGGGGCACACAGAGCAAGGGGCACACAGAGCAAGGGGCACACAGAGCAAGGGGCACACAGAGCAACGGGCACACAGAGCAACGGGCACACAGAGCAACGGGCACACAGAGCAACGGGCACACAGAGCAACGGGCACACAGAGCAACGGGCACACAGAGCAACGGGCACACAGAGCAACGGGCACACAGAGCAACGGGCACACAGAGCAACGGGCACACAGAGCAACGGGCACACAGAGCAACGGGCACACAGAGCAACGAGCACACAGAGCAACGGGCACGCAGAGCAACGGGCACGCAGAGCAACGGGCACACAGGGCGACGGGCACACAGAGCGACGGGCACACAGAGCAAAGGGCAGACAGACCAATGGGCAAACAAACCTACGGACAAAGAGAGCTACGGGCAAAGAGCGCACCTGGCAAAGAGCGTTACGGGCAAAGAGGGCGCTCCGTAATGAGCTCTCCGGGCAAAGAGCGCGCCGGGCAAAAAGTGCTCCGGGCAAAGAGTGCTCCGGGCAAAGAGCGCTCCGGGCAAACAGAGCGACGGGCAAACAGAGCGATGGGCAAACAGAGCGACTGGCAAACAGAGCAACTGGGAAACAGAGCTATGGCAAAAAGCTCGACGGGAAAACAGCTCAACGGGCAAACAGAGCTCCGGGCAAACAGAGCTCCGGGCAAACAGAGCTCCGGCCAAACAGAGCAACGGGCAAACAGAGCAACGGGCAAACAGAGCAACGGGCAAACAGAGCAACGGGCAAACAGAGCAACGGGCAAACAGAGCAGCGGGCAAACAGAGCAGCGGGCAAACAGAGCAGCGGGTAAACAGAGCAGCGGGCAAACAGAGCAGCGGGCAAACAGAACAATGGGCAAACAGAGCATCGGGCAAACTAAGCTCTGGGCAAACAGAGCTCCGGGCAAATAGAGCTCCGGCCAAACAGACCTCCGGGCAAACAGAGCAAAGAGCAAATAGAGCAACGGGCAAATTGAGCAACGGGCAAACAGAGCAATGGGCAAACAGAGCAGTGGGCAAACGGAGCAATGGGAAAACAGAGCATCGGGCAAAATAGGCTCCGGGCAAACTGAACTCCGGGAAATCTGAGTTCCGGGCAAAATGAGCTCCGGGCAAAGAGAGCTCCGGGCAAAGAGAGCTCCTGGCAAACAGAGCATCGGGCAAACTAGGCACCGGGCAAAGAGAGCTCCGGGCAAACAGAGCTCCGGGCAAACAGAGCTCCGGGCAAACAGAGCTCCGGGCAAACAGAGCTCCGGGCAAACAGAGCTCCGGGCAAACAGAGCTCCGGGCAAACAGAGCTCCGGGCAAACAGAGCTCCGGGCAAACAGAGCTCCGGGCAAAAAGAGCTCTGGGCAAACAGAGCTCCGGGCAAACAGAGCTCCGGGCAAACAGAGCTCCGGGCAAACAGAGCTCCGGGCAAACAGAGCTCCGGGCAAACAGCGCTCCGGGCAAACAGAGCTCCGGGTCAAAAGGGCAACGGGCACACAGAGCAACAGGCACACTGAGGAACGGGGAAACAGCCCGCTGGACAACCAGCACTCCGGGCCAAAAGGGCAATGGGCAAACAGAGCTCCGGGCAAACAGAGCTCTGGGCAAACAGAGCTCCGGGCAAACAGAGCTCCAGGCAAACAGAGCTCCAGGCAAACTGAGCAATGGGAACACAGAACAACGGGCACAAAGCGCTCCAGGCAAAGAGCGCTCTGTGCAAGCTGAGCTCCGGGCAAACAGAGCTCCGCCAAATAGATCTCTGGGCAAACAGAGCTCCGGGCAAGCAGAGCTCAGCCAAACAGATCTCCGGGCAAACAGAGCTGCGGGCAAGCAAAGCTCCGGGCAAACAGAGCTCCGGGCAAATAGAGCTGTGAGCAAAAAGAGCTCCGGGCAAACAGAGCTCCGGGCAAACAGAGAAATGGGCAAACACGGCAACAGGCAAACAGCGCTCCGGGTAAAAAGGGCAATGGGCACACAGAGCAACAGGCACACAGAGCAACGGGCACACAGAGCTCTGGGCAAACAGAGCTCTGGGCAAACAGAGCTCCGGGCAAACAGAGCACCGCGCAAACAGAGCACTGGGCAAACAGAGCTCCGGCCAAACAGAGCTCCGGTCAAACAGAGCTCCGGCCAAACAGACCAATGGGCAAACAGAGCAACGGGAAAACAGAGCTTCGGGGAACAGAGCTCCGGGCAAACCGAGCTCCGGGCAAACCGAGCTCCGCCAAAGAGATCTCTGGGCAAACAGAGCTCCGGGCAAACAGAGCTCCAGGCAAACAGAGCTCCGGGCAAACAGAGCTCCGGGCAAACAGAGCTCCGGGCAAACAGAGCTCCGGGCAAACAGAGCTCCGGGCAAAAAGAGCTCCGGGCAAAAAGAGCTCCGGGCAAAAAGAGCTCCGGGCAAACAGAGCTCCGGGCAAACAGCGCTCCGGGTAAAAAGGGCAATGGGCACACAGAGCAACAGGCACACAGAGCAACGGGCACACAGAGCAACGGACACACAGAGCAACGGACACACAGCCCTCTGGACAACCAGTGCTCCACAACAAAAGGGCAATGGGCGAACAGGTGCAAGGGCAAACAGAGCTACGGGCAAACAGAGCTCAAGGCAAACAGAGTTCAGGGCAACCAGAGCTCCGAGCAAACACCGAACCGGGCACGCGGAGAACCGGGCACACGGAGCACCGGGCACACGGAGCACCGGGCACACGGAGCACCGGGCACACGGAGCACCGGGCACATGGAGCACCGGGCACACGGTGCTCCGGGCAAACGGTGCTCCAGGCACACGGAGGTCCGGGCAAAAAGAGCAATGGGCAAACAGCACTGCGAGCAAACAGAGCAATGGGCAAACAGGGCAACAGGCAAACAGAGCTCTGGGCAACCAGAGCAATGGGCCTTCAGGCCAACGGGCAAGCAGACCAACGGGCAAACAGAGCAACGTGCAAACAGAGCAATGGTCAAACAGAGCAACGGGCAAACTGTGCTCTGGGCTAACTGAGCTCCGGGCAAACCGTTCTCCGGGCAAACTGAGCACCGGGAAAACTGAGCTCCGGGAAAACTGAGCTCCGGGAAAACTGAGCTCCGGGCAAATAGAGCTCCGGGTAAAAAGGGCAATGGGCTCACAGAGCATCAGGCACAAAGAGCAACGGGCAAACTGCCCTCTGGACAACCAGCGCTCCAGGCCAAAAGGGCAATGGGCAAACAGGGCAATGGGCAAACAGGGCAATGGGCAAACAGGGCAATGGGCAAACAGAGCTCCGGGCAAACAGAGCTCCGGGCAAACAGAGCTCCGGGTCAAAAGGGCAATGGGCACACAGAGCAACAGGCACACAGAGGAACGGGCAAACAGCCCGCTGGACAACCAGCACTCTGGGCCAAAAGGGCAATGGGCAAACAGAGATCCGGGCAAACAGAGCAACGGGCAAACAGAGCAACGGGCAAACAGAGCCCTGGGCAAACAGAGCTCCGGGCAAACAGAGCTCCGGGCAAACAGAGCTCCGGGCAAACAGTGCTCCGGGCAAACAGAGCTCCGGGCAAACTGGGCAATGGGCAAACTGGGCAAGAGGCAAACTGAGCTCCGGGCAAACAGAGCAACTGGCAAACAGACCAACAGGCAATCAGAGCTAAGGGCAAACAGAGCTACGGGTAAACAGAGCTCCAGGCAACCAGAGCTCCTGGCAAACAGAGCTCCTGGCAAACAGAGCTCCTGGCAAACAGAGCTCCGGGTAAACAGAGCTCCGGGCAAACAGAGCTCCGGGCAAACAGAGCTCCGGGCAAACCGAGCAATGGGCCAACAGAGCTCCTGGCAAACAAAGCTCCTGGCAAACAGAGCTCTTGGCAAACAGAGCTCCGGGCAAACAGAGCTCCGGGCAAACAGAGCTCCGGGCAAACGGAGCTCCGGGCAAACAGAGCTCCGGGCAAACAGAGCTCCGGGCTAAAAGAGCTCCGGGCAAACAGAGCTCCGGGCAAACAGAGCTCCGGGCAAACAGAGCTCCGGGCAAACTGAGCAGTGGGAACACAGAGCAACGGGCACAAAGCGCTCCAGGCAAAGAGCGCTCTGTGCTAGCCGAGCTCCGGGCAAACCGAGCTCCGGGCAAACCGAGCTCCGGGCAAACAGAGCTCCGCCAATCAGATCTCTGGGCAAACAGAGCTCCGGGCAAACAGAGCTCCGGGCAAACAGAGCTCCGGGCAAACAGAGCTCCGGGCAAACAGAGCTCCGGGCAAACAGAGCTCCGGGCAAACAGAGCTCCGGGCAAACAGAGGTCCGCCAAACAGATCTCCGGGCAAACAGAGCTCCGGGCAAGCAAAGCTCCGGGCAAACAGACCTCCGGGCAAACAGAGCTCCGGGCAAAAAGAGCTCCGGGCAAAAAGAGCTCCGGGCAAACAGAGCTCCGGGCAAACAGAGCTCCGTGCAAATAGAGAAATGGGCAAACACGGCAATGGCCAAACAGCGCTCCAGGTAAAAAGGGCAATGGGCACACAGAGCAACGGGCACACAGAGCAACGGGCACACAGAGCAACGGGCATACAGAGCAACGGGCACACATAGCAACGTGCACACAGCCCTCTGGACAACCAGTGCTCCGGAACAAAAGGGCAATGGACCAACAGGTGGACGGGCAAACAGAGCTACGGGCAAACAGAGCTCCGGGTAAAAAGGGCAATGGGCTCACAGAGCAACAGGCACACAGAGCAACGGGCAAACTGCCCTCTGGACAACCAGCGCTCCAGGCCAAAAGGGCAATGGGCAAACAGGGCAATGGGCAAACAGAGCTCCAGGCAAACAGAGCTCAGGGCAAACAGAGCTCCGGGTCAAAAGGGCAATGGGCACACGGAGCAACAGGCACACAGAGGAACGGGCAAACAGCCCGCTGGACAACCAGCACTCCGGGCCAAAAGGGCAATGGGCAAACAGAGATCCGGGCAAACAGAGCAACGGGCAAACAGAGCAACGGGCAAACAGAGCAAAGGGCAAAGAGAGCAACGGGCAAACAGAGCAACGGGCAAACAGAGCAACGGGCAAACAGAGCTCTGGGCAAACAGAGCTCCGGGCAAACAGAGCTCCGGGCAAACCGAGCAATGGGCAAACAGAACTCCTGGCAAACAGAGCTCCGGGCAGACAGAGCTCCGGGCAGACAGAGCTCCGGGCAGACAGAGCTCCGGGCAAACAGAGCTCCGGGCAAACAGAGCTCCGGGCAAACAGAGCTCTGGGCAAACAGAGCTCCGGGCAAACAGAGCTCCGGGCAAACAGAGCTCCGGGCAAACAGAGCTCCGCCAAACAGATCTCTGGGCAAACAGAGCTCCGGGCAAACAGAGCTGCGGGCAAGCAAAGCTCCGGGCAAACAGAGCTCCGGGCAAACAGAGCTCTGGGCAAAAAGAGCTCCGGGCAAAAAGAGAAATGGGCAAACACGGCAACGGGCAAACAGCGCTCTGGGTAAAAAGGGCAATGGGCACACAGAGCTCCGGGCAAACAGAGCAACGGGCACACAGAGCTCCGGGCAAACAGAGCTCCGGGCAAACAGAGCTCCGGGCAAACAGAGCTCCGGGCAAACAGAGCTCCGGGCAAACAGAGCTCCGGGAAAACAGAGCTCCGGGCAAACAGAGCTCTGGGCAAACAGAGCTCCGGGCAAACAGAGCTCCGGGCAAACAGAGCTCCGGGCAAACAGAGCTCCGGGCAAACAGAGCTCCGGGCAAACAGAGCTCCGGGCAAACAGAACTCCGGGCAAACTGGGCAATGGGCAAACAGGGCAAGTGGCAAACAGACGAACGGGCAATCAGAGCTATGGCAAACAGAGGTCCGCGCAAACAGAGCTCCGGGCAAACAGAGCTCCGGGCAAACAGAGCTCCGGGTCAAAAGGGCAATGGGCACACAGAGCAACAGGCACACAGAGGAACGGGCAAACAGCCCGCTGGACAACCAGCACTCCGGGCCAAAAGGGCAATGGGCAAACAGAGATCCGGGCAAACAGAGCAACGGGCAAACAGAGCAACGGGCAAACAGAGCAAAGGGCAAAGAGAGCAACGGGCAAACAGAGCAACGGGCAAACAGAGCTACCGGGAAACAGAGCTCCGGGAAAACAGAGCTCCGGGCAGACAGAGCTCCGCGCAGACAGAGCTCCGGGCAAACAGAGCTCCGGGCAAACAGAGCTCCGGGCAAACAGAGCTCTGGGCAAACAGAGCTCCGGGCAAACAGAGCTCCGGGCAAACTGAGCAATGGGAACACAGAACAACGGGCACAAAGCGTTCCAGGCAAAGAGCGCTCTGTGCAAGCCGATCTCCGGGCAAACAGAGCTCCGCGCAAAAAACAATCCGGTCAATCAGTGCTGTGGGCAATCAGGGCTGCAGGCAAACAGCGCGTCGGGCAAACAGAGCTCCGGGCAAAAAGGGCAATGGGCAAACAGGGCAATGGGCAAACAGGGCAATGGACAAACAGGGCAATGGGCAAACAGAGCTCCGGGCAAACAGAGCTCAGGGCAAACAGAGCTCCGGGCAAACAGAGCTCCGGGCAAACAGAGCTCCGGGTCAAAAGGGCAATGGGCACACAGAGCAACAGGCACACAGAGGAACGGCAAACAGCCCGCTGGACAAGCAGCACTCCGGGCCAAAAGGGCAATGGGCAAACAGAGATCCGGGCAAACAGAGCAACGGGCAAACAGAGCAACGGGCAAACAGAGCTCCGGGCAAACAGAGCTCCGGGCAAACAGAGCTCCGGGCAAACAGAGCTCCGGGCAAACAGAGCTCCGGGCAAACAGAGCTCCGGGCAAACAGAGCTCCGGGCAAACTGGGCAATGGGCAAACTGGGCAATGGGCAAACTGGGCAAGAGGCAAACTGAGCTCCGGGCAAACAGAGCAACTGGCAAACAGACCAACAGGCAATCAGAGCTAAGGGCAAACAGAGCTACGGGTAAACAGAGCTCCAGGCAACCAGAGCTCCTGGCAAACAGAGCTCCTGGCAAACAGAGCTCCTGGCAAACAGAGCTCCGGGTAAACAGAGCTCCGGGCAAACAGAGCTCCGGGCAAACAGAGCTCCGGGCAAACAGAGCTCCGGGCAAACAGAGCTCCGGGCAAACAGAGCTCCGGGCAAACAGAGCTCTGGGCAAACCGAGCAATGGGCAAACAGAGCTCCTGGCAAACAGAGCTCCTGGCAAACAGAGCTCCTGGCAAACAGAGCTCCCGGCAAACAGAGCTCCGGGCAAACAGAGCTCCGGGCAAACAGAGCTCCGGGCAAACAGAGCTCCGGGCTAAAAGAGCTCCGGGCAAACAGAGCTCCGGGCAAACAGAGCTCCGGGCAAACAGAGCTCCGCCAATCAGATCTCTGGGCAAACAGAGCTCCGGGCAAACAGAGCTCCGGGCAAACAGAGCTCTGGGCAAACAGAGCTCCGGGCAAACAGAGCTCCGGGCAAACAGAGCTCCGGGCAAACAGAGCTCCGGGCAAACAGAGCTCCGGGCAAACAGAGCTCCGCCAAACAGATCTCCGGGCAAACAGAGCTCCGGGCAAGCAAAGCTCCGGGCAAGCAAAGCTCCGGGCAAACAGACCTCCGGGCAAACAGAGCTCCGGGCAAAAAGAGCTCCGGGCAAAAAGAGCTCCGGGCAAACAGAGCTCCGGGCAAACAGAGCTCCGTGCAAATAGAGAAATGGGCAAACACGGCAATGGGCAAACAGCGCTCCAGGTAAAAAGGGCAATGGGCACACAGAGCAACAGGCACACAGAGCAACGGGCACACAGAGCAACGGGCACACATAGCAACGTGCACACAGCCCTCTGGACAACGAGTGCTCCGGAACAAAAGGGCAATGGACCAACAGGTGTACGGGCAAACAGAGCTACGGGCAAACAGAGCTCAGGGCAAACAGAGCTCAGGGCAAACAGGGCAAACAGCGAACCGGGCACGCGGAGAACCGGGCACAGGGAGCACCGGGCACACGGAGCACCGGGCACACGGAGCACCGGGCACACGGAGCACCGGGCACACAGAGCACCGGGCACACAGAGCACCGGGCACACAGAGCACCGGGCACACAGAGCACCGGGCACACAGAGCACCGGGCACACAGAGCACCGGGCACACAGAGCACCGGGCACACAGAGCACCGGGCACATGGAGCACCGGGTACACGGTGCTCCGGGCAAACGGTGCTCCGGGCACACGGAGGTCCGGGCAAAAAGAGCAATGGGCAAACAGCACTGCGAGCAAACAGAGCAATGGGCAAACAGGGCAACAGGCAAACAGAGCTCTGGGCACCAGAGCAATGGGCCTTCAGACCAACGGGCAAGCAGACCAACGGGCAAACAGAGCAACGTGCAAACAGAGCAATGGTAAAACAGAGCAACGGGCAAACTGTGCTCTGGGCTAACTGAGCTCCGGGCAAACTGAGCTCCGGGCAAACTGAGATCCCGGCAAACTGAGATCCGGGCAAACTGAGATCCGGGCCAACTGAGATCCGGGCAAACCGATCTCCGGGCAAACTGAGCACCGGGAAAACTGAGCTCCGGGAAAACTGAGCTCCGGGAAAACTGATCTCCGGGCAAATAGAGCTCCGGGTAAAAAGGGCAATGGGCTCACAGAGCATCAGGCACACAGAGCAACGGGCAAACTGCCCTCTGGACAACCAGCGCTCCAGGCCAAAAGGGCAATGGGCAAAGAGGGCAATGGGCAAACAGAGCTCCAGGCAAACAGAGCTCAGGGCAAACAGAGCTCCGGGCAAACAGAGCTCCGGGTCAAAAGGGCAATGGGCACACAGAGCAACAGGCACACAGAGGAACGGGCAAACAGCCCGCTGGACAACCAGCACTCCGGGCCAAAAGGGCAATGGGCAAACAGAGATCCGGGCAAACAGAGCTCCGGGCAAACTGAGCTCCGGGCAAACTGAGCTCCGGGAAAACTGAGCTCCGGGAAAACTGATCTCCGGGCAAATAGAGCTCCGGGTAAAAAGGGCAATCGGCTCACAGAGCAACAGGCACACAGAGCAACGGGCACACAGAGCAACGGGCAAACTGCCCTCTGGACAACCAGCGCTCCTGGCCAAAAGGGCAATGGGCAAACAGGGCAATGGGCAAACAGAGCTCCAGGCAAACAGAGCTCAGGGCAAACAGAGCTCCGGGCAAACAGAGCTCCGGGCAAACAGAGCTCCGGGCAAACAGAGCTCCGGGTCAAAAGGGCAATGGGCACACAGAGCAACAGGCACACAGAGGAACGGGCAAACAGCCCGCTGGACAACCAGCACTCCGGGCCAAAAGGGCAATGGGCAAACAGAGATCCGGGCAAACAGAGCAACGGGCAAACAGAGCTCCGGGCAAACAGAGCAACGGGCAAACAGAGCTCCGGGAAACAGAGCTCTGGGCAAACAGAGCTCCGGGCAAACAGAGCTCCGGGCAAACCGAGCAATGGGCAAACAGAGCTCCGGGCAAAAAGAGCTCCGGGCAAACAGAGCTCCGGGCAGACAGAGCTCCGGGCAAACAGAGCTCCGCCAAACAGATCTCTGGGCAAACAGAGCTCCGGGCAAACAGAGCTCCGCCAAACAGAGCTCCGGGCAAACAGAGCTCCGAGCAAACAGAGCTGCGGGCAAGCAAAGCTCCGGGCAAACAGAGCTCCGCCAAACAGATCTCTGGGCAAACAGAGCTGCGGGCAAGTAAAGCTCCGGGCCAACAGAGCTCCGGGCAAAGAGAGCTCTGGGCAAAAAGAGCTCCGGGCAAACAGAGAAATGGGCAAACACGGCAACGGGCAAACAGTGCTCCGGGTAAAAAGGGCAATGGGCACACAGAGCAACAGGCACACAGAGCAACGGGCACACAGAGCTCCGGGCAAAGTGAGCTCCTGGCAAACAGAGCTCTGCCAAACAGAGCTCCGGGCAAACAGAGCTCCGGGCAAACAGAGCTCCGGGCAAACAGAGCTCCGGGCAAACAGAGCTCCGGGCAAACAGAGCTCCGGGCAAACAGAGCTCCGGGCAAACAGAGCTCCGGGCAAACAGAGCTCCGGGCAAACAGAGCTCCGGGCAAACAGATCTCCGGGCAAACAGAACTCCGGGCAAACAGAACTCCGGGCAAACAGAACTCCGGGCAAACTGGGCAATGGGCAAACAGGGCAAGTGGCAAACAGACCAACGGGCAATCAGAGCTATGGGCAAACAGAGGTCCGCGCAAACAGAGCTCCGGGCAAACAGAGCTCCGGGCAAACAGAGCTCCGGGCAAACAGAGCTCTGGGCAAACAGAGCACCGCGCAAACGGAGCACTGGGCAAACAGAGCTCCGGCCAAACAGACCAATGGGCAAACAGAGCAACAGGCAAACAGAGCTTCGGGGAACAGAGCTCCGGGCAAACCGAGTTCCGGGCAAACCGAGCAATTGGCAAACAGACCAACGGGCAATCACAGCTATGGGCAAACAGAGCTCCGGGCAAACAGAGCTCTGGGCAAACAGAGCACCGCGCAAACAGAGCACTGGGCAAACAGAGCTCCGGCCAAACAGAGCTCCGGCCAAACAGAGCTCCGGCCAAACAGACCAATGGGCAAACAGAGCAACGTGAAAACAGAGCTTCGGGGAACAGAGCTCCGGGCAAACCGAGCTCCGGGCAAACAGAGCTCCGCCAAACAGATCTCTGGGCAAACAGAGCTCCGGGCAACAGAGCTCCGGGCAAACAGAGCTCTGGGCAAAAAGAGCTCCGAGCAAACAGAGCAACGGGCAAGCAAAGCTCCGGGCAAACAGAGCTCCGGGCAAACAGAGCTCCGGGCAAAAAGAGCTCCGGGCAAAAAGAGCTCCGGGCAAACAGAGCTCCGGGCAAACAGAGCTCCGTGCAAATAGAGAAATGGGCAAACACGGCAATGGGCAAACAGCGCTCCAGGTAAAAAGGGCAATGGGCACACAGAGCAACAGGCACACAGAGCAACGGGCACACAGAGCAACGGGCACACAGCAACGTGCACACAGCCCTCTGGACAACCAGTGCTCCGGAACAAAAGTGCAATGGGCAAACAGGTGTACGGGCAAACAGAGCTACGGGCAAACAGAGCTACGGGCAAACAGAGCTCAGGGCAAACAGAGCTCAGGGCAAACAGAGCTCAGGGCAAACAGAGCTCAGGGCAAACAGAGCTCAGGGCAAACAGAGCTCAGGGCAACCAGAGCTCTGGGCAAACAGCGAACCGGGCACGCGGAGAACCGGGCACACGGAGCACCGGGCACACGGAGCACCGGGCACACGGAGCACCGGGCAAACAGAGCACCGGGCACACAGAGCACCGGGCACACAGAGCACCGGGCACACGGTGCTCCGGGCAAACGGTGCTCCGGGCACACGGAGGTCCGGGCAAAAAGAGCAATGGGCAAACAGCACTGCGAGCAAACAGAGCAATGGGCAAACAGGGCAACAAGCAAACAGAGCTCTGGGCAACCAGAGCAATGGGCCTTCAGACCAACGGGCAAGCAGACCAACGGGCAAACAGAGCAACGTGCAAACAGAGCAATGGTCAAACAGAGCAACGGGCAAACTGTGCTCTGGGCTAACTGAGCTCCGGGCAAACTGAGCTCCGGGCAAACTGAGCTCCGGGAAAACTGAGCTCCGGGAAAACTGATCTCCGGGCAAATAGAGCTCCGGGTAAAAAGGGCAATCGGCTCACAGAGCAACAGGCACACAGAGCAACGGGCACACAGAGCAACGGGCAAACTGCCCTCTGGACAACCAGCGCTCCTGGCCAAAAGGGCAATGGGCAAACAGGGCAATGGGCAAACAGAGCTCCAGGCAAACAGAGCTCAGGGCAAACAGAGCTCCGGGCAAACAGAGCTCCGGGCAAACAGAGCTCCGGGTCAAAAGGGCAATGGGCACACAGAGCAACAGGCACACAGAGGAACGGGCAAACAGCCCGCTGGACAACCAGCACTCCGGGCCAAAAGGGCAATGGGCAAACAGAGATCCGGGCAAACAGAGCAACGGGCAAACAGAGCAACGGGCAAACAGAGCAACGGGCAAACAGAGCAAAGGGCAAAGAGAGCAACGGGCAAACAGAGCAACGGGCAAACAGAGCTCCGGGCAAAACAGAGCTCCGGGCAAACAGAGCTCCGGGCAAACAGAGCTCCGGTAAATAGAGCTCCGGGCAAACAGAGCTCCGGGCAAACAGAGCTCCGGGCAAACAGAGCTCCGGGCAAACAGAGCTCCGGGCAAACAGAGCTCCGGGCAAACCGAGCAATGGGCAAACAGAACTCTTGGCAAACAGAGCTCCGGGCAAACAGAGCTCCGGGCCGACAGAGCTCCGCGCAGACAGAGCTCCGGGCAAACAGAGCTCCGGGCAAACAGAGCTCCGGGCAAACAGAGCTCTGGGCAAACAGAGCTTCGGGCAATCAGAGCTCCGGGCAAACTGAGCAATGGGAACACAGAACAACGGGCACAAAGCGTTCCAGGCAAAGAGCGCTCTGTGCAAGCCGATCTCCGGGCAAACAGAGCTCCGCGCAACAAACAATCCGGTCAATCAGTGCTGAGGGCAATCAGGGCTGCAGGCAAACAGAGCTCCGGGCAAACAGAACTCCGGCCAAACAGGGCTCCGGCCAAACAGCGCTTCGGGCAAACAGAGCTCCGGCCAAACAGAGCTCCGGGCAAAGAGAGCTCCTGGCAAAAAGAGCTCCGGGCAAACAGAGCTCCGGGCAAACAGAGCTCCGGGCAAACAGAGCTCCGGGCAAACAGAGCTCCGGGCAAACAGAGCTCCGGGCAAACAGAGCTCCGGGTCAAAAGGGCAATGGGCACACAGAGCAACAGGCACACAGAGGAAGGGGAACACAGAGCTCCGGGCAACGTGAGCTCCTGGCAAACAGAGCTCCGCCAAACAGAGCTCCGGGCAAACAGAGCTCCGGGCAAACAGAGCTCCGGGCAAACAGAGCTCCGGGCAAACAGAGCTCCGGGCAAACAGAGCTCCGGGCAAACAGAGCTCCGGGCAAACAGAGCTCCGGGCAAACAGAGCTCCGGGCAAACAGAGCTCCGGGCAAACAGAGCTCCGGGCAAACAGAGCTCCGGGCAAACAGAGCTCCGGGCAAACAGAGCTCCGGGCAAACAGAGCTCCGGGCAAACAGAGCTCCGGGCAAACAGAGCTCCGGGCAAACAGAGCTCCGGGCAAACAGAGCTCCGGGCAAACAGAGCTCCGGGCAAACAGAGCTCCGGGCAAACAGTGCTCCGGGCAAACAGAGCTCCGGGCAAACAGGGCTCCGGGCAAACAGAGCTCCGGGCAAGCAGTGCTCCGGGCAAACAGAGCTCCGGGCAAACAGAGCTCTGGGCAAACAGAGCTCCGGGCAAACAGAGCTCCGGGCAAACAGAACTCCGGGCAAACAGAACTCCGGGCAAACAGAACTCCGGGCAAACTGGGCGATGGGCAAACAAGGCAAGTGGCAAACAGACCAACGGGCAATCAGAGCTATGGGCAAACAGAGCTCCGGGCAAACAGAGCACTGGGCAAACAGAGCTCCGGCCAAACAGACCAATGGGCAAACAGAGCAACAGGCAAACAGAGCATCGGGGAACAGAGCTCCGGGCAAACCGAGCTCCGGGCAAACCGAGCAATTGGCAAACAGACCAACGGGCAATCAGAGCTATGGGCAAACAGAGCTCCGGGCAAACAGAGCTCTGGGCAAACAGAGCTCCGGCCAAACAGAGCTCCGGCCAAACAGACCAATGGGTAAACAGAGCGACGGGAAAACAGAGCATCGGGGAACAGAGCTCCGGGCAAACAGAGCTCCGGGCAAACAGAGCTCCGGGCAAACAGAGCTCCGGGCAAACAGAGCTCCGGGCAAACAGAGCTCCGGGCAAACAGAGCTCCGGGCAAACAGAGCTCCGGGCAAACAGAGCTCCGGGCAAACAGAGCTCCGGGCAAACAGATCTCCGGGCAAGCAGAGCTCCGGGCAAGCAGAGCTCCGGGCAAACAGAGCTCCGCCAAACAGATCTCTGGGCAAACAGAACTCCGGGCAAACAGAGCTCCGGGCAAACAGAGCACTGGGCAAACAGAGCTCCGGGCAAACAGAGCTCCGGGCAAACAGAGCTCCTGGCAAACAGAGCTCCTGGCAAACAGAGCTCCGGGCAAACAGAGCTCCGGGCACAAAGGGCAATGGGCACACAGAGCAACAGGCACACAGAGCAACAGGCACACAGAGCAACGGGCACACAGAGCAACGGGCACACAGAGCAACGGGCACACAGAGCAACGGGCACACAGAGCAACGGGCACACAGTGCAACGGGCACACAGAGCAACGGGCACACAGAGCAACGGGCACACAGAGCAACGGGCACACAGCCCTCTGGACAACCAGTGCTCCAGAACAAAAGGGCAATGGGCAAACAGGTGTACGGGCAACCAGAGCTCCGGGCAAACAGCGAACCGGGCACACAGAGCACCGGGCACATGGAGCACCGGGCACACGGTGCTCCGGGCAAACGGTGCTCCGGGCACACGGAGGTCCGGGCAAAAAGAGCAATGGGCAAACAGCACTGCGAGCAAACAGAGCAATGGGCAAACAGGGCAACAGGCAAACAGAGCTCTGGGCAACCAGAGCAATGGGCCTTCAGACCAACGGGCAAGCAGACCAACGGGCAAACAGAGCAACGGGCAAACAGAGCAATGGTCAAACAGAGCTCCGGGCAAACTGAGCTCCGGACAAACTGAGATCCGGGCAAACTAAGCTCCGGGCAAACTGAGATCCGGGCAAACCGATCTCCGGGCAAACTGAGCACCGGGAAAACTGAGCTCCGGGCAAACAGAGCTCCGGGCAAACAGAGCTCCGGGCAAACAGAACTCCGGGCAAACTGGGCAATGGGCAAACAGGGCAAGTGGCAAACAGACCAACGGGCAATCAGAGCTATGGGCAAACAGAGGTCCGCGCAAACAGAGCTCCGGGCAAACAGAGCTCCGGGCAAACAGAGCTCTGGGCAAACAGAGCACCGCGCAAACGGAGCACCGCGCAAACGGAGCACTGGGCAAACAGAGCTCCGGCCAAACAGACCAATGGGCAAACAGAGCAACAGGCAAACAGAGCTTCGGGGAACAGAGCTCCGGGCAAACCGAGCTCCGGGCAAACCGAGCAATTGGCAAACAGACCAACGGGCAATCACAGCTATGGGCAAACAGAGCTCCGGGCAAACAGAGCTCTGGGCAAACAGAGCACCGCACAAACAGAGCACTGGGCAAACAGAGCTCCGGCCAAACAGAGCTCCGGCCAAACAGACCAATGGGCAAACAGAGCAACGTGAAAACAGAGCTTCGGGGAACAGAGCTCCGGGCAAACCGAGCTCCGGGCAAACAGAGCTCCGCCAAACAGATCTCTGGGCAAACAGAGCTCCGGGCAAACAGAGCTCCGGGCAAACAGAGCTCCGGGCAAAAAGAGCTCCGAGCAAACAGAGCAACGGGCAAGCAAAGCTCCGGGCAAACAGAGCTCCGGGCAAACAGAGCTCCGGGCAAAAAGAGCTCCGGGCAAAAAGAGCTCCGGGCAAACAGAGCTCCGGGCAAACAGAGCTCCGGGCAAACAGAGCTCCGGGCAAACAGAGCTCCGTGCAAATAGAGAAATGGGCAAACACGGCAATGGGCAAACAGCGCTCCAGGTAAAAAGGGCAATGGGCACACAGAGCAACAGGCACACAGAGCAACGGGCACACAGAGCAACGGGCACACAGCAACGTGCACACAGCCCTCTGGACAACCAGTGCTCCGGAACAAAAGTGCAATGGGCAAACAGGTGTACGGGCAAACAGAGCTACGGGCAAACAGAGCTACGGGCAAACAGAGCTACGGGCAAACAGAGCTCAGGGCAAACAGAGCTCAGGGCAAACAGAGCTCAGGGCAAACAGAGCTCAGGGCAAACAGAGCTCAGGGCAAACAGAGCTCAGGGCAAACAGAGCTCAGGGCAACCAGAGCTCTGGGCAAACAGCGAACCGGGCACGCGGAGAACCGGGCACACGGAGCACCGGGCACACGGAGCACCGGGCACACGGAGCACCGGGCACACGGAGCACCGGGCACACGGAGCACCGGGCAAACAGAGCACCGGGCACACAGAGCACCGGGCACACAGAGCACCGGGCACACGGTGCTCCGGGCAAACGGTGCTCCGGGCACACGGAGGTCCGGGCAAAAAGAGCAATGGGCAAACAGCACTGCGAGCAAACAGAGCAATGGGCAAACAGGGCAACAGGCAAACAGAGCTCTGGGCAACCAGAGCAATGGGCCTTCAGACCAACGGGCAAGCAGACCAACGGGCAAACAGAGCAACGTGCAAACAGAGCAATGGTCAAACAGAGCAACGGGCAAACTGTGCTCTGGGCTAACTGAGCTCCGGGCAAACTGAGCTCCGGGCAAACTGAGATCCGGGCGAACTGAGCTCCGGGCAAACTGAGATCCGGGCAAACCGATCTCCGGGCAAACTGAGCACCGGGAAAACTGAGCTCCGGGAAAACTGAGCTCCGGGAAAACTGATCTCCGGGCAAATAGAGCTCCGGGTAAAAAGGGCAATCGGCTCACAGAGCAACAGGCACACAGAGCAACGGGCACACAGAGCAACGGGCAAACTGCCCTCTGGACAACCAGCGCTCCTGGCCAAAAGGGCAATGGGCAAACAGGGCAATGGGCAAACAGAGCTCCAGGCAAACAGAGCTCAGGGCAAACAGAGCTCCGGGCAAACAGAGCTCCGGGCAAACAGAGCTCCGGGCAAACAGAGCTCCGGATCAAAAGGGCAATGGGCACACAGAGCAACAGGCACACAGAGGAACGGGCAAACAGCCCGCTGGACAACCAGCACTCCGGGCCAAAAGGGCAATGGGCAAACAGAGATCCGGGCAAACAGAGCAACGGGCAAACAGAGCAACGGGCAAACAGAGCAACGGGCAAACAGAGCAAAGGGCAAAGAGAGCAACGGGCAAACAGATCAACAGGCAAACAGAGCAACAGGCAAACAGAGCAACGGGCAAACAGAGCTCCGGGCAAAACAGAGCTCCGGGCAAACAGAGCTCCGGGCAAACAGAGCTCCGGGCAAACAGAGCTCCGGTAAATAGAGCTCCGGGCAAACAGAGCTCCGGGCAAACAGAGCTCCGGGCAAACAGAGCTCCGGGCAAACAGAGCTCCGGGCAAACAGAGCTCCGGGCAAACCGAGCAATGGGCAAACAGAACTCTTGGCAAACAGAGCTCCGGGCAAACAGAGCTCCGGGCAGACAGAGCTCCGCGCAGACAGAGCTCCGGGCAAACAGAGCTCTGGGCAAACAGAGCTCCGGGCAAACAGAGCTCTGGGCAAACAGAGCTTCGGGCAATCAGAGCTCCGGGCAAACTGAGCAATGGGAACACAGAACAACGGGCACAAAGCGTTCCAGGCAAAGAGCGCTCTGTGCAAGCCGATCTCCGGGCAAACAGAGCTCCGCGCAACAAACAATCCGGTCAATCAGTGCTGAGGGCAATCAGGGCTGCAGGCAAACAGAGCTCCAGGCAAACAGAGCTCCGGCCAAACAGAGCTCCGGCCAAACAGCGCTTCGGGCAAACAGAGCTCCGGCCAAACAGAGCTCCGGGCAAAGAGAGCTCCTGGCAAACAGAGCTCCGGGCAAACAGAGCTCCGGGCAAACAGAGCTCCGGGCAAACAGAGCTCCGGGCAAACAGAGCTCCGGGCAAACAGAGCTCCGGGCAAACAGAGCTCCGGGTCAAAAGGGCAATGGGCACACAGAGCAACAGGCACACAGAGGAACGGGCACACAGAGGAACGGGCACACAGAGCTCCGGGCAACGTGAGCTCCTGGCAAACAGAGCTCCGGGCAAAGAGAGCTCTGGGCAAACAGAGCTCCGCCAAACAGATCTCTGGGCAAACAGAACTCCGGGCAAACAGAGCTCCGGGCTAACAGAGCTCCGGGCAAACAGAGCTCCGGGCAAACAGAGCTCCGGGCAAACAGAGCTCCGGGCAAACAGAGCCCCGCCAAACAGATCTCCGGGCAAACTGAGCTCCGGGCAAGCACAGCTCCGGGCAAACAGAGCTCCGGGCAAACAGAGCAACGGGCAAACAGAGCAACGGGCAAACAGAGCAACGGGCAAACAGAGCAACGGGCAAACAGAGCAACGGGCAAACAGAGCAACGGGCAAACAGAGCAACGGGCAAACAGAGCAACGGGCAAACAGAGCAACGGGCAAACAGAGCAGCGGGCAAACAGAGCAGCGGGCAAACAGAACAGCAGGCAAACAGAACAGCGGGCAAACAGAACAGCGGGCAAACAGAGCAATGGGCAAACTAAGCTTCGGGCAAACAGAGCTCCGGGCAAACAGAGCTCCGGGCAAACAGAGCTCCGGGCAATCAGAGCTCCGGGCAAACAGAGCTCCGGGCAAACAGAACTCCGGCGAACAGAGCTCCGGGCAAACAGAGCTCCGGGCAAACAGAGCTCCGGGCAAACAGAGCTCTGGGAAAACAGAGCTCTGGCCAAACAGAGCTCCGGGCAAAGAGAGCTCTGGGCAAAGAGAGCTCTGAGCAAAGAGAGCTCCGGGCAAACAGAGCTCCGGGCAAACAGAGCTCCGGGCAAACAGAGCTCCGGGCAAACAGAGCTCCGGGCAAACAGAGCTCCGGGCAAACAGAGCTCCGGGCAAACAGAGCTCCGGGCATAGAGAGCTCCGGGCAAACAGAGCACCGCGCAAACAGAGGACTGGGCAAACAGAGCTCCGGCCAAACAGAGCTCCGGTCAAACAGAGCTCCGGCCAAACAGACCAATGGGCAAACAGAGCAACGGGCAAACAGATCTCCGGGCAAACTGAGCTCCGGGCAAGCACAGCTACGGGCAAACAGAGCTCCGGGCAAACAGAGCTCCGGGCAAACAGAGCAACGGGCAAACAGAGCAACGGGCAAACAGAGCAACGGGCAAACAGAGCAACGGGCAAACAGAGCAACGGGCAAACAGAGCAACGGGCAAACAGAGCAACGGGCAAACAGAGCAGCGGGCAAACAGAGCAGCGGGCAAACAGAGCAGCGGGCAAACAGAACAGCGGGCAAACAGAACAGCGGGCAAACAGAACAGCGGGCAAACAGAGCAATGGGCAAACTAAGCTTCGGGCAAACAGAGCTCCGGGCAAACAGAGCTCCGGGCAAACAGAGCTCCGGGCAATCAGAGCTCCGGGCAAACAGAGCTCCGGGCAAACAGAACTCCGGCGAACAGAGCTCCGGGCAAACAGAGCTCCGGGCAAACAGAGCTCCGGGCAAACAGAGCACTGGGAAAACAGAGCTCTGGCCAAACAGAGCTCCGGGCAAAGAGAGCTCTGGGCAAAGAGAGCTCTGGGCAAAGAGAGCTCCGGGCAAACAGAGCTCCGGGCAAACAGAGCTCCGGGCAAACAGAGCTCCGGGCAAACAGAGCTCCGGGCAAACAGAGCTCCGGGCAAACAGAGCTCCGGGCATAGAGAGCTCCGGGCAAACAGAGCACCGCGCAAACAGAGCACTGGGCAAACAGAGCTCCGGCCAAACAGAGCTCCGGTCAAACAGAGCTCCGGCCAAACAGACCAATGGGCAAACAGAGCAACGGGCAAACAGAGCTCCGGGCAAACTGAGCTCCGGGCAAGCAGAGAAACTGGCAAACAGACCAACGGGCAATCAGAGCTCTGGGCAAACAGAGGTCCGGGCAAACAGAGCTCCGGGCAAGCAGAGCTGTGGGCAAACAGAGCACCGCGCAAACAGAGCACTGGGCAAACAGAGCTCCGGCCAAACCGAGCTCCGGTCAAACAGAGCTCCGGCCAAACAGACCAATGGGCGAACAGTGCAACGGGCAAACAGAGCTTCGGGGAACAGAGCTCCGGGCAAAGAGAGCTCCGGGCAAACAGAGCTCCGCCAAACAGATCTCTGGGCATACAGAACTCCGGGCAAACAGAGCTCCGGGCAAACAGAGCTCCGGGCAAACAGAGCTCCGGGCAAACAGAGCTCCTGGCAAACAGAGCCCCGCCAAACAGATCTCTGGGCAAACTGAGCTCCGGGCAAGCACAGCTCCGGGCAAACAGAGCTCCGGGCAAACAGAGCTCCGGGCAAACAGAGCTCCGGGCAAACAGAGCTCCGGGCAAACAGAGCTCCGGGCAAACAGAGCTCCGGGCAAACAGAGCTCCGGGCAAACAGAGCTCCGGGCAAACAGAGCTCCGGGCAAAAAGAGCTCCGGGCAAATAGAGAAATGTGCAAACACGGCAACGGGCAAACAGCACTCCGGGTAAAAAGGGCAATGGGCAAACAGGGCTACGGGCAAACAGTGCAATGGGCAAACAGAGCAACGGGCAAACAGAGCTCCGGGCAAATAGAGAAATGTGCAAACACGGCAACGGGCAAACAGCACTCCGGGTAAAAAGGGCAATGGGCAAAAAGGGCTACGGGCAAACAGAGCAACGGGCAAACAGAGCTCCGGGCAAACAGAGCTCCGGGCAAACAGAGCTCCGGGCAAACAGAGCTCCGGGCAAACAGAGCTCCAGGCAAACAGAGCCCCGCCAAACAGATCTCCGGGCAAACAGAGCTCCGGGCATGCAAAGCTCCGGGCAAGCAAAGCTTCGGGCAAACAGAACTCCGGGCAAACAGAGCTCCGGGCAAGCAAAGCTCCAGGCAAACATAGCTCCGGAGCAACGGGCAAACAGAGCAACGGGCAAACAGAGCAACGGGCAAACAGAGCAGCGGGCAAACAGAGTAGCGGGCAAACAGAACAGCGGGCAAACAGAACAGCGGGCAAACAGAACAGCGGGCAAACAGAACAGCGGGCAAACAGAACAGCGGGCAAACAGAGCTCCGGGCAAACAGAGCTCCGGGCAAAAGAGCTCCGGGCAAACAGAGCTCCGGGCAAACAGAGCTCCGGGCAAACAGAGCTCCGGGCAAACAGAGCTCCGGGCAAACAGAGCTCCGGGCAAACAGAGCTCCGGGCAAACAGAGCTCCGGGCAAACAGAGCTCCGGGCGAACAGAACTCCGGGCGAACAGAACTCCGGGCGAACAGAACTCCGGGCGAACAGAGCTCCGGGCAAACAGAGCTCCGGGCAAACAGAGCTCCGGGCAAACAGAGCTCCGGGCAAACAGAGCTCCGGGCAAACAGAGCTCCTGGCAAACAGAGCTCCGGGCAAACAGAGCTCCGGGCAAACAGAACTCCGGGCGAACAGAGCTCCGGGCAAAGAGAGCTCCGGGCAAAGAGAGCTCCTGGCAAACAGAGCTCCGGGCAAACAGAGCTCCGGGCAAACAGAGCTCCGGGCAAACAGAGCTCCGGGCAAGCAGTGCTCCGGGCAAACAGAGCTCCGGGCAAACAGAGCTCCGGCCAAACAGAGCAACGGGCAAACAGAGCAATGGGCACACAGAGCAACGGGCAAACAGAGCAACGGGCAAACAGAGCAACGGGCAAACAGAGCAACGGGCAAACAGAGCAACGGGCAAACAGAGCAGCGGGCAAACAGAGCTCCGGCCAAACAGAGCAACGGGCAAACAGAGCAACGGGCACACAGAGCAACGGGCAAACAGAGCAACGGGCAAACAGAGCAACGGGCAAACAGAGCAACGGGCAAACAGAGCAACGGGCAAACAGAGCTCCGGGCAAACAGAGCTCCGGGCAAACAGAGCTCCGGGCAAACAGAGCTCCGGGCAAACAGAGCTCCGGGCAAACAGAGCTCCGGGCATAGAGAGCTCCGGGCAAACAGAGCACCGCGCAAACAGAGCACTGGGCAAACAGAGCTCCGGCCAAACAGAGCTCCGGTCAAACAGAGCTCCGGCCAAACAGACCAATGGGCAAACAGAGCAACGGGCAAACAGAGCTCCGGGCAAACTGAGCTCCGGGCAAGCAGAGAAACTGGCAAACAGACCAACGGGCAATCAGAGCTCTGGGCAAACAGAGGTCCGGGCAAACAGAGCTCCGGGCAAGCAGAGCTGTGGGCAAACAGAGCACCGCGCAAACAGAGCACTGGGCAAACAGAGCTCCGGCCAAACCGAGCTCCGGTCAAACAGAGCTCCGGCCAAACAGACCAATGGGCGAACAGTGCAACGGGCAAACAGAGCTTCGGGGAACAGAGCTCCGGGCAAAGAGAGCTCCGGGCAAACAGAGCTCCGCCAAACAGATCTCTGGGCATACAGAACTCCGGGCAAACAGAGCTCCGGGCAAACAGAGCTCCGGGCAAACAGAGCTCCGGGCAAACAGAGCTCCTGGCAAACAGAGCCCCGCCAAACAGATCTCTGGGCAAACTGAGCTCCGGGCAAGCACAGCTCCGGGCAAACAGAGCTCCGGGCAAACAGAGCTCCGGGCAAACAGAGCTCCGGGCAAACAGAGCTCCGGGCAAACAGAGCTCCGGGCAAACAGAGCTCCGGGCAAACAGAGCTCCGGGCAAACAGAGCTCCGGGCAAACAGAGCTCCGGGCAAAAAGAGCTCCGGGCAAATAGAGAAATGTGCAAACACGGCAACGGGCAAACAGCACTCCGGGTAAAAAGGGCAATGGGCAAACAGGGCTACGGGCAAACAGTGCAATGGGCAAACAGAGCAACGGGCAAACAGAGCTCCGGGCAAATAGAGAAATGTGCAAACACGGCAACGGGCAAACAGCACTCCGGGTAAAAAGGGCAATGGGCAAAAAGGGCTACGGGCAAACAGAGCAACGGGCAAACAGAGCTCCGGGCAAACAGAGCTCCGGGCAAACAGAGCTCCGGGCAAACAGAGCTCCGGGCAAAGAGAGCTCCAGGCAAACAGAGCCCCGCCAAACAGATCTCCGGGCAAACAGAGCTCCGGGCATGCAAAGCTCCGGGCAAGCAAAGCTTCGGGCAAACAGAACTCCGGGCAAACAGAGCTCCGGGCAAGCAAAGCTCCAGGCAAACATAGCTCCGGAGCAACGGGCAAACAGAGCAACGGGCAAACAGAGCAACGGGCAAACAGAGCAGCGGGCAAACAGAGTAGCGGGCAAACAGAACAGCGGGCAAACAGAACAGCGGGCAAACAGAACAGCGGGCAAACAGAACAGCGGGCAAACAGAACAGCGGGCAAACAGAGCTCCGGGCAAACAGAGCTCCGGGCAAAAGAGCTCCGGGCAAACAGAGCTCCGGGCAAACAGAGCTCCGGGCAAACAGAGCTCCGGGCAAACAGAGCTCCGGGCAAACAGAGCTCCGGGCAAACAGAGCTCCGGGCAAACAGAGCTCCGGGCAAACAGAGCTCCGGGCGAACAGAACTCCGGGCGAACAGAACTCCGGGCGAACAGAACTCCGGGCGAACAGAGCTCCGGGCAAACAGAGCTCCGGGCAAACAGAGCTCCGGGCAAACAGAGCTCCGGGCAAACAGAGCTCCTGGCAAACAGAGCTCCGGGCAAACAGAGCTCCGGGCAAACAGAACTCCGGGCGAACAGAGCTCCGGGCAAAGAGAGCTCCGGGCAAAGAGAGCTCCTGGCAAACAGAGCTCCGGGCAAACAGAGCTCCGGGCAAACAGAGCTCCGGGCAAACAGAGCTCCGGGCAAGCAGTGCTCCGGGCAAACAGAGCTCCGGGCAAACAGAGCTCCGGCCAAACAGAGCAACGGGCAAACAGAGCAATGGGCACACAGAGCAACGGGCAAACAGAGCAACGGGCAAACAGAGCAACGGGCAAACAGAGCAACGGGCAAACAGAGCAACGGGCAAACAGAGCAGCGGGCAAACAGAGCTCCGGCCAAACAGAGCAACGGGCAAACAGAGCAACGGGCACACAGAGCAACGGGCAAACAGAGCAACGGGCAAACAGAGCAACGGGCAAACAGAGCAACGGGCAAACAGAGCAACGGGCAAACAGAGCTCCGGGCAAACAGAGCTCCGGGCAAACAGAGCTCCGGGCAAACAGAGCTCCGGGCAAACAGAGCTCCGGGCAAACAGAGCTCCGGGCATAGAGAGCTCCGGGCAAACAGAGCACCGCGCAAACAGAGCACTGGGCAAACAGAGCTCCGGCCAAACAGAGCTCCGGTCAAACAGAGCTCCGGCCAAACAGACCAATGGGCAAACAGAGCAACGGGCAAACAGAGCTCCGGGCAAACTGAGCTCCGGGCAAGCAGAGAAACTGGCAAACAGACCAACGGGCAATCAGAGCTCTGGGCAAACAGAGGTCCGGGCAAACAGAGCTCCGGGCAAGCAGAGCTGTGGGCAAACAGAGCACCGCGCAAACAGAGCACTGGGCAAACAGAGCTCCGGCCAAACCGAGCTCCGGTCAAACAGAGCTCCGGCCAAACAGACCAATGGGCGAACAGTGCAACGGGCAAACAGAGCTTCGGGGAACAGAGCTCCGGGCAAAGAGAGCTCCGGGCAAACAGAGCTCCGCCAAACAGATCTCTGGGCATACAGAACTCCGGGCAAACAGAGCTCCGGGCAAACAGAGCTCCGGGCAAACAGAGCTCCGGGCAAACAGAGCTCCTGGCAAACAGAGCCCCGCCAAACAGATCTCTGGGCAAACTGAGCTCCGGGCAAGCACAGCTCCGGGCAAACAGAGCTCCGGGCAAACAGAGCTCCGGGCAAACAGAGCTCCGGGCAAACAGAGCTCCGGGCAAACAGA
Source organism: Mustelus asterias (assembly GCF_964213995.1). Classification (NCBI taxonomy): domain Eukaryota; kingdom Metazoa; phylum Chordata; class Chondrichthyes; order Carcharhiniformes; family Triakidae; genus Mustelus; species Mustelus asterias. Next base: position 47,391,570 of record NC_135808.1, on the reverse strand, counting down.
GCTCCGGGCAAACAGAGCTCCGGGCAAACAGAGCTCCGGGCAAACAGAGCTCCGGGCAAACAGAGCTCCGGGCAAAAAGAGCTCCGGGCAAATAGAGAAATGTGCAAACACGGCAACGGGCAAACAGCACTCCGGGTAAAAAGGGCAATGGGCAAACAGGGCTACGGGCAAACAGTGCAATGGGCAAACAGAGCAACGGGCAAACAGAGCTCCGGGCAAATAGAGAAATGTGCAAACACGGCAACGGGCAAACAGCACTCCGGGTAAAAAGGGCAATGGGCAAAAAGGGCTACGGGCAAACAGCGCAACGGGCAAACAGAGCTCCGGGCAAACAGAGCTCCGGGCAAACAGAGCTCCGGGCAAACAGAGCTCCGGGCAAAGAGAGCTCCAGGCAAACAGAGCCCCGCCAAACAGATCTCCGGGCAAACAGAGCTCCGGGCATGCAAAGCTCCGGGCAAGCAAAGCTTCGGGCAAACAGAACTCCGGGCAAACAGAGCTCCGGGCAAGCAAAGCTCCAGGCAAACATAGCTCCGGAGCAACGGGCAAACAGAGCAACGGGCAAACAGAGCAACGGGCAAACAGAGCAGCGGGCAAACAGAGTAGCGGGCAAACAGAACAGCGGGCAAACAGAACAGCGGGCAAACAGAACAGCGGGCAAACAGAACAGCGGGCAAACAGAACAGCGGGCAAACAGAGCTCCGGGCAAACAGAGCTCCGGGCAAAAGAGCTCCGGGCAAACAGAGCTCCGGGCAAACAGAGCTCCGGGCAAACAGAGCTCCGGGCAAACAGAGCTCCGGGCAAACAGAGCTCCGGGCAAACAGAGCTCCGGGCAAACAGAGCTCCGGGCAAACAGAGCTCCGGGCGAACAGAACTCCGGGCGAACAGAACTCCGGGCGAACAGAACTCCGGGCGAACAGAGCTCCGGGCAAACAGAGCTCCGGGCAAACAGAGCTCCGGGCAAACAGAGCTCCGGGCAAACAGAGCTCCGGGCAAACAGAGCTCCTGGCAAACAGAGCTCCGGGCAAACAGAGCTCCGGGCAAACAGAACTCCGGGCGAACAGAGCTCCGGGCAAAGAGAGCTCCGGGCAAAGAGAGCTCCTGGCAAACAGAGCTCCGGGCAAACAGAGCTCCGGGCAAACAGAGCTCCGGGCAAACAGAGCTCCGGGCAAGCAGTGCTCCGGGCAAACAGAGCTCCGGGCAAACAGAGCTCCGGCCAAACAGAGCAACGGGCAAACAGAGCAATGGGCACACAGAGCAACGGGCAAACAGAGCAACGGGCAAACAGAGCAACGGGCAAACAGAGCAACGGGCAAACAGAGCAACGGGCAAACAGAGCAGCGGGCAAACAGAGCTCCGGCCAAACAGAGCAACGGGCAAACAGAGCAACGGGCACACAGAGCAACGGGCAAACAGAGCAACGGGCAAACAGAGCAACGGGCAAACAGAGCAACGGGCAAACAGAGCAACGGGCAAACAGAGCAGCGGGCAAACAGAGCAGCGGGCAAACAGAGCAGCGGGCAAACAGAGCAGCGGGTAAACAGAGCAGCGGGCAAACAGAGCAGCGGGCAAACAGAACAATGGGCAAACAGAGCATCGGGCAAACTAAGCTCCGGGCAAACAGAGCTCCGGGCAAATAGAGCTCCGGCCAAACAGACCTCCGGGCAAACAGAGCAAAGAGCAAATAGAGCAACGGGCAAATTGAGCAACGGGCAAACAGAGCAATGGGCAAACGGAGCAGTGGGCAAACGGAGCAATGGGAAAACAGAGCATCGGGCAAACTAGGCTCCGGGCAAACTGAGCTCCGGGAAATCTGAGTTCCGGGCAAAATGAGCTCCGGGCAAAGAGAGCTCCGGGCAAAGAGAGCTCCTGGCAAACAGAGCATCGGGCAAACTAGGCACCGGGCAAAGAGAGCTCCGGGCAAAGAGAGCTCCGGGCAAACAGAGCTCCGGGCAAACAGAGCTCCGGGCAAACAGAGCTCCGGGCAAACAGAGCTCCGGGCAAACAGAGCTCCGGGCAAACAGAGCTCCGGGCAAACAGAGCTCCGGGCACACAGAGCTCCGGGCAAACAGAGCTCTGGGCAAACAGAGCTCCGGGCAAACAGAGCTCCGGGCAAACAGAGCTCCGGGCAAACAGAGCTCCGGGCAAACAGCGCTCCGGGCAAACAGAGCTCCGGGTCAAAAGGGCAACGGGCACACAGAGCAACAGGCACACTGAGGAACGGGGAAACAGCCCGCTGGACAACCAGCACTCCGGGCCAAAAGGGCAATGGGCAAACAGAGCTCCGGGCAAACAGAGCTCTGGGCAAACAGAGCTCCGGGCAAACAGAGCTCCAGGCAAACAGAGCTCCAGGCAAACTGAGCAATGGGAACACAGAACAACGGGCACAAAGCGCTCCAGGCAAAGAGCGCTCTGTGCAAGCTGAGCTCCGGGCAAACAGAGCTCCGCCAAATAGATCTCTGGGCAAACAGAGCTCCGGGCAAGCAGAGCTCAGCCAAACAGATCTCCGGGCAAACAGAGCTGCGGGCAAGCAAAGCTCCGGGCAAACAGAGCTCCGGGCAAATAGAGCTGTGAGCAAAAAGAGCTCCGGGCAAACAGAGCTCCGGGCAAACAGAGAAATGGGCAAACACGGCAACAGGCAAACAGCGCTCCGGGTAAAAAGGGCAATGGGCACACAGAGCAACAGGCACACAGAGCAACGGGCACACAGAGCTCTGGGCAAACAGAGCTCTGGGCAAACAGAGCTCCGGGCAAACAGAGCACCGCGCAAACAGAGCACTGGGCAAACAGAGCTCCGGCCAAACAGAGCTCCAGTCAAACAGAGCTCCGGCCAAACAGACCAATGGGCAAACAGAGCAACGGGAAAACAGAGCTTCGGGGAACAGAGCTCCGGGCAAACCGAGCTCCGGGCAAACCGAGCTCCGCCAAAGAGATCTCTGGGCAAACAGAGCTCCGGGCAAACAGAGCTCCGGGCAAACAGAGCTCCGGGCAAACAGAGCTCCGGGCAAACAGAGCTCCGGGCAAACAGAGCTCCGGGCAAACAGAGCTCCGGGCAAAAAGAGCTCCGGGCAAAAAGAGCTCCGGGCAAAAAGAGCTCCGGGCAAACAGAGCTCCGGGCAAACAGCGCTCCGGGTAAAAAGGGCAATGGGCACACAGAGCAACAGGCACACAGAGCAACGGGCACACAGAGCAACGGACACACAGAGCAACGGACACACAGCCCTCTGGACAACCAGTGCTCCACAACAAAAGGGCAATGGGCGAACAGGTGCAAGGGCAAACAGAGCTACGGGCAAACAGAGCTCAAGGCAAACAGAGTTCAGGGCAACCAGAGCTCCGAGCAAACACCGAACCGGGCACGCGGAGAACCGGGCACACGGAGCACCGGGCACACGGAGCACCGGGCACACGGAGCACCGGGCACACGGAGCACCGGGCACATGGAGCACCGGGCACACGGTGCTCCGGGCAAACGGTGCTCCAGGCACACGGAGGTCCGGGCAAAAAGAGCAATGGGCAAACAGCACTGCGAGCAAACAGAGCAATGGGCAAACAGGGCAACAGGCAAACAGAGCTCTGGGCAACCAGAGCAATGGGCCTTCAGGCCAACGGGCAAGCAGACCAACGGGCAAACAGAGCAACGTGCAAACAGAGCAATGGTCAAACAGAGCAACGGGCAAACTGTGCTCTGGGCTAACTGAGCTCCGGGCAAACCGTTCTCCGGGCAAACTGAGCACCGGGAAAACTGAGCTCCGGGAAAACTGAGCTCCGGGAAAACTGAGCTCCGGGCAAATAGAGCTCCGGGTAAAAAGGGCAATGGGCTCACAGAGCATCAGGCACAAAGAGCAACGGGCAAACTGCCCTCTGGACAACCAGCGCTCCAGGCCAAAAGGGCAATGGGCAAACAGGGCAATGGGCAAACAGGGCAATGGGCAAACAGGGCAATGGGCAAACAGAGCTCCGGGCAAACAGAGCTCCGGGCAAACAGAGCTCCGGGTCAAAAGGGCAATGGGCACACAGAGCAACAGGCACACAGAGGAACGGGCAAACAGCCCGCTGGACAACCAGCACTCTGGGCCAAAAGGGCAATGGGCAAACAGAGATCCGGGCAAACAGAGCAACGGGCAAACAGAGCAACGGGCAAACAGAGCCCTGGGCAAACAGAGCTCCGGGCAAACAGAGCTCCGGGCAAACAGAGCTCCGGGCAAACAGTGCTCCGGGCAAACAGAGCTCCGGGCAAACTGGGCAATGGGCAAACTGGGCAAGAGGCAAACTGAGCTCCGGGCAAACAGAGCTCCGGGCAAACAGAGCTCCGGGCAAACAGAGCTCCGGGCAAACAGAGCTCCGGGCAAACAGAGCTCCGGGCAAACAGAGCTCCGGGCAAACAGAGCTCCGGGCAAAAAGAGCTCCGGGCAAATAGAGAAATGTGCAAACACGGCAACGGGCAAACAGCACTCCGGGTAAAAAGGGCAATGGGCAAACAGGGCTACGGGCAAACAGTGCAATGGGCAAACAGAGCAACGGGCAAACAGAGCTCCGGGCAAATAGAGAAATGTGCAAACACGGCAACGGGCAAACAGCACTCCGGGTAAAAAGGGCAATGGGCAAAAAGGGCTACGGGCAAACAGAGCAACGGGCAAACAGAGCTCCGGGCAAACAGAGCTCCGGGCAAACAGAGCTCCGGGCAAACAGAGCTCCGGGCAAAGAGAGCTCCAGGCAAACAGAGCCCCGCCAAACAGATCTCCGGGCAAACAGAGCTCCGGGCATGCAAAGCTCCGGGCAAGCAAAGCTTCGGGCAAACAGAACTCCGGGCAAACAGAGCTCCGGGCAAGCAAAGCTCCAGGCAAACATAGCTCCGGAGCAACGGGCAAACAGAGCAACGGGCAAACAGAGCAACGGGCAAACAGAGCAGCGGGCAAACAGAGTAGCGGGCAAACAGAACAGCGGGCAAACAGAACAGCGGGCAAACAGAACAGCGGGCAAACAGAACAGCGGGCAAACAGAACAGCGGGCAAACAGAGCTCCGGGCAAACAGAGCTCCGGGCAAAAGAGCTCCGGGCAAACAGAGCTCCGGGCAAACAGAGCTCCGGGCAAACAGAGCTCCGGGCAAACAGAGCTCCGGGCAAACAGAGCTCCGGGCAAACAGAGCTCCGGGCAAACAGAGCTCCGGGCGAACAGAACTCCGGGCGAACAGAACTCCGGGCGAACAGAACTCCGGGCGAACAGAGCTCCGGGCAAACAGAGCTCCGGGCAAACAGAGCTCCGGGCAAACAGAGCTCCGGGCAAACAGAGCTCCGGGCAAACAGAGCTCCTGGCAAACAGAGCTCCGGGCAAACAGAGCTCCGGGCAAACAGAACTCCGGGCGAACAGAGCTCCGGGCAAAGAGAGCTCCGGGCAAAGAGAGCTCCTGGCAAACAGAGCTCCGGGCAAACAGAGCTCCGGGCAAACAGAGCTCCGGGCAAACAGAGCTCCGGGCAAGCAGTGCTCCGGGCAAACAGAGCTCCGGGCAAACAGAGCTCCGGCCAAACAGAGCAACGGGCAAACAGAGCAATGGGCACACAGAGCAACGGGCAAACAGAGCAACGGGCAAACAGAGCAACGGGCAAACAGAGCAACGGGCAAACAGAGCAACGGGCAAACAGAGCAGCGGGCAAACAGAGCTCCGGCCAAACAGAGCAACGGGCAAACAGAGCAACGGGCACACAGAGCAACGGGCAAACAGAGCAACGGGCAAACAGAGCAACGGGCAAACAGAGCAACGGGCAAACAGAGCAACGGGCAAACAGAGCAGCGGGCAAACAGAGCAGCGGGCAAACAGAGCAGCGGGCAAACAGAGCAGCGGGTAAACAGAGCAGCGGGCAAACAGAGCAGCGGGCAAACAGAACAATGGGCAAACAGAGCATCGGGCAAACTAAGCTCCGGGCAAACAGAGCTCCGGGCAAATAGAGCTCCGGCCAAACAGACCTCCGGGCAAACAGAGCAAAGAGCAAATAGAGCAACGGGCAAATTGAGCAACGGGCAAACAGAGCAATGGGCAAACGGAGCAGTGGGCAAACGGAGCAATGGGAAAACAGAGCATCGGGCAAACTAGGCTCCGGGCAAACTGAGCTCCGGGAAATCTGAGTTCCGGGCAAAATGAGCTCCGGGCAAAGAGAGCTCCGGGCAAAGAGAGCTCCTGGCAAACAGAGCATCGGGCAAACTAGGCACCGGGCAAAGAGAGCTCCGGGCAAAGAGAGCTCCGGGCAAACAGAGCTCCGGGCAAACAGAGCTCCGGGCAAACAGAGCTCCGGGCAAACAGAGCTCCGGGCAAACAGAGCTCCGGGCAAACAGAGCTCCGGGCAAACAGAGCTCCGGGCACACAGAGCTCCGGGCAAACAGAGCTCTGGGCAAACAGAGCTCCGGGCAAACAGAGCTCCGGGCAAACAGAGCTCCGGGCAAACAGAGCTCCGGGCAAACAGCGCTCCGGGCAAACAGAGCTCCGGGTCAAAAGGGCAACGGGCACACAGAGCAACAGGCACACTGAGGAACGGGGAAACAGCCCGCTGGACAACCAGCACTCCGGGCCAAAAGGGCAATGGGCAAACAGAGCTCCGGGCAAACAGAGCTCTGGGCAAACAGAGCTCCGGGCAAACAGAGCTCCAGGCAAACAGAGCTCCAGGCAAACTGAGCAATGGGAACACAGAACAACGGGCACAAAGCGCTCCAGGCAAAGAGCGCTCTGTGCAAGCTGAGCTCCGGGCAAACAGAGCTCCGCCAAATAGATCTCTGGGCAAACAGAGCTCCGGGCAAGCAGAGCTCAGCCAAACAGATCTCCGGGCAAACAGAGCTGCGGGCAAGCAAAGCTCCGGGCAAACAGAGCTCCGGGCAAATAGAGCTGTGAGCAAAAAGAGCTCCGGGCAAACAGAGCTCCGGGCAAACAGAGAAATGGGCAAACACGGCAACAGGCAAACAGCGCTCCGGGTAAAAAGGGCAATGGGCACACAGAGCAACAGGCACACAGAGCAACGGGCACACAGAGCTCTGGGCAAACAGAGCTCTGGGCAAACAGAGCTCCGGGCAAACAGAGCACCGCGCAAACAGAGCACTGGGCAAACAGAGCTCCGGCCAAACAGAGCTCCAGTCAAACAGAGCTCCGGCCAAACAGACCAATGGGCAAACAGAGCAACGGGAAAACAGAGCTTCGGGGAACAGAGCTCCGGGCAAACCGAGCTCCGGGCAAACCGAGCTCCGCCAAAGAGATCTCTGGGCAAACAGAGCTCCGGGCAAACAGAGCTCCGGGCAAACAGAGCTCCGGGCAAACAGAGCTCCGGGCAAACAGAGCTCCGGGCAAACAGAGCTCCGGGCAAAAAGAGCTCCGGGCAAAAAGAGCTCCGGGCAAAAAGAGCTCCGGGCAAACAGAGCTCCGGGCAAACAGCGCTCCGGGTAAAAAGGGCAATGGGCACACAGAGCAACAGGCACACAGAGCAACGGGCACACAGAGCAACGGACACACAGAGCAACGGACACACAGCCCTCTGGACAACCAGTGCTCCACAACAAAAGGGCAATGGGCGAACAGGTGCAAGGGCAAACAGAGCTACGGGCAAACAGAGCTCAAGGCAAACAGAGTTCAGGGCAACCAGAGCTCCGAGCAAACACCGAACCGGGCACGCGGAGAACCGGGCACACGGAGCACCGGGCACACGGAGCACCGGGCACACGGAGCACCGGGCACACGGAGCACCGGGCACATGGAGCACCGGGCACACGGTGCTCCGGGCAAACGGTGCTCCAGGCACACGGAGGTCCGGGCAAAAAGAGCAATGGGCAAACAGCACTGCGAGCAAACAGAGCAATGGGCAAACAGGGCAACAGGCAAACAGAGCTCTGGGCAACCAGAGCAATGGGCCTTCAGGCCAACGGGCAAGCAGACCAACGGGCAAACAGAGCAACGTGCAAACAGAGCAATGGTCAAACAGAGCAACGGGCAAACTGTGCTCTGGGCTAACTGAGCTCCGGGCAAACCGTTCTCCGGGCAAACTGAGCACCGGGAAAACTGAGCTCCGGGAAAACTGAGCTCCGGGAAAACTGAGCTCCGGGCAAATAGAGCTCCGGGTAAAAAGGGCAATGGGCTCACAGAGCATCAGGCACAAAGAGCAACGGGCAAACTGCCCTCTGGACAACCAGCGCTCCAGGCCAAAAGGGCAATGGGCAAACAGGGCAATGGGCAAACAGGGCAATGGGCAAACAGGGCAATGGGCAAACAGAGCTCCGGGCAAACAGAGCTCCGGGCAAACAGAGCTCCGGGTCAAAAGGGCAATGGGCACACAGAGCAACAGGCACACAGAGGAACGGGCAAACAGCCCGCTGGACAACCAGCACTCTGGGCCAAAAGGGCAATGGGCAAACAGAGATCCGGGCAAACAGAGCAACGGGCAAACAGAGCAACGGGCAAACAGAGCCCTGGGCAAACAGAGCTCCGGGCAAACAGAGCTCCGGGCAAACAGAGCTCCGGGCAAACAGTGCTCCGGGCAAACAGAGCTCCGGGCAAACTGGGCAATGGGCAAACTGGGCAAGAGGCAAACTGAGCTCCGGGCAAACAGAGCAACTGGCAAACAGACCAACAGGCAATCAGAGCTAAGGGCAAACAGAGCTACGGGTAAACAGAGCTCCAGGCAACCAGAGCTCCTGGCAAACAGAGCTCCTGGCAAACAGAGCTCCTGGCAAACAGAGCTCCGGGTAAACAGAGCTCCGGGCAAACAGAGCTCCGGGCAAACAGAGCTCCGGGCAAACCGAGCAATGGGCCAACAGAGCTCCTGGCAAACAAAGCTCCTGGCAAACAGAGCTCTTGGCAAACAGAGCTCCGGGCAAACAGAGCTCCGGGCAAACAGAGCTCCGGGCAAACAGAGCTCCGGGCAAACAGAGCTCCGGGCTAAAAGAGCTCCGGGCAAACAGAGCTCCGGGCAAACAGAGCTCCGGGCAAACAGAGCTCCGGGCAAACTGAGCAGTGGGAACACAGAGCAACGGGCACAAAGCGCTCCAGGCAAAGAGCGCTCTGTGCTAGCCGAGCTCCGGGCAAACCGAGCTCCGGGCAAACCGAGCTCCGGGCAAACAGAGCTCCGCCAATCAGATCTCTGGGCAAACAGAGCTCCGGGCAAACAGAGCTCCGGGCAAACAGAGCTCCGGGCAAACAGAGCTCCGGGCAAACAGAGCTCCGGGCAAACAGAGCTCCGGGCAAACAGAGCTCCGGGCAAACAGAGCTCCGGGCAAACAGAGGTCCGCCAAACAGATCTCCGGGCAAACAGAGCTCCGGGCAAGCAAAGCTCCGGGCAAACAGACCTCCGGGCAAACAGAGCTCCGGGCAAAAAGAGCTCCGGGCAAAAAGAGCTCCGGGCAAACAGAGCTCCGGGCAAACAGAGCTCCGTGCAAATAGAGAAATGGGCAAACACGGCAATGGCCAAACAGCGCTCCAGGTAAAAAGGGCAATGGGCACACAGAGCAACGGGCACACAGAGCAACGGGCACACAGAGCAACGGGCATACAGAGCAACGGGCACACATAGCAACGTGCACACAGCCCTCTGGACAACCAGTGCTCCGGAACAAAAGGGCAATGGACCAACAGGTGGACGGGCAAACAGAGCTACGGGCAAACAGAGCTCCGGGTAAAAAGGGCAATGGGCTCACAGAGCATCAGGCACAAAGAGCAACGGGCAAACTGCCCTCTGGACAACCAGCGCTCCAGGCCAAAAGGGCAATGGGCAAACAGGGCAATGGGCAAACAGAGCTCCAGGCAAACAGAGCTCAGGGCAAACAGAGCTCCGGGTCAAAAGGGCAATGGGCACACGGAGCAACAGGCACACAGAGGAACGGGCAAACAGCCCGCTGGACAACCAGCACTCCGGGCCAAAAGGGCAATGGGCAAACAGAGATCCGGGCAAACAGAGCAACGGGCAAACAGAGCAACGGGCAAACAGAGCAAAGGGCAAAGAGAGCAACGGGCAAACAGAGCAACGGGCAAACAGAGCAACGGGCAAACAGAGCTCTGGGCAAACAGAGCTCCGGGCAAACAGAGCTCCGGGCAAACCGAGCAATGGGCAAACAGAACTCCTGGCAAACAGAGCTCCGGGCAGACAGAGCTCCGGGCAGACAGAGCTCCGGGCAGACAGAGCTCCGGGCAAACAGAGCTCCGGGCAAACAGAGCTCCGGGCAAACAGAGCTCTGGGCAAACAGAGCTCCGGGCAAACAGAGCTCCGGGCAAACTGAGCAATGGGAACACAGAACAACGGGCACAAAGCGTTCTAGGCAAAGAGCGCACTGTGCAAGCCGATGTCCGGGCAAACAGAGCTCCGCGCAAAACACAATCCGGTCAATCAGTGCTGTGGGTAATCAGGGCTGCAGGCAAACAGCGCTTCGGGCAAACAGAGCTCCGGGCAAACAGAGCTCCGGCCAAACAGAGCTCCGGGCAAAGAGAGCTCCGGGCAAACAGAGCTCCGGGCAAACAGAGCTCCGGGCAAACAGAGCTCCGGGCAAACAGAGCTCCGGGCAAACAGAGCTCCGGGCAAACAGAGCTCCGGGCAAACAGAGCTCCGGGCAAACAGAGCTCCGCCAAACAGATCTCTGGGCAAACAGAGCTCCGGGCAAGCAGAGCTCAGCCAAACAGATCTCCGGGCAAACAGAGCTGCGGGCAAGCAAAGCTCCGGGCAAACAGAGCTCCGGGCAAACAGAGCTCTGGGCAAAAAGAGCTCCGGGCAAAAAGAGAAATGGGCAAACACGGCAACGGGCAAACAGCGCTCTGGGTAAAAAGGGCAATGGGCACACAGAGCAACAGGCACACAGAGCAACGGGCACACAGAGCTCCGGGCAAAGTGAGCTCCTGGCAAGCAGAGCTCTGCCAAACAGAGCTCCGGGCAAACAGAGCTCCGGGCAAACAGAGCTCCGGGCAAACAGAGCTCCGGGCAAACAGAGCTCCGGGCAAACAGAGCTCCGGGCAAACAGAGCTCCGGGCAAACAGAGCTCCGGGAAAACAGAGCTCCGGGCAAACAGAGCTCCGGGCAAACAGAGCTCCGGGCAAACAGAGCTCCGGGCAAACAGAGCTCCGGGCAAACAGAGCTCCGGGCAAACAGAACTCCGGGCAAACTGGGCAATGGGCAAACAGGGCAAGTGGCAAACAGACGAACGGGCAATCAGAGCTATGGCAAACAGAGGTCCGCGCAAACAGAGCTCCGGGCAAACAGAGCTCCGGGCAAACAGAGCTCCGGGTCAAAAGGGCAATGGGCACACAGAGCAACAGGCACACAGAGGAACGGGCAAACAGCCCGCTGGACAACCAGCACTCCGGGCCAAAAGGGCAATGGGCAAACAGAGATCCGGGCAAACAGAGCAACGGGCAAACAGAGCAACGGGCAAACAGAGCAAAGGGCAAAGAGAGCAACGGGCAAACAGAGCAACGGGCAAACAGAGCTACCGGGAAACAGAGCTCCGGGAAAACAGAGCTCCGGGCAGACAGAGCTCCGCGCAGACAGAGCTCCGGGCAATCAGAGCTCCGGGCAAACAGAGCTCCGGGCAAACAGAGCTCTGGGCAAACAGAGCTCCGGGCAAACAGAGCTCCGGGCAAACTGAGCAATGGGAACACAGAACAACGGGCACAAAGCGTTCCAGGGAAAGAGCGCTCTGTGCAAGCCGATCTCCGGGCAAACAGAGCTCCGCGCAAAAAACAATCCGGTCAATCAGTGCTGTGGGCAATCAGGGCTGCAGGCAAACAGCGCGTCGGGCAAACAGAGCTCCGGGCAAAAAGGGCAATGGGCAAACAGGGCAATGGGCAAACAGGGCAATGGACAAACAGGGCAATGGGCAAACAGAGCTCCGGGCAAACAGAGCTCAGGGCAAACAGAGCTCCGGGCAAACAGAGCTCCGGGCAAACAGAGCTCCGGGTCAAAAGGGCAATGGGCACACAGAGCAACAGGCACACAGAGGAACGGCAAACAGCCCGCTGGACAAGCAGCACTCCGGGCCAAAAGGGCAATGGGCAAACAGAGATCCGGGCAAACAGAGCAACGGGCAAACAGAGCTCCGGGCAAACAGAGCTCCGGGCAAACAGAGCTCCGGGCAAACAGAGCTCCGGGCAAACAGAGCTCCGGGCAAACAGAGCTCCGGGCAAACAGAGCTCCGGGCAAACTGGGCAATGGGCAAACTGGGCAATGGGCAAACTGGGCAAGAGGCAAACTGAGCTCCGGGCAAACAGAGCAACTGGCAAACAGACCAACAGGCAATCAGAGCTAAGGGCAAACAGAGCTACGGGTAAACAGAGCTCCAGGCAACCAGAGCTCCTGGCAAACAGAGCTCCTGGCAAACAGAGCTCCTGGCAAACAGAGCTCCGGGTAAACAGAGCTCCGGGCAAACAGAGCTCCGGGCAAACAGAGCTCCGGGCAAACAGAGCTCCGGGCAAACAGAGCTCCGGGCAAACAGAGCTCCGGGCAAACAGAGCTCCGGGCAAACAGAGCTCTGGGCAAACCGAGCAATGGGCAAACAGAGCTCCTGGCAAACAGAGCTCCTGGCAAACAGAGCTCCTGGCAAACAGAGCTCCCGGCAAACAGAGCTCCGGGCAAACAGAGCTCCGGGCAAACAGAGCTCCGGGCAAACAGAGCTCCGGGCTAAAAGAGCTCCGGGCAAACAGAGCTCCGGGCAAACAGAGCTCCGGGCAAACAGAGCTCCGCCAATCAGATCTCTGGGCAAACAGAGCTCCGGGCAAACAGAGCTCCGGGCAAACAGAGCTCTGGGCAAACAGAGCTCCGGGCAAACAGAGCTCCGGGCAAACAGAGCTCCGGGCAAACAGAGCTCCGGGCAAATAGAGCTCCGGGCAAACAGAGCTCCGCCAAACAGATCTCCGGGCAAACAGAGCTCCGGGCAAGCAAAGCTCCGGGCAAGCAAAGCTCCGGGCAAACAGACCTCCGGGCAAACAGAGCTCCGGGCAAAAAGAGCTCCGGGCAAAAAGAGCTCCGGGCAAACAGAGCTCCGGGCAAACAGAGCTCCGTGCAAATAGAGAAATGGGCAAACACGGCAATGGGCAAACAGCGCTCCAGGTAAAAAGGGCAATGGGCACACAGAGCAACAGGCACACAGAGCAACGGGCACACAGAGCAACGGGCACACATAGCAACGTGCACACAGCCCTCTGGACAACGAGTGCTCCGGAACAAAAGGGCAATGGACCAACAGGTGTACGGGCAAACAGAGCTACGGGCAAACAGAGCTCAGGGCAAACAGAGCTCAGGGCAAACAGGGCAAACAGCGAACCGGGCACGCGGAGAACCGGGCACACGGAGCACCGGGCACACGGAGCACCGGGCACACGGAGCACCGGGCACACGGAGCACCGGGCACACGGAGCACCGGGCACACAGAGCACCGGGCACACAGAGCACCGGGCACACAGAGCACCGGGCACACAGAGCACCGGGCACACAGAGCACCGGGCACACAGAGCACCGGGCACACAGAGCACCGGGCACACAGAGCACCGGGCACACAGAGCACCGGGCACACAGAGCACCGGGCACACAGAGCACCGGGCACATGGAGCACCGGGTACACGGTGCTCCGGGCAAACGGTGCTCCGGGCACACGGAGGTCCGGGCAAAAAGAGCAATGGGCAAACAGCACTGCGAGCAAACAGAGCAATGGGCAAACAGGGCAACAGGCAAACAGAGCTCTGGGCACCAGAGCAATGGGCCTTCAGACCAACGGGCAAGCAGACCAACGGGCAAACAGAGCAACGTGCAAACAGAGCAATGGTAAAACAGAGCAACGGGCAAACTGTGCTCTGGGCTAACTGAGCTCCGGGCAAACTGAGCTCCGGGCAAACTGAGATCCCGGCAAACTGAGATCCGGGCAAACTGAGATCCGGGCCAACTGAGATCCGGGCAAACCGATCTCCGGGCAAACTGAGCACCGGGAAAACTGAGCTCCGGGAAAATTGAGCTCCGGGAAAACTGATCTCCGGGCAAATAGAGCTCCGGGTAAAAAGGGCAATGGGCTCACAGAGCATCAGGCACACAGAGCAACGGGCAAACTGCCCTCTGGACAACCAGCGCTCCAGGCCAAAAGGGCAATGGGCAAAGAGGGCAATGGGCAAACAGAGCTCCAGGCAAACAGAGCTCAGGGCAAACAGAGCTCCGGGCAAACAGAGCTCCGGGTCAAAAGGGCAATGGGCACACAGAGCAACAGGCACACAGAGGAACGGGCAAACAGCCCGCTGGACAACCAGCACTCCGGGCCAAAAGGGCAATGGGCAAACAGAGATCCGGGCAAACAGAGCTCCGGGCAAACTGAGCTCCGGGCAAACTGAGCTCCGGGAAAACTGTGCTCCGGGAAAACTGATCTCCGGGCAAATAGAGCTCCGGGTAAAAAGGGCAATCGGCTCACAGAGCAACAGGCACACAGAGCAACGGGCACACAGAGCAACGGGCAAACTGCCCTCTGGACAACCAGCGCTCCTGGCCAAAAGGGCAATGGGCAAACAGGGCAATGGGCAAACAGAGCTCCAGGCAAACAGAGCTCAGGGCAAACAGAGCTCCGGGCAAACAGAGCTCCGGGCAAACAGAGCTCCGGGCAAACAGAGCTCCGGGTCAAAAGGGCAATGGGCACACAGAGCAACAGGCACACAGAGGAACGGGCAAACAGCCCGCTGGACAACCAGCACTCCGGGCCAAAAGGGCAATGGGCAAACAGAGATCCGGGCAAACAGAGCAACGGGCAAACAGAGCTCCGGGCAAACAGAGCAACGGGCAAACAGAGCTCCGGGCAAACCGAGCAATGGGCAAACAGAGCTCCGGGCAAAAAGAGCTCCGGGCAAACAGAGCTCCGGGCAGACAGAGCTCCGGGCAAACAGAGCTCCGCCAAACAGATCTCTGGGCAAACAGAGCTCCGGGCAAACAGAGCTCCGCCAAACAGAGCTCCGGGCAAACAGAGCTCCGAGCAAACAGAGCTGCGGGCAAGCAAAGCTCCGGGCAAACAGAGCTCCGCCAAACAGATCTCTGGGCAAACAGAGCTGCGGGCAAGTAAAGCTCCGGGCAAACAGAGCTCCGGGCAAACAGAGCTCTGGGCAAAAAGAGCTCCGGGCAAACAGAGAAATGGGCAAACACGGCAACGGGCAAACAGTGCTCCGGGTAAAAAGGGCAATGGGCACACAGAGCAACGGGCACACAGAGCAACGGGCACACAGAGCTCCGGGCAAAGTGAGCTCCTGGCAAACAGAGCTCTGCCAAACAGAGCTCCGGGCAAACAGAGCTCCGGGCAAACAGAGCTCCGGGCAAACAGAGCACCGGGCAAACAGAGCTCCGGGCAAACAGAGCTCCGGGCAAACAGAGCTCCGGGCAAACAGAGCTCCGGGCAAACAGAGCTCCGGGCAAACAGAGCTCCGGGCAAACAGAGCTCCGGGCAAACAGAGCTCCGGGCAAACAGAGCTCCGGGCAAACAGAGCTCCGGGCAAACAGAACTCCGGGCAAACAGAACTCCGGGCAAACAGAACTCCGGGCAAACTGGGCAATGGGCAAACAGGGCAAGTGGCAAACAGACCAACGGGCAATCAGAGCTATGGGCAAACAGAGGTCCGCGCAAACAGAGCTCCGGGCAAACAGAGCTCCGGGCAAACAGAGCTCCGGGCAAACAGAGCTCTGGGCAAACAGAGCACCGCGCAAACGGAGCACTGGGCAAACAGAGCTCCGGCCAAACAGACCAATGGGCAAACAGAGCAACAGGCAAACAGAGCTTCGGGGAACAGAGCTCCGGGCAAACCGAGTTCCGGGCAAACCGAGCAATTGGCAAACAGACCAACGGGCAATCACAGCTATGGGCAAACAGAGCTCCGGGCAAACAGAGCTCTGGGCAAACAGAGCACCGCGCAAACAGAGCACTGGGCAAACAGAGCTCCGGCCAAACAGAGCTCCGGCCAAACAGACCAATGGGCAAACAGAGCAACGTGAAAACAGAGCTTCGGGGAACAGAGCTCCGGGCAAACCGAGCTCCGGGCAAACAGAGCTCCGCCAAACAGATCTCTGGGCAAACAGAGCTCCGGGCAACAGAGCTCCGGGCAAACAGAGCTCCGGGCAAAAAGAGCTCCGAGCAAACAGAGCAACGGGCAAGCAAAGCTCCGGGCAAACAGAGCTCCGGGCAAACAGAGCTCCGGGCAAAAAGAGCTCCGGGCAAAACGAGCTCCGGGCAAACAGAGCTCCGGGCAAACAGAGCTCCGTGCAAATAGAGAAATGGGGAAACACGGCAATGGGCAAACAGCGCTCCAGGTAAAAAGGGCAATGGGCACACAGAGCAACAGGCACACAGAGCAACGGGCACACAGAGCAACGGGCACACAGCAACGTGCACACAGCCCTCTGGACAACCAGTGCTCCGGAACAAAAGTGCAATGGGCAAACAGGTGTACGGGCAAACAGAGCTACGGGCAAACAGAGCTACGGGCAAACAGAGCTCAGGGCAAACAGAGCTCAGGGCAAACAGAGCTCAGGGCAAACAGAGCTCAGGGCAAACAGAGCTCAGGGCAAACAGAGCTCAGGGCAACCAGAGCTCTGGGCAAACAGCGAACCGGGCACGCGGAGAACCGGGCACACGGAGCACCGGGCACACGGAGCACCGGGCACACGGAGCACCGGGCACACGGAGCACCGGGCACACGGAGCACCGGGCAAACAGAGCACCGGGCACACAGAGCACCGGGCACACAGAGCACCGGGCACACGGTGCTCCGGGCAAACGGTGCTCCGGGCACACGGAGGTCCGGGCAAAAAGAGCAATGGGCAAACAGCACTGCGAGCAAACAGAGCAATGGGCAAACAGGGCAACAAGCAAACAGAGCTCTGGGCAACCAGAGCAATGGGCCTTCAGACCAACGGGCAAGCAGACCAACGGGCAAACAGAGCAACGTGCAAACAGAGCAATGGTCAAACAGAGCAACGGGCAAACTGTGCTCTGGGCTAACTGAGCTCCGGGCAAACTGAGCTCCGGGCAAACTGAGCTCCGGGAAAACTGAGCTCCGGGAAAACTGATCTCCGGGCAAATAGAGCTCCGGGTAAAAAGGGCAATCGGCTCACAGAGCAACAGGCACACAGAGCAACGGGCACACAGAGCAACGGGCAAACTGCCCTCTGGACAACCAGCGCTCCTGGCCAAAAGGGCAATGGGCAAACAGGGCAATGGGCAAACAGAGCTCCAGGCAAACAGAGCTCAGGGCAAACAGAGCTCCGGGCAAACAGAGCTCCGGGCAAACAGAGCTCCGGGTCAAAAGGGCAATGGGCACACAGAGCAACAGGCACACAGAGGAACGGGCAAACAGCCCGCTGGACAACCAGCACTCCGGGCCAAAAGGGCAATGGGCAAACAGAGATCCGGGCAAACAGAGCAACGGGCAAACAGAGCAACGGGCAAACAGAGCAACGGGCAAACAGAGCAAAGGGCAAAGAGAGCAACGGGCAAACAGAGCAACGGGCAAACAGAGCTCCGGGCAAAACAGAGCTCCGGGCAAACAGAGCTCCGGGCAAACAGAGCTCCGGTAAATAGAGCTCCGGGCAAACAGAGCTCCGGGCAAACAGAGCTCCGGGCAAACAGAGCTCCGGGCAAACAGAGCTCCGGGCAAACAGAGCTCCGGGCAAACCGAGCAATGGGCAAACAGAACTCTTGGCAAACAGAGCTCCGGGCAAACAGAGCTTCGGGCCGACAGAGCTCCGCGCAGACAGAGCTCCGGGCAAACAGAGCTCCGGGCAAACAGAGCTCCGGGCAAACAGAGCTCTGGGCAAACAGAGCTTCGGGCAATCAGAGCTCCGGGCAAACTGAGCAATGGGAACACAGAACAACGGGCACAAAGCGTTCCAGGCAAAGAGCGCTCTGTGCAAGCCGATCTCCGGGCAAACAGAGCTCCGCGCAACAAACAATCCGGTCAATCAGTGCTGAGGGCAATCAGGGCTGCAGGCAAACAGAGCTCCGGGCAAACAGAACTCCGGCCAAACAGGGCTCCGGCCAAACAGCGCTTCGGGCAAACAGAGCTCCGGCCAAACAGAGCTCCGGGCAAAGAGAGCTCCTGGCAAAAAGAGCTCCGGGCAAACAGAGCTCCGGGCAAACAGAGCTCCGGGCAAACAGAGCTCCGGGCAAACAGAGCTCCGGGCAAACAGAGCTCCGGGCAAACAGAGCTCCGGGCAAACAGAGCTCCGGGTCAAAAGGGCAATGGGCACACAGAGCAACAGGCACACAGAGGAACGGGCACACAGAGCTCCGGGCAACGTGAGCTCCTGGCAAACAGAGCTCCGCCAAACAGAGCTCCGGGCAAACAGAGCTCCGGGCAAACAGAGCTCCGGGCAAACAGAGCTCCGGGCAAACAGAGCTCCGGGCAAACAGAGCTCCGGGCAAACAGAGCTCCGGGCAAACAGAGCTCCGGGCAAACAGAGCTCCGGGCAAACAGAGCTCCGGGCAAACAGAGCTCCGGGCAAACAGAGCTCCGGGCAAACAGAGCTCCGGGCAAACAGAGCTCCGGGCAAACAGAGCTCCGGGCAAACAGAGCTCCGGGCAAACAGAGCTCCGGGCAAACAGAGCTCCGGGCAAACAGAGCTCCGGGCAAACAGAGCTCCGGGCAAACAGAGCTCCGGGCAAACAGAGCTCCGGGCAAACAGAGCTCCGGGCAAACAGTGCTCCGGGCAAACAGAGCTCCGGGCAAACAGGGCTCCGGGCAAACAGAGCTCCGGGCAAGCAGTGCTCCGGGCAAACAGAGCTCCGGGCAAACAGAGCTCTGGGCAAACAGAGCTCCGGGCAAACAGAGCTCCGGGCAAACAGAACTCCGGGCAAACAGAACTCCGGGCAAACAGAACTCCGGGCAAACTGGG
Organism: Mustelus asterias; assembly: GCF_964213995.1. NCBI lineage: Eukaryota > Metazoa > Chordata > Chondrichthyes > Carcharhiniformes > Triakidae > Mustelus > Mustelus asterias. The sequence continues at coordinate 47,372,713 of NC_135808.1, read as the reverse complement.
CGATGGGCAAACAAGGCAAGTGGCAAACAGACCAACGGGCAATCAGAGCTATGGGCAAACAGAGCTCCGGGCAAACAGAGCACTGGGCAAACAGAGCTCCGGCCAAACAGACCAATGGGCAAACAGAGCAACAGGCAAACAGAGCATCGGGGAACAGAGCTCCGGGCAAACCGAGCTCCGGGCAAACCGAGCAATTGGCAAACAGACCAACGGGCAATCAGAGCTATGGGCAAACAGAGCTCCGGGCAAACAGAGCTCTGGGCAAACAGAGCTCCGGCCAAACAGAGCTCCGGCCAAACAGACCAATGGGTAAACAGAGCGACGGGAAAACAGAGCATCGGGGAACAGAGCTCCGGGCAAACCGAGCTCCGGGCAAACAGAGCTCCGGGCAAACAGAGCTCCGGGCAAACAGAGCTCCGGGCAAACAGAGCTCCGGGCAAACAGAGCTCCGGGCAAACAGAGCTCCGGGCAAACAGAGCTCCGGGCAAACAGATCTCCGGGCAAGCAGAGCTCCGGGCAAACAGAGCTCCGCCAAACAGATCTCTGGGCAAACAGAACTCCGGGCAAACAGAGCTCCGGGCAAACAGAGCACTGGGCAAACAGAGCTCCGGGCAAACAGAGCTCCGGGCAAACAGAGCTCCTGGCAAACAGAGCTCCTGGCAAACAGAGCTCCGGGCAAACAGAGCTCCGGGCACAAAGGGCAATGGGCACACAGAGCAACAGGCACACAGAGCAACAGGCACACAGAGCAACGGGCACACAGAGCAACGGGCACACAGAGCAACGGGCACACAGAGCAACGGGCACACAGAGCAACGGGCACACAGAGCAACGGGCACACAGAGCAACGGGCACACAGAGCAACGGGGACACAGCCCTCTGGACAACCAGTGCTCCAGAACAAAAGGGCAATGGGCAAACAGGTGTACGGGCAACCAGAGCTCCGGGCAAACAGCGAACCGGGCACACAGAGCACCGGGCACATGGAGCACCGGGCACACGGTGCTCCGGGCAAACGGTGCTCCGGGCACACGGAGGTCCGGGCAAAAAGAGCAATGGGCAAACAGCACTGCGAGCAAACAGAGCAATGGGCAAACAGGGCAACAGGCAAACAGAGCTCTGGGCAACCAGAGCAATGGGCCTTCAGACCAACGGGCAAGCAGACCAACGGGCAAACAGAGCAACGGGCAAACAGAGCAATGGTCAAACAGAGCAACGGGCAAACTGTGCTCTGGGCTAACTGAGCTCCGGGCAAACTGAGCTCCGGACAAACTGAGATCCGGGCAAACTAAGCTCCGGGCAAACTGAGATCCGGGCAAACCGATCTCCGGGCAAACTGAGCACCGGGAAAACTGAGCTCCGGGCAAACAGAGCTCCGGGCAAACAGAGCTCCGGGCAAACAGAACTCCGGGCAAACTGGGCAATGGGCAAACAGGGCAAGTGGCAAACAGACCAACGGGCAATCAGAGCTATGGGCAAACAGAGGTCCGCGCAAACAGAGCTCCGGGCAAACAGAGCTCCGGGCAAACAGAGCTCTGGGCAAACAGAGCACCGCGCAAACGGAGCACCGCGCAAACGGAGCACTGGGCAAACAGAGCTCCGGCCAAACAGACCAATGGGCAAACAGAGCAACAGGCAAACAGAGCTTCGGGGAACAGAGCTCCGGGCAAACCGAGCTCCGGGCAAACCGAGCAATTGGCAAACAGACCAACGGGCAATCACAGCTATGGGCAAACAGAGCTCCGGGCAAACAGAGCTCTGGGCAAACAGAGCACCGCACAAACAGAGCACTGGGCAAACAGAGCTCCGGCCAAACAGAGCTCCGGCCAAACAGACCAATGGGCAAACAGAGCAACGTGAAAACAGAGCTTCGGGGAACAGAGCTCCGGGCAAACCGAGCTCCGGGCAAACAGAGCTCCGCCAAACAGATCTCTGGGCAAACAGAGCTCCGGGCAAACAGAGCTCCGGGCAAACAGAGCTCCGGGCAAGCAAAGCTCCGGGCAAACAGAGCTCCGGGCAAACAGAGCTCCGGGCAAAAAGAGCTCCGGGCAAAAAGAGCTCCGGGCAAACAGAGCTCCGGGCAAACAGAGCTCCGGGCAAACAGAGCTCCGGGCAAACAGAGCTCCGTGCAAATAGAGAAATGGGCAAACACGGCAATGGGCAAACAGCGCTCCAGGTAAAAAGGGCAATGGGCACACAGAGCAACAGGCACACAGAGCAACGGGCACACAGAGCAACGGGCACACAGCAACGTGCACACAGCCCTCTGGACAACCAGTGCTCCGGAACAAAAGTGCAATGGGCAAACAGGTGTACGGGCAAACAGAGCTACGGGCAAACAGAGCTACGGGCAAACAGAGCTACGGGCAAACAGAGCTACGGGCAAACAGAGCTCAGGGCAAACAGAGCTCAGGGCAAACAGAGCTCAGGGCAAACAGAGCTCAGGGCAAACAGAGCTCAGGGCAACCAGAGCTCTGGGCAAACAGCGAACCGGGCACGCGGAGAACCGGGCACACGGAGCACCGGGCACACGGAGCACCGGGCACACGGAGCACCGGGCACACGGAGCACCGGGCACACGGAGCACCGGGCAAACAGAGCACCGGGCACACAGAGCACCGGGCACACAGAGCACCGGGCACACGGTGCTCCGGGCAAACGGTGCTCCGGGCACACGGAGGTCCGGGCAAAAAGAGCAATGGGCAAACAGCACTGCGAGCAAACAGAGCAATGGGCAAACAGGGCAACAGGCAAACAGAGCTCTGGGCAACCAGAGCAATGGGCCTTCAGACCAACGGGCAAGCAGACCAACGGGCAAACAGAGCTCCGGGCAAACAGAGCTCCGGTAAATAGAGCTCCGGGCAAACAGAGCTCCGGGCAAACAGAGCTCCGGGCAAACTGTGCTCTGGGCTAACTGAGCTCCGGGCAAACTGAGCTCCGGGCAAACTGAGATCCGGGCGAACTGAGCTCCGGGCAAACTGAGATCCGGGCAAACCGATCTCCGGGCAAACTGAGCACCGGGAAAACTGAGCTCCGGGAAAACTGAGCTCCGGGAAAACTGATCTCCGGGCAAATAGAGCTCCGGGTAAAAAGGGCAATCGGCTCACAGAGCAACAGGCACGCAGAGCAACGGGCACACAGAGCAACGGGCAAACTGCCCTCTGGACAACCAGCGCTCCTGGCCAAAAGGGCAATGGGCAAACAGGGCAATGGGCAAACAGAGCTCCAGGCAAACAGAGCTCAGGGCAAACAGAGCTCCGGGCAAACAGAGCTCCGGATCAAAAGGGCAATGGGCACACAGAGCAACAGGCACACAGAGGAACGGGCAAACAGCCCGCTGGACAACCAGCACTCCGGGCCAAAAGGGCAATGGGCAAACAGAGATCCGGGCAAACAGAGCAACGGGCAAACAGAGCAACGGGCAAACAGAGCAACGGGCAAACAGAGCAAAGGGCAAAGAGAGCAACGGGCAAACAGATCAACAGGCAAACAGAGCAACAGGCAAACAGAGCAACGGGCAAACAGAGCTCCGGGCAAAACAGAGCTCCGGGCAAACAGAGCTCCGGGCAAACAGAGCTCCGGGCAAACAGAGCTCCGGTAAATAGAGCTCCGGGCAAACAGAGCTCCGGGCAAACAGAGCTCCGGGCAAACAGAGCTCCGGGCAAACAGAGCTCCGGGCAAACAGAGCTCCGGGCAAACCGAGCAATGGGCAAACAGAACTCTTGGCAAACAGAGCTCCGGGCAAACAGAGCTCCGGGCCGACAGAGCTCCGCGCAGACAGAGCTCCGGGCAAACAGAGCTCTGGGCAAACAGAGCTCCGGGCAAACAGAGCTCTGGGCAAACAGAGCTTCGGGCAATCAGAGCTCCGGGCAAACTGAGCAATGGGAACACAGAACAACGGGCACAAAGCGTTCCAGGCAAAGAGCGCTCTGTGCAAGCCGATCTCCGGGCAAACAGAGCTCCGCGCAACAAACAATCCGGTCAATCAGTGCTGAGGGCAATCAGGGCTGCAGGCAAACAGAGCTCCAGGCAAACAGAGCTCCGGCCAAACAGAGCTCCGGCCAAACAGCGCTTCGGGCAAACAGAGCTCCGGCCAAACAGAGCTCCGGGCAAAGAGAGCTCCTGGCAAACAGAGCTCCGGGCAAACAGAGCTCCGGGCAAACAGAGCTCCGGGAAAACAGAGCTCCGGGCAAACAGAGCTCCGGGCAAACAGAGCTCCGGGCAAACAGAGCTCCGGGCAAACAGAGCTCCGGGTCAAAAGGGCAATGGGCACACAGAGCAACAGGCACACAGAGGAACGGGCACACAGAGCTCCGGGCAACGTGAGCTCCTGGCAAACAGAGCTCCGGGCAAAGAGAGCTCTGGGCAAACAGAGCTCCGCCAAACAGATCTCTGGGCAAACAGAACTCCGGGCAAACAGAGCTCCGGGCTAACAGAGCTCCGGGCAAACAGAGCTCCGGGCAAACAGAGCTCCGGGCAAACAGAGCTCCGGGCAAACAGAGCCCCGCCAAACAGATCTCCGGGCAAACTGAGCTCCGGGCAAGCACAGCTCCGGGCAAACAGAGCTCCGGGCAAACAGAGCAACGGGCAAACAGAGCAACGGGCAAACAGAGCAACGGGCAAACAGAGCAACGGGCAAACAGAGCAACGGGCAAACAGAGCAACGGGCAAACAGAGCAACGGGCAAACAGAGCAACGGGCAAACAGAGCAACGGGCAAACAGAGCAGCGGGCAAACAGAGCAGCGGGCAAACAGAACAGCGGGCAAACAGAACAGCGGGCAAACAGAACAGCGGGCAAACAGAGCAATGGGCAAACTAAGCTTCGGGCAAACAGAGCTCCGGGCAAACAGAGCTCCGGGCAAACAGAGCTCCGGGCAATCAGAGCTCCGGGCAAACAGAGCTCCGGGCAAACAGAACTCCGGCGAACAGAGCTCCGGGCAAACAGAGCTCCGGGCAAACAGAGCTCCGGGCAAACAGAGCTCTGGGAAAACAGAGCTCTGGCCAAACAGAGCTCCGGGCAAAGAGAGCTCTGGGCAAAGAGAGCTCTGAGCAAAGAGAGCTCCGGGCAAACAGAGCTCCGGGCAAACAGAGCTCCGGGCAAACAGAGCTCCGGGCAAACAGAGCTCCGGGCAAACAGAGCTCCGGGCAAACAGAGCTCCGGGCATAGAGAGCTCCGGGCAAACAGAGCACCGCGCAAACAGAGGACTGGGCAAACAGAGCTCCGGCCAAACAGAGCTCCGGTCAAACAGAGCTCCGGCCAAACAGACCAATGGGCAAACAGAGCAACGGGCAAACAGATCTCCGGGCAAACTGAGCTCCGGGCAAGCACAGCTCCGGGCAAACAGAGCTCCGGGCAAACAGAGCTCCGGGCAAACAGAGCAACGGGCAAACAGAGCAACGGGCAAACAGAGCAACGGGCAAACAGAGCAACGGGCAAACAGAGCAACGGGCAAACAGAGCAACGGGCAAACAGAGCAGCGGGCAAACAGAGCAGCGGGCAAACAGAGCAGCGGGCAAACAGAACAGCGGGCAAACAGAACAGCGGGCAAACAGAACAGCGGGCAAACAGAGCAATGGGCAAACTAAGCTTCGGGCAAACAGAGCTCCGGGCAAACAGAGCTCCGGGCAAACAGAGCTCCGGGCAATCAGAGCTCCGGGCAAACAGAGCTCCGGGCAAACAGAACTCCGGCGAACAGAGCTCCGGGCAAACAGAGCTCCGGGCAAACAGAGCTCCGGGCAAACAGAGCTCTGGGAAAACAGAGCTCTGGCCAAACAGAGCTCCGGGCAAAGAGAGCTCTGGGCAAAGAGAGCTCTGGGCAAAGAGAGCTCCGGGCAAACAGAGCTCCGGGCAAACAGAGCTCCGGGCAAACAGAGCTCCGGGCAAACAGAGCTCCGGGCAAACAGAGCTCCGGGCAAACAGAGCTCCGGGCATAGAGAGCTCCGGGCAAACAGAGCACCGCGCAAACAGAGCACTGGGCAAACAGAGCTCCGGCCAAACAGAGCTCCGGTCAAACAGAGCTCCGGCCAAACAGACCAATGGGCAAACAGAGCAACGGGCAAACAGAGCTCCGGGCAAACTGAGCTCCGGGCAAGCAGAGAAACTGGCAAACAGACCAACGGGCAATCAGAGCTCTGGGCAAACAGAGGTCCGGGCAAACAGAGCTCCGGGCAAGCAGAGCTGTGGGCAAACAGAGCACCGCGCAAACAGAGCACTGGGCAAACAGAGCTCCGGCCAAACCGAGCTCCGGTCAAACAGAGCTCCGGCCAAACAGACCAATGGGCGAACAGTGCAACGGGCAAACAGAGCTTCGGGGAACAGAGCTCCGGGCAAAGAGAGCTCCGGGCAAACAGAGCTCCGCCAAACAGATCTCTGGGCATACAGAACTCCGGGCATACAGAACTCTGGGCAAACAGAGCTCCGGGCAAACAGAGCTCCGGGCAAACAGAGCTCCGGGCAAACAGAGCTCCTGGCAAACAGAGCCCCGCCAAACAGATCTCTGGGCAAACTGAGCTCCGGGCAAGCACAGCTCCGGGCAAACAGAGCTCCGGGCAAACAGAGCTCCGGGCAAACAGAGCTCCGGGCAAACAGCGCTCCGGGCAAACAGAGCTCCGGGCAAACAGAGCTCCGGGCAAACAGAGCTCCGGGCAAAAAGAGCTCCGGGCAAATAGAGAAATGTGCAAACACGGCAACGGGCAAACAGCACTCCGGGTAAAAAGGGCAATGGGCAAACAGGGCTACGGGCAAACAGTGCAATGGGCAAACAGAGCAACGGGCAAACAGAGCTCCGGGCAAATAGAGAAATGTGCAAACACGGCAACGGGCAAACAGCACTCCGGGTAAAAAGGGCAATGGGCAAACAGGGCTACGGGCAAACAGAGCAACGGGCAAACAGTGCTCCGGGCAAACAGAGCTCCGGGCAAACAGAGCTCCGGGCAAACAGAGCTCCGGGCAAAGAGAGCTCCAGGCAAACAGAGCCCCGCCAAACAGATCTCCGGGCAAACAGAGCTCCGGGCATGCAAAGCTCCGGGCAAGCAAAGCTTCGGGCAAACAGAACTCCGGGCAAACAGAGCTCCGGGCAAGCAAAGCTCCAGGCAAACATAGCTCCGGAGCAACGGGCAAACAGAGCAACGGGCAAACAGAGCAACGGGCAAACAGAGCAGCGGGCAAACAGAGTAGCGGGCAAACAGAACAGCGGGCAAACAGAACAGCGGGCAAACAGAACAGCGGGCAAACAGAACAGCGGGCAAACAGAACAGCGGGCAAACAGAGCTCCGGGCAAACAGAGCTCCGGGCAAAAGAGCTCCGGGCAAACAGAGCTCCGGGCAAACAGAGCTCCGGGCAAACAGAGCTCCGGGCAAACAGAGCTCCGGGCAAACAGAGCTCCGGGCAAACAGAGCTCCGGGCAAACAGAGCTCCGGGCAAACAGAGCTCCGGGCAAACAGAGCTCCGGGCAAACAGAGCTCCGGGCAAACAGAGCTCCGGGCAAACAGAGCTCCGGGCGAACAGAACTCCGGGCGAACAGAACTCCGGGCGAACAGAACTCCGGGCAAACAGAGCTCCGGGCAAACAGAGCTCCGGGCAAACAGAGCTCCGGGCAAACAGAGCTCCTGGCAAACAGAGCTCCGGGCAAACAGAGCTCCGGGCAAACAGAACTCCGGGCGAACAGAGCTCCGGGCAAAGAGAGCTCCGGGCAAAGAGAGCTCCTGTCAAACAGAGCTCCGGGCAAACAGAGCTCCGGGCAAACAGAGCTCCGGGCAAACAGAGCTCCGGGCATAGAGAGGTCCGGGCATAGAGAGGTCCGGGCAAACAGAGCTCCGCCAAACAGATCTCTGGGCAAACAGAGCTCCGGGCAAACAGAGCTCCGGGCAAACAGAGCTCAGGGCAAACAGAGCTCAGGGCAAACAGAGCTCCGGGCAAACAGAGCTCCGGGCAAACAGAGCTCCGGGCAAACAGGGCTCCGGGCAAACAGAGCTCCGGGCAAACAACGCTCCGGGCAAACAGCGCTCCGGGCAAACAGCGCTCCGGGCAAAGAGAGCTCCAGGCAAACAGAGCTCCGCCAAACAGATCTCCGGGCAAACAGAGCTCCGGGCAAACAGAGCTCTGGGCAAAAAGAGCTCCGGGCAAACAGAGAAATGGGCCAACACGGCAACGGGCAAACAGTGCTCCGGGTAAAAAGGGCAATGGGCACACAGAGCAACAGGCACACAGAGCAACGGGCACACAGAGCTCCGGGCAAAGTGAGCTCCTGGCAAACAGAGCTCTGCCAAACAGAGCTCCGGGCAAACAGAGCTCCGGGCAAACAGAGCTCCGGGCAAACAGAGCTCCGGGCAAACAGAGCTCCGGGCAAACAGAGCTCCGGGCAAACAGAGCTCCGGGCAAACAGAGCTCCGGGCAAACAGAGCTCCGGGCAAACAGAGCTCCGGGCAAACAGAGCTCCGGGCAAACAGAGCTCCGGGCAAACAGAACTCCGGGCAAACAGAACTCCGGGCAAACAGAACTCCGTGCAAACTGGGCAATGGGCAAACAGGGCAAGTGGCAAACAGACCAACGGGCAATCAGAGCTATGGGCAAACAGAGGTCCGCGCAAACAGAGCTCCGGGCAAACAGAGCTCCGGGCAAACAGAGCTCCGGGCAAACAGAGCTCTGGGCAAACAGAGCACCGCGCAAACGGAGCACTGGGCAAACAGAGCTCCGGCCAAACAGACCAATGGGCAAACAGAGCAACAGGCAAACAGAGCTTCGGGGAACAGAGCTCCGGGCAAACCGAGTTCCGGGCAAACCGAGCAATTGGCAAACAGACCAACGGGCAATCACAGCTATGGGCAAACAGAGCTCCGGGCAAACAGAGCTCTGGGCAAACAGAGCACCGCGCAAACAGAGCACTGGGCAAACAGAGCTCCGGCCAAACAGAGCTCCGGCCAAACAGACCAATGGGCAAACAGAGCAACGTGAAAACAGAGCTTCGGGGAACAGAGCTCCGGGCAAACCGAGCTCCGGGCAAACAGAGCTCCGCCAAACAGATCTCTGGGCAAACAGAGCTCCGGGCAAACAGAGCTCCGGGCAAACAGAGCTCCGGGCAAAAAGAGCTCCGAGCAAACAGAGCAACGGGCAAGCAAAGCTCCGGGCAAACAGAGCTCCGGACAAACAGAGCTCCGGGCAAAAAGAGCTCCGGGCAAAAAGAGCTCCGGGCAAACAGAGCTCCGGGCAAACAGAGCTCCGTGCAAATAGAGAAATGGGCAAACACGGCAATGGGCAAACAGCGCTCCAGATAAAAAGGGCAATGGGCACACAGAACAACAGGCACACAGAGCAACGGGCACACAGAGCAACGGGCACACAGCAACGTGCACACAGCCCTCTGGACAACCAGTGCTCCGGAACAAAAGTGCAATGGGCAAACAGGTGTACGGGCAAACAGAGCTACGGGCAAACAGAGCTACGGGCAAACAGAGCTACGGGCAAACAGAGCTCAGGGCAAACAGAGCTCAGGGCAAACAGAGCTCAGGGCAACCAGAGCTCTGGGCAAACAGCGAACCGGGCACGCGGAGAACCGGGCACACGGAGCACCGGGCACACGGAGCACCGGGCACACGGAGCACCGGGCACACGGAGCACCGGGCAAACAGAGCACCGGGCACACAGAGCACCGGGCACACAGAGCACCGGGCACACGGTGCTCCGGGCAAACGGTGCTCCGGGCACACGGAGGTCCGGGCAAAAAGAGCAATGGGCAAACAGCACTGCGAGCAAACAGGGCAACAAGCAAACAGAGCTCTGGGCAACCAGAGCAATGGGCCTTCAGACCAACGGGCAAGCAGACCAACGGGCAAACAGAGCAACGTGCAAACAGAGCAATGGTCAAACAGAGCAACGGGCAAACTGTGCTCTGGGCTAACTGAGCTCCGGGCAAACTGAGCTCCGGGCAAACTGAGCTCCGGGAAAACTGAGCTCCGGGAAAACTGATCTCCGGGCAAATAGAGCTCCGGGTAAAAAGGGCAATCGGCTCACAGAGCAACAGGCACACAGAGCAACGGGCACACAGAGCAACGGGCAAACTGCCCTCTGGACAACCAGCGCTCCTGGCCAAAAAGGGCAATGGGCAAACAGGGCAATGGGCAAACAGAGCTCCAGGCAAACAGAGCTCAGGGCAAACAGAGCTCCGGGCAAACAGAGCTCCGGGCAAACAGAGCTCCGGGTCAAAAGGGCAATGGGCACACAGAGCAACAGGCACACAGAGGAACGGGCAAACAGCCCGCTGGACAACCAGCACTCCGGGCCAAAAGGGCAATGGGCAAACAGAGATCCGGGCAAACAGAGCAACGGGCAAACAGAGCAACGGGCAAACAGAGCAACGGGCAAACAGAGCAAAGGGCAAAGAGAGCAACGGGCAAACAGAGCAACGGGCAAACAGAGCTCCGGGCAAAACAGAGCTCCGGGCAAACAGAGCTCCGGGCAAACTGAGCTCCGGTAAATAGAGCTCCGGGCAAACAGAGCTCCGGGCAAACAGAGCTCCGGGCAAACAGAGCTCCGGGCAAACAGAGCTCCGGGCAAACAGAGCTCCGGGCAAACCGAGCAATGGGCAAACAGAACTCTTGGCAAACAGAGCTCCGGGCAAACAGAGCTCCGGGCCGACAGAGCTCCGCGCAGACAGAGCTCCGGGCAAACAGAGCTCCGGGCAAACAGAGCTCCGGGCAAACAGAGCTCTGGGCAAACAGAGCTTCGGGCAATCAGAGCTCCGGACAAACTGAGCAATGGGAACACAGAACAACGGGCACAAAGCGTTCCAGGCAAAGAGCGCTCTGTGCAAGCCGATCTCCGGGCAAACAGAGCTCCGCGCAACAAACAATCCGGTCAATCAGTGCTGAGGGCAATCAGGGCTGCAGGCAAACAGAGCTCCGGGCAAACAGAGCTCCGGCCAAACAGAGCTCCGGCCAAACAGCGCTTCGGGCAAACAGAGCTCCGGCCAAACAGAGCTCCGGGCAAAGAGAGCTCCTGGCAAAAAGAGCTCCGGGCAAACAGAGCTCCGGGCAAACAGAGCTCCGGGCAAACAGAGCTCCGGGCAAACAGAGCTCCGGGCAAACAGAGCTCCGGGCAAACAGAGCTCCGGGTCAAAAGGGCAATGGGCACACAGAGCAACAGGCACACAGAGGAACGGGCACACAGAGCTCCGGGCAACGTGAGCTCCTGGCAAACAGAGCTCCGCCAAACAGAGCTCCGGGCAAACAGAGCTCCGGGCAAACAGAGCTCCGGGCAAACAGAGCTCCGGGCAAACAGAGCTCCGGGCAAACAGAGCTCCGGGCAAACAGAGCTCCGGGCAAACAGAGCTCCGGGCAAACAGAGCTCCGGGCAAACAGAGCTCCGGGCAAACAGAGCTCCGGGCAAACAGAGCTCCGGGCAAACAGAGCTCCGGGCAAACAGAGCTCCGGGCAAACAGAGCTCCGGGCAAACAGAGCTCCGGGCAAACAGAGCTCCGGGCAAACAGAGCTCCGGGCAAACAGAGCTCCGGGCAAACAGAGCTCCGGGCAAACAGAGCTCCGGGCAAACAGAGCTCCGGGCAAACAGTGCTCCGGGCAAACAGAGCTCCGGGCAAACAGGGCTCCGGGCAAACAGAGCTCCGGGCAAGCAGTGCTCCGGGCAAACAGAGCTCCGGGCAAACAGAGCTCTGGGCAAACAGAGCTCCGGGCAAACAGAGCTCCGGGCAAACAGAACTCCGGGCAAACAGAACTCCGGGCAAACAGAACTCCGGGCAAACTGGGCGATGGGCAAACAAGGCAAGTGGCAAACAGACCAACGGGCAATCAGAGCTATGGGCAAACAGAGCTCCGGGCAAACAGAGCACTGGGCAAACAGAGCTCCGGCCAAACAGACCAATGGGCAAACAGAGCAACAGGCAAACAGAGCATCGGGGAACAGAGCTCCGGGCAAACCGAGCTCCGGGCAAACCGAGCAATTGGCAAACAGACCAACGGGCAATCAGAGCTATGGGCAAACAGAGCTCCGGGCAAACAGAGCTCTGGGCAAACAGAGCTCCGGCCAAACAGAGCTCCGGCCAAACAGACCAATGGGTAAACAGAGCGACGGGAAAACAGAGCATCGGGGAACAGAGCTCCGGGCAAACCGAGCTCCGGGCAAACCGAGCTCCGGGCAAACAGAGCTCCGGGCAAACAGAGCTCCGGGCAAACAGAGCTCCGGGCAAACAGAGCTCCGGGCAAACAGAGCTCCGGGCAAACAGAGCTCCGGGCAAACAGAGCTCCGGGCAAACAGAGCTCCGGGCAAACAGATCTCCGGGCAAGCAGAGCTCCGGGCAAACAGAGCTCCGCCAAACAGATCTCTGGGCAAACAGAACTCCGGGCAAACAGAGCTCCGGGCAAACAGAGCACTGGGCAAACAGAGCTCCGGGCAAACAGAGCTCCGGGCAAACAGAGCTCCTGGCAAACAGAGCTCCTGGCAAACAGAGCTCCGGGCAAACAGAGCTCCGGGCACAAAGGGCAATGGGCACACAGAGCAACAGGCACACAGAGCAACAGGCACACAGAGCAACGGGCACACAGAGCAACGGGCACACAGAGCAACGGGCACACAGAGCAACGGGCACACAGAGCAACGGGCACACAGAGCAACGGGCACACAGCCCTCTGGACAACCAGTGCTCCAGAACAAAAGGGCAATGGGCAAACAGGTGTACGGGCAACCAGAGCTCCGGGCAAACAGCGAACCGGGCACACAGAGCACCGGGCACATGGAGCACCGGGCACACGGAGCACCGGGCACACGGAGCACCGGGCACACGGAGCACCGGGCAAACAGAGCACCGGGCACACAGAGCACCGGGCACACAGAGCACCGGGCACACGGTGCTCCGGGCAAACGGTGCTCCGGGCACACGGAGGTCCGGGCAAAAAGAGCAATGGGCAAACAGCACTGCGAGCAAACAGAGCAATGGGCAAACAGGGCAACAAGCAAACAGAGCTCTGGGCAACCAGAGCAATGGGCCTTCAGACCAACGGGCAAGCAGACCAACGGGCAAACAGAGCAACGTGCAAACAGAGCAATGGTCAAACAGAGCAACGGGCAAACTGTGCTCTGGGCTAACTGAGCTCCGGGCAAACTGAGCTCCGGGCAAACTGAGCTCCGGGCAAACTGAGCTCCGGGAAAACTGAGCTCCGGGAAAACTGATCTCCGGGCAAATAGAGCTCCGGGTAAAAAGGGCAATCGGCTCACAGAGCAACAGGCACACAGAGCAACGGGCACACAGAGCAACGGGCAAACTGCCCTCTGGACAACCAGCGCTCCTGGCCAAAAGGGCAATGGGCAAACAGGGCAATGGGCAAACAGAGCTCCAGGCAAACAGAGCTCAGGGCAAACAGAGCTCCGGGCAAACAGAGCTCCGGGCAAACAGAGCTCCGGGCAAACAGAGCTCCGGGTCAAAAGGGCAATGGGCACACAGAGCAACAGGCACACAGAGGAACGGGCAAACAGCCCGCTGGACAACCAGCACTCCGGGCCAAAAGGGCAATGGGCAAACAGAGATCCGGGCAAACAGAGCAACGGGCAAACAGAGCAACGGGCAAACAGAGCAACGGGCAAACAGAGCAAAGGGCAAAGAGAGCAACGGGCAAACAGAGCAACGGGCAAACAGAGCTCCGGGCAAACAGAGCTCCGGGCAAACAGAGCTCCGGGCAAACAGAGCTCCGGTAAATAGAGCTCCGGGCAAACAGAGCTCCGGGCAAACAGAGCTCCGGGCAAACAGAGCTCCGGGCAAACAGAGCTCCGGGCAAACAGAGCTCCGGGCAAACCGAGCAATGGGCAAACAGAGCTCCGGGCAAACAGAGCTCCGGGCCGACAGAGCTCCGGGCCGACAGAGCTCCGCGCAGACAGAGCTCCGGGCAAACAGAGCTCCGGGCAAACAGAGCTCCGGGCAAACAGAGCTCTGGGCAAACAGAGCTTCGGGCAATCAGAGCTCCGGGCAAACTGAGCAATGGGAACACAGAACAACGGGCACAAAGCGTTCCAGGCAAAGAGCGCTCTGTGCAAGCCGATCTCCGGGCAAACAGAGCTCCGCGCAACAAACAATCCGGTCAATCAGTGCTGAGGGCAATCAGGGCTGCAGGCAAACAGAGCTCCGGGCAAACAGAGCTCCGGCCAAACAGAGCTCCGGCCAAACAGCGCTTCGGGCAAACAGAGCTCCGGCCAAACAGAGCTCCGGGCAAAGAGAGCTCCTGGCAAAAAGAGCTCCGGGCAAACAGAGCTCCGGGCAAACAGAGCTCCGGGCAAACAGAGCTCCGGGCAAACAGAGCTCCGGGCAAACAGAGCTCCGGGCAAACAGAGCTCCGGGCAAACAGAGCTCCGGGTCAAAAGGGCAATGGGCACACAGAGCAACAGGCACACAGAGGAACGGGCACACAGAGCTCCGGGCAACGTGAGCTCCTGGCAAACAGAGCTCCGCCAAACAGAGCTCCGGGCAAACAGAGCTCCGGGCAAACAGAGCTCCGGGCAAACAGAGCTCCGGGCAAACAGAGCTCCGGGCAAACAGAGCTCCGGGCAAACAGAGCTCCGGGCAAACAGAGCTCCGGGCAAACAGAGCTCCGGGCAAACAGAGCTCCGGGCAAACAGAGCTCCGGGCAAACAGAGCTCCGGGCAAACAGAGCTCCGGGCAAACAGAGCTCCGGGCAAACAGAGCTCCGGGCAAACAGAGCTCCGGGCAAACAGAGCTCCGGGCAAACAGAGCTCCGGGCAAACAGAGCTCCGGGCAAACAGAGCTCCGGGCAAACAGAGCTCCGGGCAAACAGAGCTCCGGGCAAACAGAGCTCCGGGCAAACAGAGCTCCGGGCAAACAGAGCTCCGGGCAAACAGAGCTCCGGGCAAACAGAGCTCCGGGCAAACAGAGCTCCGGGCAAACAGAGCTCCGGGCAAACAGTGCTCCGGGCAAACAGAGCTCCGGGCAAACAGGGCTCCGGGCAAACAGAGCTCCGGGCAAGCAGTGCTCCGGGCAAACAGAGCTCCGGGCAAACAGAGCTCTGGGCAAACAGAGCTCCGGGCAAACAGAGCTCCGGGCAAACAGAACTCCGGGCAAACAGAACTCCGGGCAAACAGAACTCCGGGCAAACTGGGCGATGGGCAAACAAGGCAAGTGGCAAACAGACCAACGGGCAATCAGAGCTATGGGCAAACAGAGCTCCGGGCAAACAGAGCACTGGGCAAACAGAGCTCCGGCCAAACAGACCAATGGGCAAACAGAGCAACAGGCAAACAGAGCATCGGGGAACAGAGCTCCGGGCAAACCGAGCTCCGGGCAAACCGAGCAATTGGCAAACAGACCAACGGGCAATCAGAGCTATGGGCAAACAGAGCTCCGGGCAAACAGAGCTCTGGGCAAACAGAGCTCCGGCCAAACAGAGCTCCGGCCAAACAGACCAATGGGTAAACAGAGCGACGGGAAAACAGAGCATCGGGGAACAGAGCTCCGGGCAAACCGAGCTCCGGGCAAACAGAGCTCCGGGCAAACAGAGCTCCGGGCAAACAGAGCTCCGGGCAAACAGAGCTCCGGGCAAACAGAGCTCCGGGCAAACAGAGCTCCGGGCAAACAGAGCTCCGGGCAAACAGATCTCCGGGCAAGCAGAGCTCCGGGCAAACAGAGCTCCGCCAAACAGATCTCTGGGCAAACAGAACTCCGGGCAAACAGAGCTCCGGGCAAACAGAGCACTGGGCAAACAGAGCTCCGGGCAAACAGAGCTCCGGGCAAACAGAGCTCCTGGCAAACAGAGCTCCTGGCAAACAGAGCTCCGGGCAAACAGAGCTCCGGGCACAAAGGGCAATGGGCACACAGAGCAACAGGCACACAGAGCAACAGGCACACAGAGCAACGGGCACACAGAGCAACGGGCACACAGAGCAACGGGCACACAGAGCAACGGGCACACAGAGCAACGGGCACACAGAGCAACGGGCACACAGAGCAACGGGCACACAGCCCTCTGGACAACCAGTGCTCCAGAACAAAAGGGCAATGGGCAAACAGGTGTACGGGCAACCAGAGCTCCGGGCAAACAGCGAACCGGGCACACAGAGCACCGGGCACATGGAGCACCGGGCACACGGAGCACCGGGCACACGGAGCACCGGGCACACGGAGCACCGGGCATTCAGAGCACCGGGCACACAGAGCACCGGGCACACAGAGCACCGGGCACACGGTGCTCCGGGCAAACGGTGCTCCGGGCACACGGAGGTCCGGGCAAAAAGAGCAATGGGCAAACAGCACTGCGAGCAAACAGAGCAATGGGCAAACAGGGCAACAAGCAAACAGAGCTCTGGGCAACCAGAGCAATGGGCCTTCAGACCAACGGGCAAGCAGACCAACGGGCAAACAGAGCAACGTGCAAACAGAGCAATGGTCAAACAGAGCAACGGGCAAACTGTGCTCTGGGCTAACTGAGCTCCGGGCAAACTGAGCTCCGGGCAAACTGAGCTCCGGGCAAACTGAGCTCCGGGAAAACTGAGCTCCGGGAAAACTGATCTCCGGGCAAATAGAGCTCCGGGTAAAAAGGGCAATCGGCTCACAGAGCAACAGGCACACAGAGCAACGGGCACACAGAGCAACGGGCAAACTGCCCTCTGGACAACCAGCGCTCCTGGCCAAAAGGGCAATGGGCAAACAGGGCAATGGGCAAACAGAGCTCCAGGCAAACAGAGCTCAGGGCAAACAGAGCTCCGGGCAAACAGAGCTCCGGGCAAACAGAGCTCCGGGTCAAAAGGGCAATGGGCACACAGAGCAACAGGCACACAGAGGAACGGGCAAACAGCCCGCTGGACAACCAGCACTCCGGGCCAAAAGGGCAATGGGCAAACAGAGATCCGGGCAAACAGAGCAACGGGCAAACAGAGCAACGGGCAAACAGAGCAACGGGCAAACAGAGCAAAGGGCAAAGAGAGCAACGGGCAAACAGAGCAACGGGCAAACAGAGCTCCGGGCAAAACAGA
Source organism: Mustelus asterias (assembly GCF_964213995.1). NCBI lineage: Eukaryota > Metazoa > Chordata > Chondrichthyes > Carcharhiniformes > Triakidae > Mustelus > Mustelus asterias. The sequence continues at coordinate 47,355,731 of NC_135808.1, read as the reverse complement.
GCTCCGGGCAAACAGAGCTCCGGGCAAACAGAGCTCCGGTAAATAGAGCTCCGGGCAAACAGAGCTCCGGGCAAACAGAGCTCCGGGCAAACAGAGCTCCGGGCAAACAGAGCTCCGGGCAAACAGAGCTCCGGGCAAACCGAGCAATGGGCAAACAGAACTCTTGGCAAACAGAGCTCCGGGCAAACAGAGCTCCGGGCCGACAGAGCTCCGCGCAGACAGAGCTCCGGGCAAACAGAGCTCCGGGCAAACAGAGCTCCGGGCAAACAGAGCTCTGGGCAAACAGAGCTTCGGGCAATCAGAGCTCCGGGCAAACTGAGCAATGGGAACACAGAACAACGGGCACAAAGCGTTCCAGGCAAAGAGCGCTCTGTGCAAGCCGATCTCCGGGCAAACAGAGCTCCGCGCAACAAACAATCCGGTCAATCAGTGCTGAGGGCAATCAGGGCTGCAGGCAAACAGAGCTCCGGGCAAACAGAGCTCCGGCCAAACAGAGCTCCGGCCAAACAGCGCTTCGGGCAAACAGAGCTCCGGCCAAACAGAGCTCCGGGCAAAGAGAGCTCCTGGCAAAAAGAGCTCCGGGCAAACAGAGCTCCGGGCAAACAGAGCTCCGGGCAAACAGAGCTCCGGGCAAACAGAGCTCCGGGCAAACAGAGCTCCGGGCAAACAGAGCTCCGGGCAAACAGAGCTCCGGGTCAAAAGGGCAATGGGCACACAGAGCAACAGGCACACAGAGGAACGGGCACACAGAGCTCCGGGCAACGTGAGCTCCTGGCAAACAGAGCTCCGCCAAACAGAGCTCCGGGCAAACAGAGCTCCGGGCAAACAGAGCTCCGGGCAAACAGAGCTCCGGGCAAACAGAGCTCCGGGCAAACAGAGCTCCGGGCAAACAGAGCTCCGGGCAAACAGAGCTCCGGGCAAACAGAGCTCCGGGCAAACAGAGCTCCGGGCAAACAGAGCTCCGGGCAAACAGAGCTCCGGGCAAACAGAGCTCCGGGCAAACAGAGCTCCGGGCAAACAGAGCTCCGGGCAAACAGAGCTCCGGGCAAACAGAGCTCCGGGCAAACAGAGCTCCGGGCAAACAGAGCTCCGGGCAAACAGAGCTCCGGGCAAACAGAGCTCCGGGCAAACAGAGCTCCGGGCAAACAGAGCTCCGGGCAAACAGAGCTCCGGGCAAACAGTGCTCCGGGCAAACAGAGCTCCGGGCAAACAGGGCTCCGGGCAAACAGAGCTCCGGGCAAGCAGTGCTCCGGGCAAACAGAGCTCCGGGCAAACAGAGCTCTGGGCAAACAGAGCTCCGGGCAAACAGAGCTCCGGGCAAACAGAACTCCGGGCAAACAGAACTCCGGGCAAACAGAACTCCGGGCAAACTGGGCGATGGGCAAACAAGGCAAGTGGCAAACAGACCAACGGGCAATCAGAGCTATGGGCAAACAGAGCTCCGGGCAAACAGAGCACTGGGCAAACAGAGCTCCGGCCAAACAGACCAATGGGCAAACAGAGCAACAGGCAAACAGAGCATCGGGGAACAGAGCTCCGGGCAAACCGAGCTCCGGGCAAACCGAGCAATTGGCAAACAGACCAACGGGCAATCAGAGCTATGGGCAAACAGAGCTCCGGGCAAACAGAGCTCTGGGCAAACAGAGCTCCGGCCAAACAGAGCTCCGGCCAAACAGACCAATGGGTAAACAGAGCGACGGGAAAACAGAGCATCGGGGAACAGAGCTCCGGGCAAACCGAGCTCCGGGTAAACAGAGCTCTGGGCAAACAGAGCTCCGGGCAAACAGAGCTCCGGGCAAACAGAGCTCCGGGCAAACAGAGCTCCGGGCAAACAGAGCTCCGGGCAAACAGAGCTCCGGGCAAACAGAGCTCCGGGCAAACAGAGCTCCGGGCAAGCAGAGCTCCGGGCAAACAGAGCTCCGCCAAACAGATCTCTGGGCAAACAGAACTCCGGGCAAACAGAGCTCCGGGCAAACAGAGCACTGGGCAAACAGAGCTCCGGGCAAACAGAGCTCCGGGCAAACAGAGCTCCTGGCAAACAGAGCTCCTGGCAAACAGAGCTCCGGGCAAACAGAGCTCCGGGCAAACAGAGCTCCGGGCAAACAGAGCTCCGGGCACAAAGGGCAATGGGCACACAGAGCAACAGGCACACAGAGCAACAGGCACACAGAGCAACGGGCACACAGAGCAACGGGCACACAGAGCAACGGGCACACAGAGCAACGGGCACACAGAGCAACGGGCACACAGAGCAACGGGCACACAGAGCAACGGGCACACAGCCCTCTGGACAACCAGTGCTCCAGAACAAAAGGGCAATGGGCAAACAGGTGTACGGGCAACCAGAGCTCCGGGCAAACAGCGAACCGGGCACACAGAGCACCGGGCACATGGAGCACCGGGCACACGGTGCTCCGGGCAAACGGTGCTCCGGGCACACGGAGGTCCGGGCAAAAAGAGCAATGGGCAAACAGCACTGCGAGCAAACAGAGCAATGGGCAAACAGGGCAACAGGCAAACAGAGCTCTGGGCAACCAGAGCAATGGGCCTTCAGACCAACGGGCAAGCAGACCAACGGGCAAACAGAGCAACGGGCAAACAGAGCAATGGTCAAACAGAGCAACGGGCAAACTGTGCTCTGGGCTAACTGAGCTCCGGGCAAACTGAGCTCCGGACAAACTGAGATCCGGGCAAACTAAGCTCCGGGCAAACTGAGATCCGGGCAAACTGAGATCCGGGCAAACCGATCTCCGGGCAAACTGAGCACCGGGAAAACTGAGCTCCGGGCAAACAGAGCTCCGGGCAAACAGAGCTCCGGGCAAACAGAGCTCCGGGCAAACAGAGCTCCGGGCAAACAGAACTCCGGGCAAACTGGGCAATGGGCAAACAGGGCAAGTGGCAAACAGACCAACGGGCAATCAGAGCTATGGGCAAACAGAGGTCCGCGCAAACAGAGCTCCGGGCAAACAGAGCTCCGGGCAAACAGAGCTCTGGGCAAACAGAGCACCGCGCAAACGGAGCACCGCGCAAACGGAGCACTGGGCAAACAGAGCTCCGGCCAAACAGACCAATGGGCAAACAGAGCAACAGGCAAACAGAGCTTCGGGGAACAGAGCTCCGGGCAAACCGAGCTCCGGGCAAACCGAGCAATTGGCAAACAGACCAACGGGCAATCACAGCTATGGGCAAACAGAGCTCCGGGCAAACAGAGCTCTGGGCAAACAGAGCACCGCACAAACAGAGCACTGGGCAAACAGAGCTCCGGCCAAACAGAGCTCCGGCCAAACAGACCAATGGGCAAACAGAGCAACGTGAAAACAGAGCTTCGGGGAACAGAGCTCCGGGCAAACCGAGCTCCGGGCAAACAGAGCTCCGCCAAACAGATCTCTGGGCAAACAGAGCTCCGGGCAAACAGAGCTCCGGGCAAACAGAGCTCCGGGCAAAAAGAGCTCCGAGCAAACAGAGCAACGGGCAAGCAAAGCTCCGGGCAAACAGAGCTCCGGGCAAACAGAGTTCCGGGCAAAAAGAGCTCCGGGCAAAAAGAGCTCCGGGCAAACAGAGCTCCGGGCAAACAGAGCTCCGGGCAAACAGAGCTCCGGGCAAACAGAGCTCCGTGCAAATAGACAAATGGGCAAACACGGCAATGGGCAAACAGCGCTCCAGGTAAAAAGGGCAATGGGCACACAGAGCAACAAGCACACAGAGCAACGGGCACACAGAGCAACGGGCACACAGCAACGTGCACACAGCCCTCTGGACAACCAGTGCTCCGGAACAAAAGTGCAATGGGCAAACAGGTGTACGGGCAAACAAAGCTACGGGCAAACAGAGCTACGGGCAAACAGAGCTCAGGGCAAACAGAGCTCAGGGCAAACAGAGCTCAGGGCAAACAGAGCTCAGGGCAAACAGAGCTCAGGGCAAACAGAGCTCAGGGCAAACAGAGCTCAGGGCAACCAGAGCTCTGGGCAAACAGCGAACCGGGCACGCGGAGAACCGGGCACACGGAGCACCGGGCACACGGAGCACCGGGCACACGGAGCACCGGGCACACGGAGCACCGGGCAAACAGAGCACCGGGCACACAGAGCACCGGGCACACAGAGCACCGGGCACACGGTGCTCCGGGCAAACGGTGCTCCGGGCACACGGAGGTCCGGGCAAAAAGAGCAATGGGCAAACAGCACTGCGAGCAAACAGAGCAATGGGCAAACAGGGCAACAGGCAAACAGAGCTCTGGGCAACCAGAGCAATGGGCCTTCAGACCAACGGGCAAGCAGACCAACGGGCAAACAGAGCAACGTGCAAACAGAGCAATGGTCAAACAGAGCAACGGGCAAACTGTGCTCTGGGCTAACTGAGCTCCGGGCAAACTGAGCTCCGGGCAAACTGAGATCCGGGCGAACTGAGCTCCGGGCAAACTGAGATCCGGGCAAACCGATCTCCGGGCAAACTGAGCACCGGGAAAACTGAGCTCCGGGAAAACTGAGCTCCGGGAAAACTGATCTCCGGGCAAATAGAGCTCCGGGTAAAAAGGGCAATCGGCTCACAGAGCAACAGGCACACAGAGCAACGGGCACACAGAGCAACGGGCAAACTGCCCTCTGGACAACCAGCGCTCCTGGCCAAAAGGGCAATGGGCAAACAGGGCAATGGGCAAACAGAGCTCCAGGCAAACAGAGCTCAGGGCAAACAGAGCTCCGGGCAAACAGAGCTCCGGGCAAACAGAGCTCCGGATCAAAAGGGCAATGGGCACACAGAGCAACAGGCACACAGAGGAACGGGCAAACAGCCCGCTGGACAACCAGCACTCCGGGCCAAAAGGGCAATGGGCAAACAGAGATCCGGGCAAACAGAGCAACGGGCAAACAGAGCAACGGGCAAACAGAGCAACGGGCAAACAGAGCAAAGGGCAAAGAGAGCAACGGGCAAACAGATCAACAGGCAAACAGAGCAACAGGCAAACAGAGCAACGGGCAAACAGAGCTCCGGGCAAAACAGAGCTCCGGGCAAACAGAGCTCCGGGCAAACAGAGCTCCGGGCAAACAGAGCTCCGGTAAATAGAGCTCCGGGCAAACAGAGCTCCGGGCAAACAGAGCTCCGGGCAAACAGAGCTCCGGGCAAACAGAGCTCCGGGCAAACCGAGCAATGGGCAAACAGAACTCTTGGCAAACAGAGCTCCGGGCAAACAGAGCTCCGGGCAAACAGAGCTCCGGGCAATCAGAGCTCCGGGCAAACAGAGCTCCGGGCAAACAGAGCTCCGGCGAACAGAGCTCCGGGCAAACAGAGCTCCGGGCAAACAGAGCTCCGGGCAAACAGAGCTCTGGGAAAACAGAGCTCTGGCCAAACAGAGCTCCGGGCAAAGAGAGCTCCGGGCAAAGAGAGCTCTGGGCAAAGAGAGCTCTGGGCAAAGAGAGCTCCGGGCAAACAGAGCTCCGGGCAAACAGAGCTCCGGGCAAACAGAGCTCCGGGCAAACAGAGCTCCGGGCAAACAGAGCTCCGGGCAAACAGAGCTCCGGGCAAACAGAGCTCCGGGCATAGAGAGCTCCGGGCAAACAGAGCACCGCGCAAACAGAGCACTGGGCAAACAGAGCTCCGGCCAAACAGAGCTCCGGTCAAACAGAGCTCCGGCCAAACAGACCAATGGGCAAACAGAGCAACGGGCAAACAGAGCTCCGGGCAAACTGAGCTCCGGGCAAGCAGAGAAACTGGCAAACAGACCAACGGGCAATCAGAGCTCTGGGCAAACAGAGGTCCGGGCAAACAGAGCTCCGGGCAAGCAGAGCTGTGGGCAAACAGAGCACCGCGCAAACAGAGCACTGGGCAAACAGAGCTCCGGCCAAACCGAGCTCCGGTCAAACAGAGCTCCGGCCAAACAGACCAATGGGCGAACAGTGCAACGGGCAAACAGAGCTTCGGGGAACAGAGCTCCGGGCAAAGAGAGCTCCGGGCAAACAGAGCTCCGCCAAACAGATCTCTGGGCATACAGAACTCCGGGCAAACAGAGCTCCGGGCAAACAGAGCTCCGGGCAAACAGAGCTCCGGGCAAACAGAGCTCCTGGCAAACAGAGCCCCGCCAAACAGATCTCTGGGCAAACTGAGCTCCGGGCAAGCACAGCTCCGGGCAAACAGAGCTCCGGGCAAACAGAGCTCCGGGCAAACAGAGCTCCGGGCAAACAGAGCTCCGGGCAAACAGAGCTCCGGGCAAACAGAGCTCCGGGCAAACAGAGCTCCGGGCAAAAAGAGCTCCGGGCAAATAGAGAAATGTGCAAACACGGCAACGGGCAAACAGCACTCCGGGTAAAAAGGGCAATGGGCAAACAGGGCTACGGGCAAACAGTGCAATGGGCAAACAGAGCAACGGGCAAACAGAGCTCCGGGCAAATAGAGAAATGTGCAAACACGGCAACGGGCAAACAGCACTCCGGGTAAAAAGGGCAATGGGCAAACAGGGCTACGGGCAAACAGAGCAACGGGCAAACAGAGCTCCGGGCAAACAGAGCTCCGGGCAAACAGAGCTCCGGGCAAACAGAGCTCCGGGCAAAGAGAGCTCCAGGCAAACAGAGCCCCGCCAAACAGATCTCCGGGCAAACAGAGCTCCGGGCATGCAAAGCTCCGGGCAAGCAAAGCTTCGGGCAAACAGAGCTCCGGGCAAACAGAGCTCCGGGCAAGCAAAGCTCCAGGCAAACATAGCTCCGGAGCAACGGGCAAACAGAGCAACGGGCAAACAGAGCAACGGGCAAACAGAGCAGCGGGCAAACAGAGTAGCGGGCAAACAGAACAGCGGGCAAACAGAACAGCGGGCAAACAGAACAGCGGGCAAACAGAACAGCGGGCAAACAGAACAGCGGGCAAACAGAGCTCCGGGCAAACAGAGCTCCGGGCAAAAGAGCTCCGGGCAAACAGAGCTCCGGGCAAACAGAGCTCCGGGCAAACAGAGCTCCGGGCAAACAGAGCTCCGGGCAAACAGAGCTCCGGGCAAACAGAGCTCCGGGCAAACAGAGCTCCGGGCAAACAGAACTCCGGGCGAACAGAACTCCGGGCGAACAGAACTCCGGGCGAACAGAACTCCGGGCGAACAGAACTCCGGGCAAACAGAGCTCCGGGCAAACAGAGCTCCGGGCAAACAGAGCTCCGGGCAAACAGAGCTCCGGGCAAACAGAGCTCCTGGCAAACAGAGCTCCGGGCAAACAGAGCTCCGGGCAAACAGAACTCCGGGCGAACAGAGCTCCGGGCAAAGAGAGCTCCGGGCAAAGAGAGCTCCTGGCAAACAGAGCTCCGGGCAAACAGAGCTCCGGGCAAACAGAGCTCCGGGCAAACAGAGCTCCGGGCATAGAGAGGTCCGGGCAAACAGAGCTCCGCCAAACAGATCTCTGGGCAAACAGAGCTCCGGGCAAACAGAGCTCCGGGCAAACAGAGCTCAGGGCAAACAGAGCTCAGGGCAAACAGAGCTCCGGGCAAACAGAGCTCCGGGCAAACAGAGCTCCGGGCAAACAGGGCTCCGGGCAAACAGAGCTCCGGGCAAACAACGCTCCGGGCAAACAGCGCTCCGGGCAAACAGCGCTCCGGGCAAAGAGAGCTCCAGGCAAACAGAGCTCCGCCAAACAGATCTCCGGGCAAACAGAGCTCAGAGCAAACAGAGCTCTGGGCAAAAAGAGCTCCGGGCAAACAGAGAAATGGGCAAACACGGCAACGGGCAAACAGTGCTCCGGGTAAAAAGGGCAATGGGCACACAGAGCAACAGGCACACAGAGCAACGGGCACACAGAGCTCCGGGCAAAGTGAGCTCCTGGCAAACAGAGCTCTGCCAAACAGAGCTCCGGGCAAACAGAGCTCCGGGCAAACAGAGCTCCGGGCAAACAGAGCTCCGGGCAAACAGAGCTCCGGGCAAACAGAGCTCCGGGCAAACAGAGCTCCGGGCAAACAGAGCTCCGGGCAAACAGAGCTCCGGGCAAACAGAGCTCCGGGCAAACAGAGCTCCGGGCAAACAGAACTCCGGGCAAACAGAACTCCGGGCAAACAGAACTCCGTGCAAACTGGGCAATGGGCAAACAGGGCAAGTGGCAAACAGACCAACGGGCAATCAGAGCTATGGGCAAACAGAGGTCCGCGCAAACAGAGCTCCGGGCAAACAGAGCTCCGGGCAAACAGAGCTCCGGGCAAACAGAGCTCTGGGCAAACAGAGCACCGCGCAAACGGAGCACTGGGCAAACAGAGCTCCGGCCAAACAGACCAATGGTAAACAGAGCAACAGGCAAACAGAGCTTCGGGGAACAGAGCTCCGGGCAAACCGAGTTCCGGGCAAACCGAGCAATTGGCAAACAGACCAACGGGCAATCACAGCTATGGGCAAACAGAGCTCCGGGCAAACAGAGCTCTGGGCAAACAGAGCACCGCGCAAACAGAGCACTGGGCAAACAGAGCTCCGGCCAAACAGAGCTCCGGCCAAACAGACCAATGGGCAAACAGAGCAACGTGAAAACAGAGCTTCGGGGAACAGAGCTCCGGGCAAACCGAGCTCCGGGCAAACAGAGCTCCGCCAAACAGATCTCTGGGCAAACAGAGCTCCGGGCAAACAGAGCTCCGGGCAAACAGAGCTCCGGGCAAAAAGAGCTCCGAGCAAACAGAGCAACGGGCAAGCAAAGCTCCGGGCAAACAGAGCTCCGGGCAAACAGAGCTCCGGGCAAAAAGAGCTCCGGGCAAAAAGAGCTCCGGGCAAACAGAGCTCCGGGCAAACAGAGCTCCGTGCAAATAGAGAAATGGGCAAACACGGCAATGGGCAAACAGCGCTCCAGGTAAAAAGGGCAATGGGCACACAGAGCAACAGGCACACAGAGCAACGGGCACACAGAGCAACGGGCACACAGAGCAACGGGCACACAGCAACGTGCACACAGCCCTCTGGACAACCAGTGCTCCGGAACAAAAGTGCAATGGGCAAACAGGTGTACGGGCAAACAGAGCTACGGGCAAACAGAGCTACGGGCAAACAGAGCTACGGGCAAACAGAGCTCAGGGCAAACAGAGCTCAGGGCAAACAGAGCTCAGGGCAACCAGAGCTCTGGGCAAACAGCGAACCGGGCACGCGGAGAACCGGGCACACGGAGCACCGGGCACACGGAGCACCGGGCACACGGAGCACCGGGCACACGGAGCACCGGGCAAACAGAGCACCGGGCACACAGAGCACCGGGCACACAGAGCACCGGGCACACGGTGCTCCGGGCAAACGGTGCTCCGGGCACACGGAGGTCCGGGCAAAAAGAGCAATGGGCAAACAGCACTGCGAGCAAACAGAGCAATGGGCAAACAGGGCAACAAGCAAACAGAGCTCTGGGCAACCAGAGCAATGGGCCTTCAGACCAACGGGCAAGCAGACCAACGGGCAAACAGAGCAACGTGCAAACAGAGCAATGGTCAAACAGAGCAACGGGCAAACTGTGCTCTGGGCTAACTGAGCTCCGGGCAAACTGAGCTCCGGGCAAACTGAGCTCCGGGAAAACTGAGCTCCGGGAAAACTGATCTCCGGGCAAATAGAGCTCCGGGTAAAAAGGGCAATCGGCTCACAGAGCAACAGGCACACAGAGCAACGGGCACACAGAGCAACGGGCAAACTGCCCTCTGGACAACCAGCGCTCCTGGCCAAAAGGGCAATGGGCAAACAGGGCAATGGGCAAACAGAGCTCCAGGCAAACAGAGCTCAGGGCAAACAGAGCTCCGGGCAAACAGAGCTCCGGGCAAACAGAGCTCCGGGTCAAAAGGGCAATGGGCACACAGAGCAACAGGCACACAGAGGAACGGGCAAACAGCCCGCTGGACAACCAGCACTCCGGGCCAAAAGGGCAATGGGCAAACAGAGATCCGGGCAAACAGAGCAACGGGCAAACAGAGCAACGGGCAAACAGAGCAACGGGCAAACAGAGCAAAGGGCAAAGAGAGCAACGGGCAAACAGAGCAAAGGACAAACAGAGCTCCGGGCAAAACAGAGCTCCGGGCAAACAGAGCTCCGGGCAAACAGAGCTCCGGTAAATAGAGCTCCGGGCAAACAATGCTCCGGGCAAACAGAGCTCCGGGCAAACAGAGCTCCGGGCAAACAGAGCTCCGGGCAAACAGAGCTCCGGGCAAACCGAGCAATGGGCAAACAGAACTCTTGGCAAACAGAGCTCCGGGCAAACAGAGCTCCGGGCCGACAGAGCTCCGCGCAGACAGAGCTCCGGGCAAACAGAGCTCCGGGCAAACAGAGCTCCGGGCAAACAGAGCTCTGGGCAAACAGAGCTTCGGGCAATCAGAGCTCCGGGCAAACTGAGCAATGGGAACACAGAACAACGGGCACAAAGCGTTCCAGGCAAAGAGCGCTCTGTGCAAGCCGATCTCCGGGCAAACAGAGCTCCGCGCAACAAACAATCCGGTCAATCAGTGCTGAGGGCAATCAGGGCTGCAGGCAAACAGAGCTCCGGGCAAACAGAGCTCCGGCCAAACAGAGCTCCGGCCAAACAGCGCTTCGGGCAAACAGAGCTCCGGCCAAACAGAGCTCCGGGCAAACAGAGCTCCTGGCAAAAAGAGCTCCGGGCAAACAGAGCTCCGGGCAAACAGAGCTCCGGGCAAACAGAGCTCCGGGCAAACAGAGCTCCGGGCAAACAGAGCTCCGGGCAAACAGAGCTCCGGGTCAAAAGGGCAATGGGCACACAGAGCAACAGGCACACAGAGGAACGGGCACACAGAGCTCCGGGCAACGTGAGCTCCTGGCAAACAGAGCTCCGCCAAACAGAGCTCCGGGCAAACAGAGCTCCGGGCAAACAGAGCTCCGGGCAAACAGAGCTCCGGGCAAACAGAGCTCCGGGCAAACAGAGCTCCGGGCAAACAGAGCTCCGGGCAAACAGAGCTCCGGGCAAACAGAGCTCCGGGCAAACAGAGCTCCGGGCAAACAGAGCTCCGGGCAAACAGAGCTCCGGGCAAACAGAGCTCCGGGCAAACAGAGCTCCGGGCAAACAGAGCTCCGGGCAAACAGAGCTCCGGGCAAACAGAGCTCCGGGCAAACAGAGCTCCGGGCAAACAGAGCTCCGGGCAAACAGAGCTCCGGGCAAACAGAGCTCCGGGCAAACAGAGCTCCGGGCAAACAGAGCTCCGGGCAAACAGAGCTCCGGGCAAACAGAGCTCCGGGCAAACAGTGCTCCGGGCAAACAGAGCTCCGGGCAAACAGGGCTCCGGGCAAACAGAGCTCCGGGCAAGCAGTGCTCCGGGCAAACAGAGCTCCGGGCAAACAGAGCTCTGGGCAAACAGAGCTCCGGGCAAACAGAGCTCCGGGCAAACAGAACTCCGGGCAAACAGAACTCCGGGCAAACAGAACTCCGGGCAAACAGAACTCCGGGCAAACTGGGCGATGGGCAAACAAGGCAAGTGGCAAACAGACCAACGGGCAATCAGAGCTATGGGCAAACAGAGCTCCGGGCAAACAGAGCACTGGGCAAACAGAGCTCCGGCCAAACAGACCAATGGGCAAACAGAGCAACAGGCAAACAGAGCATCGGGGAACAGAGCTCCGGGCAAACCGAGCTCCGGGCAAACCGAGCAATTGGCAAACAGACCAACGGGCAATCAGAGCTATGGGCAAACAGAGCTCCGGGCAAACAGAGCTCTGGGCAAACAGAGCTCCGGCCAAACAGAGCTCCGGCCAAACAGACCAATGGGTAAACAGAGCGACGGGAAAACAGAGCATCGGGGAACAGAGCTCCGGGCAAACCGAGCTCAGGGCAAACAGAGCTCCGGGCAAACAGAGCTCCGGGCAAACAGAGCTCCGGGCAAACAGAGCTCCGGGCAAACAGAGCTCCGGGCAAACAGAGCTCCGGGCAAACAGAGCTCCGGGCAAACAGAGCTCCGGGCAAACAGATCTCCGGGCAAGCAGAGCTCCGGGCAAACAGAGCTCCGCCAAACAGATCTCTGGGCAAACAGAACTCCGGGCAAACAGAGCTCCGGGCAAACAGAGCACTGGGCAAACAGAGCTCCGGGCAAACAGAGCTCCGGGCAAACAGAGCTCCTGGCAAACAGAGCTCCTGGCAAACAGAGCTCCGGGCAAACAGAGCTCCGGGCACAAAGGGCAATGGGCACACAGAGCAACAGGCACACAGAGCAACAGGCACACAGAGCAACGGGCACACAGAGCAACGGGCACACAGAGCAACGGGCACACAGAGCAACGGGCACACAGAGCAACGGGCACACAGAGCAACGGGCACACAGAGCAACGGGCACACAGCCCTCTGGACAACCAGTGCTCCAGAACAAAAGGGCAATGGGCAAACAGGTGTACGGGCAACCAGAGCTCCGGGCAAACAGCGAACCGGGCACACAGAGCACCGGGCACATGGAGCACCGGGCACACGGTGCTCCGGGCAAACGGTGCTCCGGGCACACGGAGGTCCGGGCAAAAAGAGCAATGGGCAAACAGCACTGCGAGCAAACAGAGCAATGGGCAAACAGGGCAACAGGCAAACAGAGCTCTGGGCAACCAGAGCAATGGGCCTTCAGACCAACGGGCAAGCAGACCAACGGGCAAACAGAGCAACGGGCAAACAGAGCAATGGTCAAACAGAGCAACGGGCAAACTGTGCTCTGGGCTAACTGAGCTCCGGGCAAACTGAGCTCCGGACAAACTGAGATCCGGGCAAACTAAGCTCCGGGCAAACTGAGATCCGGGCAAACTGAGATCCGGGCAAACCGATCTCCGGGCAAACTGAGCACCGGGAAAACTGAGCTCCGGGCAAACAGAGCTCCGGGCAAACAGAGCTCCGGGCAAACAGAGCTCCGGGCAAACAGAGCTCCGGGCAAACAGAACTCCGGGCAAACTGGGCAATGGGCAAACAGGGCAAGTGGCAAACAGACCAACGGGCAATCAGAGCTATGGGCAAACAGAGGTCCGCGCAAACAGAGCTCCGGGCAAACAGAGCTCCGGGCAAACAGAGCTCTGGGCAAACAGAGCACCGCGCAAACGGAGCACCGCGCAAACGGAGCACTGGGCAAACAGAGCTCCGGCCAAACAGACCAATGTGCAAACAGAGCAACAGGCAAACAGAGCTTCGGGGAACAGAGCTCCGGGCAAACCGAGCTCCGGGCAAACCGAGCAATTGGCAAACAGACCAACGGGCAATCACAGCTATGGGCAAACAGAGCTCCGGGCAAACAGAGCTCTGGGCAAACAGAGCACCGCACAAACAGAGCACTGGGCAAACAGAGCTCCGGCCAAACAGACCAATGGGCAAACAGAGCAACGTGAAAACAGAGCTTCGGGGAACAGAGCTCCGGGCAAACCGAGCTCCGGGCAAACAGAGCTCCGCCAAACAGATCTCTGGGCAAACAGAGCTCCGGGCAAACAGAGCTCCGGGCAAACAGAGCTCCGGGCAAAAAGAGCTCCGAGCAAACAGAGCAACGGGCAAGCAAAGCTCCGGGCAAACAGAGCTCCGGGCAAACAGAGTTCCGGGCAAAAAGAGCTCCGGGCAAAAAGAGCTCCGGGCAAACAGAGCTCCGGGCAAACAGAGCTCCGGGCAAACAGAGCTCCGGGCAAACAGAGCTCCGTGCGAATAGAGAAATGGGCAAACACGGCAATGGGCAAACAGCGCTCCAGGTAAAAAGGGCAATGGGCACACAGAGCAACAGGCACACAGAGCAACGGGCACACAGAGCAACGGGCACACAGCAACGTGCACACAGCCCTCTGGACAACCAGTGCTCCGGAACAAAAGTGCAATGGGCAAACAGGTGTACGGGCAAACAAAGCTACGGGCAAACAGAGCTACGGGCAAACAGAGCTCAGGGCAAACAGAGCTCAGGGCAAACAGAGCTCAGGGCAAACAGAGCTCAGGGCAAACAGAGCTCAGGGCAAACAGAGCTCAGGGCAAACAGAGCTCAGGGCAACCAGAGCTCTGGGCAAACAGCGAACCGGGCACGCGGAGAACCGGGCACACGGAGCACCGGGCACACGGAGCACCGGGCACACGGAGCACCGGGCACACGGAGCACCGGGCAAACAGAGCACCGGGCAAACAGAGCACCGGGCACACAGAGCACCGGGCACACAGAGCACCGGGCACACGGTGCTCCGGGCACACGGTGCTCCGGGCACACGGTGCTCCGGGCAAAAAGAGCAATGGGCAAACAGCACTGCGAGCAAACAGAGCAATGGGCAAACAGGGCAACAGGCAAACAGAGCTCTGGGCAACCAGAGCAATGGGCCTTCAGACCAACGGGCAAGCAGACCAACGGGCAAACAGAGCAACGTGCAAACAGAGCAATGGTCAAACAGAGCAACGGGCAAACTGTGCTCTGGGCTAACTGAGCTCCGGGCAAACTGAGCTCCGGGCAAACTGAGATCCGGGCGAACTGAGCTCCGGGCAAACTGAGATCCGGGCAAACCGATCTCCGGGCAAACTGAGCACCGGGAAAACTGAGCTCCGGGAAAACTGAGCTCCGGGAAAACTGATCTCCGGGCAAATAGAGCTCCGGGTAAAAAGGGCAATCGGCTCACAGAGCAACAGGCACACAGAGCAACGGGCACACAGAGCAACGGGCAAACTGCCCTCTGGACAACCAGCGCTCCTGGCCAAAAGGGCAATGGGCAAACAGGGCAATGGGCAAACAGAGCTCCAGGCAAACAGAGCTCAGGGCAAACAGAGCTCCGGGCAAACAGAGCTCCGGGCAAACAGAGCTCCGGATCAAAAGGGCAATGGGCACACAGAGCAACAGGCACACAGAGGAACGGGCAAACAGCCCGCTGGACAACCAGCACTCCGGGCCAAAAGGGCAATGGGCAAACAGAGATCCGGGCAAACAGAGCAACGGGCAAACAGAGCAACGGGCAAACAGAGCAACGGGCAAACAGAGCAAAGGGCAAAGAGAGCAACGGGCAAACAGATCAACAGGCAAACAGAGCAACAGGCAAACAGAGCAACGGGCAAACAGAGCTCCGGGCAAAACAGAGCTCCGGGCAAACAGAGCTCCGGGCAAACAGAGCTCCGGGCAAACAGAGCTCCGGTAAATAGAGCTCCGGGCAAACAGAGCTCCGGGCAAACAGAGCTCCGGGCAAACAGAGCTCCGGGCAAACAGAGCTCCGGGCAAACCGAGCAATGGGCAAACAGAACTCTTGGCAAACAGAGCTCCGGGCAAACAGAGCTCCGGGCCGACAGAGCTCCGCGCAGACAGAGCTCCGGGCAAACAGAGCTCCGGGCAAACAGAGCTCCGGGCAAACAGAGCTCTGGGCAAACAGAGCTTCGGGCAATCAGAGCTCCGGGCAAACTGAGCAATGGGAACACAGAACAACGGGCACAAAGCGTTCCAGGCAAAGAGCGCTCTGTGCAAGCCGATCTCCGGGCAAACAGAGCTCCGCGCAACAAACAATCCGGTCAATCAGTGCTGAGGGCAATCAGGGCTGCAGGCAAACAGAGCTCCAGGCAAACAGAGCTCCGGCCAAACAGAGCTCCGGCCAAACAGCGCTTCGGGCAAACAGAGCTCCGGCCAAACAGAGCTCCGGGCAAAGAGAGCTCCTGGCAAACAGAGCTCCGGGCAAACAGAGCTCCGGGCAAACAGAGCTCCGGGCAAACAGAGCTCCGGGCAAACAGAGCTCCGGGCAAACAGAGCTCCGGGCAAACAGAGCTCCGGGCAAACAGAGCTCCGGGTCAAAAGGGCAATGGGCACACAGAGCAACAGGCACACAGAGGAACGGGCACACAGAGCTCCGGGCAACGTGAGCTCCTGGCAAACAGAGCTCCGGGCAAAGAGAGCTCTGGGCAAACAGAGCTCCGCCAAACAGATCTCTGGGCAAACAGAACTCCGGGCAAACAGAGCTCCGGGCAAACAGAGCTCCGGGCAAACAGAGCTGCGGGCAAACAGAGCTCCGGGCAAACAGAGCTCCGGGCAAACAGAGCTCCTGGCAAACAGAGCCCCGCCAAACAGATCTCCGGGCAAACTGAGCTCCGGGCAAACAGAGCTCCGGGCAAACAGAGCAACGGGCAAAAAGAGCAACGGGCAAACAGAGCAACGGGCAAACAGAGCAACGGGCAAACAGAGCAACGGGCAAACAGAGCAACGGGCAAACAGAGCAACGGGCAAACAGAGCAGCGGGCAAACAGAGCAGCGGGCAAACAGAACAGCAGGCAAACAGAACAGCGGGCAAACAGAACAGCGGGCAAACAGAGCAATGGGCAAACTAAGCTTCGGGCAAACAGAGCTCCGGGCAAACAGAGCTCCGGGCAAACAGAGCTCCGGGCAATCAGAGCTCCGGGCAAACAGAGCTCCGGGCAAACAGAACTCCGGCGAACAGAGCTCCGGGCAAACAGAGCTCCGGGCAAACAGAGCTCCGGGCAAACAGAGCTCTGGGAAAACAGAGCTCTGGCGAAACAGAGCTCCGGGCAAAGAGAGCTCTGGGCAAAGAGAGCTCTGGGCAAAGAGAGCTCCGGGCAAACAGAGCTCCGGGCAAACAGAGCTCCGGGCAAACAGAGCTCCGGGCAAACAGAGCTCCGGGCAAACAGAGCTCCGGGCATAGAGAGCTCCGGGCAAACAGAGCACCGCGCAAACAGAGGACTGGGCAAACAGAGCTCCGGCCAAACAGAGCTCCGGTCAAACAGAGCTCCGGCCAAACAGACCAATGGGCAAACAGGGGAACGGGCAAACAGATCTCCGGGCAAACTGAGCTCCGGGCAAGCACAGCTCCGGGCAAACAGAGCTCCGGGCAAACAGAGCTCCGGGCAAACAGAGCAACGGGCAAACAGAGCAACGGGCAAACAGAGCAACGGGCAAACAGAGCAACGGGCAAACAGAGCAACGGGCAAACAGAGCAACGGGCAAACAGAGCAACGGGCAAACAGAGCAACGGGCAAACAGAGCAGCGGGCAAACAGAGCAGCGGGCAAACAGAACAGCGGGCAAACAGAACAGCGGGCAAACAGAACAGCGGGCAAACAGAGCAATGGGCAAACTAAGCTTCGGGCAAACAGAGCTCCGGGCAAACAGAGCTCCGGGCAAACAGAGCTCCGGGCAATCAGAGCTCCGGGCAAACAGAGCTCCGGGCAAACAGAACTCCGGTGAACAGAGCTCCGGGCAAACAGAGCTCCGGGCAAACAGAGCTCCGGGCAAACAGAGCTCTGGGAAAACAGAGCTCTGGCCAAACAGAGCTCCGGGCAAAGAGAGCTCTGGGCAAAAAGAGCTCCGGGCAAACAGAGAAATGGGCAAACACGGCAACGGGCAAACAGTGCTCCGGGTAAAAAGGGCAATGGGCACACAGAGCAACAGGCACACAGAGCAACGGGCACACAGAGCTCCGGGCAAAGTGAGCTCCTGGCAAGCAGACCAACGGGCAATCAGAGCTATGGGCAAACAGAGCTCCGGGCAAACAGAGCACTGGGCAAACAGAGCTCCGGCCAAACAGAGCTATGGGCAAACAGAGCAACAGGCAAACAGAGCATCGGGGAACAGAGCTCCGGGCAAACCGAGCTCCGGGCAAACCGAGCAATTGGCAAACAGACCAACGGGCAATCAGAGCTATGGGCAAACAGAGCTCCGGGCAAACAGAGCTCTGGGCAAACAGAGCTCCGGCCAAACAGAGCTCCGGCCAAACAGACCAAGGGGTAAACAGAGCGACGGGAAAACAGAGCATCGGGGAACAGAGCTCCGGGCAAACCGAGCTCCGGGCAAACAGAGCTCCGGGCAAACAGAGCTCCGGGCAAACAGAGCTCCGGGCAAACAGAGCTCCGGGCAAACAGAGCTCCGGGCAAACAGAGCTCCGGGCAAACAGAGCTCCGGGCAAACAGATCTCCGGGCAAGCAGAGCTCCGGGCAAACAGAGCTCCGCCAAACAGATCTCTGGGCAAACAGAACTCCGGGCAAACAGAGCTCCGGGCAAACAGAGCACTGGGCAAACAGAGCTCCGGGCAAACAGAGCTCCGGGCAAACAGAGCTCCTGGCAAACAGAGCTCCTGGCAAACAGAGCTCCGGGCAAACAGAGCTCCGGGCACAAAGGGCAATGGGCACACAGAGCAACAGGCACACAGAGCAACAGGCACACAGAGCAACGGGCACACAGAGCACCGGGCACACAGAGCAACGGGCACACAGAGCAACGGGCACACAGAGCAACGGGCACACAGAGCAACGGGCACACAGAGCACCGGGCACACGGTGCTCCGGGCAAACGGTGCTCCGGGCACACGGAGGTCCGGGCAAAAAGAGCAATGGGCAAACAGCACTGCGAGCAAACAGAGCAATGGGCAAACAGGGCAACAGGCAAACAGAGCTCTGGGCAACCAGAGCAATGGGCCTTCAGACCAACGGGCAAACAGAGCAACGTGCAAACAGAGCAATGGTCAAACAGAGCAACGGGCAAACTGTGCTCTGGGCTAACTGAGCTCCGGGCAAACTGAGCTCCGGGCAAACTGAGCTCCGGGCAAACTGAGATCCGGGCGAACTGAGCTCCGGGCAAACTGAGATCCGGGCAAACCGATCTCCGGGCAAACTGAGCACCGGGAAAACTGAGCTCCGGGAAAACTGAGCTCCGGGAAAACTGAGCTCCGGGAAAACTGATCTCCGGGCAAATAGAGCTCCGGGTAAAAAGGGCAATCGGCTCACAGAGCAACAGGCACACAGAGCAACGGGCACACAGAGCAACGGGCAAACTGCCCTCTGGACAACCAGCGCTCCTGGCCAAAAGGGCAATGGGCAAACAGGGCAATGGGCAAACAGAGCTCCAGGCAAACAGAGCTCAGGGCAAACAGAGCTCCGGGCAAACAGAGCTCCGGGCAAACAGAGCTCCGGATCAAAAGGGCAATGGGCACACAGAGCAACAGGCACACAGAGGAACGGGCAAACAGCCCGCTGGACAACCAGCACTCCGGGCCAAAAGGGCAATGGGCAAACAGAGATCCGGGCAAACAGAGCAACGGGCAAACAGAGCTCCGGGCAAAACAGAGCTCCGGGCAAACAGAGCTCCGGGCAAACAGAGCTCCGGGCAAACAGAGCTCCGGTAAATAGAGCTCCGGGCAAACAGAGCTCCGGGCAAACAGAGCTCCGGGCAAACAGAGCTCCGGGCAAACAGAGCTCCGGGCAAACCGAGCAATGGGCAAACAGAACTCTTGGCAAACAGAGCTCCGGGCAAACAGAGCTCCGGGCCGACAGAGCTCCGCGCAGACAGAGCTCCGGGCAAACAGAGCTCCGGGCAAACAGAGCTCCGGGCAAACAGAGCTCTGGGCAAACAGAGCTTCGGGCAATCAGAGCTCCGGGCAAACTGAGCAATGGGAACACAGAACAACGGGCACAAAGCGTTCCAGGCAAAGAGCGCTCTGTGCAAGCCGATCTCCGGGCAAACAGAGCTCCGCGCAACAAACAATCCGGTCAATCAGTGCTGAGGGCAATCAGGGCTGCAGGCAAACAGAGCTCCAGGCAAACAGAGCTCCGGCCAAACAGAGCTCCGGCCAAACAGCGCTTCGGGCAAACAGAGCTCCGGCCAAACAGAGCTCCGGGCAAAGAGAGCTCCTGGCAAACAGAGCTCCGGGCAAACAGAGCTCCGGGCAAACAGAGCTCCGGGCAAACAGAGCTCCGGGCAAACAGAGCTCCGGGCAAACAGAGCTCCGGGCAAACAGAGCTCCGGGTCAAAAGGGCAATGGGCACACAGAGCAACAGGCACACAGAGGAACGGGCACACAGAGCTCCGGGCAACGTGAGCTCCTGGCAAACAGAGCTCCGGGCAAAGAGAGCTCTGGGCAAACAGAGCTCCGCCAAACAGATCTCTGGGCAAACAGAACTCCGGGCAAACAGAGCTCCGGGCAAACAGAGCTCCGGGCAAACAGAGCTCCGGGCAAACAGAGCTCCGGGCAAACAGAGCTCCGGGCAAACAGAGCTCCGGGCAAACAGAGCTCCTGGCAAACAGAGCCCCGCCAAACAGATCTCCGGGCAAACTGAGCTCCGGGCAAGCACAGCTCCGGGCAAACAGAGCAACGGGCAAACAGAGCAACGGGCAAACAGAGCAACGGGCAAACAGAGCAACGGGCAAACAGAGCAACGGGCAAACAGAGCAACGGGCAAACAGAGCAACGGGCAAACAGAGCAACGGGCAAACAGAGCAACGGGCAAACAGAGCAGCGGGCAAACAGAGCAGCGGGCAAAAAGAACAGCAGGCAAACAGAACAGCGGGCAAACAGAACAGCGGGCAAACAGAGCAATGGGCAAACTAAGCTTCGGGCAAACAGAGCTCCGGGCAAACAGAGCTCCGGGCAAACAGAGCTCCGGGCAATCAGAGCTCCGGGCAAACAGAGCTCCGGGCAAACAGAACTCCGGCGAACAGAGCTCCGGGCAAACAGAGCTCCGGGCAAACAGAGCTCCGGGCAAACAGAGCTCTGGGAAAACAGAGCTCTGGCCAAACAGAGCTCCGGGCAAAGAGAGCTCTGGGCAAAGAGAGCTCTGGGCAAAGAGAGCTCCGGGCAAACAGAGCTCCGGGCAAACAGAGCTCCGGGCAAACAGAGCTCCGGGCAAACAGAGCTCCGGGCAAACAGAGCTCCGGGCAAACAGAGCTCCGGGCAAACAGAGCTCCGGGCAAACAGAGCTCCGGGCATAGAGAGCTCCGGGCAAACAGAGCACCGCGCAAACAGAGGACTGGGCAAACAGAGCTCCGGCCAAACAGAGCTCCGGTCAAACAGAGCTCCGGTCAAACAGAGCTCCGGCCAAACAGACCAATGGGCAAACAGAGCAACGGGCAAACAGATCTCCGGGCAAACTGAGCTCCGGGCAAGCACAGCTCCGGGCAAACAGAGCTCCGGGCAAACAGAGCTCCGGGCAAACAGAGCAACGGGCAAACAGAGCAACGGGCAAACAGAGCAACGGGCAAACAGAGCAACGGGCAAACAGAGCAACGGGCAAACAGAGCAACGGGCAAACAGAGCAGCGGGCAAACAGAGCAGCGGGCAAACAGAGCAGCGGGCAAACAGAACAGCAGGCAAACAGAACAGCGGGCAAACAGAACAGCGGGCAAACAGAGCAATGGGCAAACTAAGCTTCGGGCAAACAGAGCTCCGGGCAAACAGAGCTCCGGGCAAACAGAGCTCCGGGCAATCAGAGCTCCGGGCAAACAGAGCTCCGGGCAAACAGAACTCCGGCGAACAGAGCTCCGGGCAAACAGAGCTCCGGGCAAACAGAGCTCCGGGCAAACAGAGCTCTGGGAAAACAGAGCTCTGGCCAAACAGAGCTCCGGGCAAAGAGAGCTCTGGGCAAAGAGAGCTCTGGGCAAAGAGAGCTCCGGGCAAACAGAGCTCCGGGCAAACAGAGCTCCGGGCAAACAGAGCTCCGGGCAAACAGAGCTCCGGGCAAACAGAGCTCCGGGCAAACAGAGCTCCGGGCATAGAGAGCTCCGGGCAAACAGAGCACCGCGCAAACAGAGCACTGGGCAAACAGAGCTCCGGCCAAACAGAGCTCCGGTCAAACAGAGCTCCGGCCAAACAGACCAATGGGCAAACAGAGCAACGGGCAAACAGAGCTCCGGGCAAACAGAGCTCCGGGCAAGCAGAGAAACTGGCAAACAGACCAACGGGCAATCAGAGCTCTGGGCAAACAGAGGTCCGGGCAAACAGAGCTCCGGGCAAGCAGAGCTGTGGGCAAACAGAGCACCGCGCAAACAGAGCACTGGGCAAACAGAGCTCCGGCCAAACCGAGCTCCGGTCAAACAGAGCTCCGGCCAAACAGACCAATGGGCGAACAGTGCAACGGGCAAACAGAGCTTCGGGGAACAGAGCTCCGGGCAAAGAGAGCTCCGGGCAAACAGAGCTCCGGGCAAACAGAGCTCCTGGCAAACAGCGCCCCGCCAAACAGATCTCTGGGCAAACTGAGCTCCGGGCAAGCACAGCTCCGGGCAAACAGAGCTCCGGGCAAACAGAGCTCCGGGCAAACAGAGCTCCGGGCAAACAGAGCTCCGGGCAAACAGAGCTCCGGGCAAACAGAGCTCCGGGCAAAAAGAGCTCCGGGCAAATAGAGAAATGTGCAAACACGGCAACGGGCAAACAGCACTCCGGGTAAAAAGGGCAATGGGCAAACAGGGCTACGGGCAAACAGTGCAATGGGCAAACAGAGCAACGGGCAAACAGAGCTCCGGGCAAATAGAGAAATGTGCAAACACGGCAACGGGCAAACAGCACTCCGGGTAAAAAGGGCAATGGGCAAACAGGGCTACGGGCAAACAGAGCAACGGGCAAACAGAGCTCCGGGCAAACAGAGCTCCGGGCAAACAGAGCCCCAGGCAAACAGAGCTCCGGGCAAAGAGAGCTCCAGGCAAACAGAGCCCCGCCAAACAGATCTCCGGGCAAACAGAGCTCCGGGCATGCAAAGCTCCGGGCAAGCAAAGCTTCGGGCAAACAGAGCTCCGGGCAAACAGAGCTCCGGGCAAGCAAAGCTCCAGGCAAACATAGCTCCGGAGCAACGGGCAAACAGAGCAACGGGCAAACAGAGCAACGGGCAAACAGAGCAGCGGGCAAACAGAGTAGCGGGCAAACAGAACAGCGGGCAAACAGAACAGCGGGCAAACAGAACAGCGGGCAAACAGAACAGCGGGCAAACAGAGCTCCGGGCAAACAGAGCTCCGGGCAAAAGAGCTCCGGGCAAACAGAGCTCCGGGCAAACAGAGCTCCGGGCAAACAGAGCTCCGGGCAAACAGAGCTCCGGGCAAACAGAGCTCCGGGCAAACAGAGCTCCGGGCAAACAGAGCTCCGGGCAAACAGAGCTCCGGGCAAACAGAGCTCCGGGCAAACAGAGCTCCGGGCAAACAGAGCTCCGGGCAAACAGAGCTCCGGGCAAACAGAGCTCCGGGCAAACAGAACTCCGGGCAAACAGAACTCCGGGCGAACAGAACTCCGGGCAAACAGAGCTCCGGGCAAACAGAGCTCCGGGCAAACAGAGCTCCGGGCAAACAGAGCTCCAGGCAAACAGAGCTCAGGGCAAACAGAGCTCCGGGCAAACAGAGCTCCGGGCAAACAGAGCTCCGGATCAAAAGGGCAATGGGCACACAGAGCAACAGGCACACAGAGGAACGGGCAAACAGCCCGCTGGACAACCAGCACTCCGGGCCAAAAGGGCAATGGGCAAACAGAGATCCGGGCAAACAGAGCAACGGGCAAACAGAGCTCCGGGCAAAACAGAGCTCCGGGCAAACAGAGCTCCGGGCAAACAGAGCTCCGGGCAAACAGAGCTCCGGTAAATAGAGCTCCGGGCAAACAGAGCTCCGGGCAAACAGAGCTCCGGGCAAACAGAGCTCCGGGCAAACAGAGCTCCGGGCAAACCGAGCAATGGGCAAACAGAACTCTTGGCAAACAGAGCTCCGGGCAAACAGAGCTCCGGGCCGACAGAGCTCCGCGCAGACAGAGCTCCGGGCAAACAGAGCTCTGGGCAAAGAGAGCTCTGGGCAAAGAGAGCTCCGGGCAAACAGAGCTCCGGGCAAACAGAGCTCCGGGCAAACAGAGCTCCGGGCATAGAGAGGTCCGGGCAAACAGAGCTCCGCCAAACAGATCTCTGGGCAAACAGAGCTCCGGGCAAACAGAGCTCCGGGCAAACAGAGCTCCGGGCAAACAGAGCTCAGGGCAAACAGAGCTCAGGGCAAACAGAGCTCCGGGCAAACAGAGCTCCGGGCAAACAGGGCTCCGGGCAAACAGAGCTCCGGGCAAACAACGCTCCGGGCAAACAGCGCTCCGGGCAAACAGCGCTCCGGGCAAAGAGAGCTCCAGGCAAACAGAGCTCCGCCAAACAGATCTCCGGGCAAACAGAGCTCCGGGCAAACAGAACTCCGGGCAAACAGAGCTCCGGGCAAACAGAGCTCCGGGCAAACAGAGCTCCGGGCAAACAGAGCTCCGGGCAAACAGAGCTCCGGGCAAACAGAGCTCCTGGCAAACTGAGCTGCGGGCAAACTGAGCTGCGGGCAAGCAAAGCTCCGGGCAAACAGAGCTCCGGGCAAACAGAGCTCCGCCAAACAGATCTCTGGGCAAACAGAACTCCGGGCAAACAGAGCTCCGGGCAAACAGAGCTCCGGGCAAACAGAGTTCCGGGCAAACAGAGCTCCGGGGAAACAGAGCTCCGGGGAAACAGAGCTCCGGGCAAACAGAGCTCCGGGCAAACAGAGCCCCGCCAAACAGATCTCCGGGAAAACTGAGCTCCGGGCAAGCACAGCTCCGGGCAAACAGAGCTCCGGGCAAACAGAGCTCCGGGCAAAAAGAGCTCCGGGCAAAAAGAGCTCCGGGCAAATAGAGAAATGTGCAAACACGGCAACGGGCAAACAGCACTCCGGGTAAAAAGGGCAATGGGCAAACAGGGCTACGGGCAAACAGAGCAACGGGCAAACAGAGCTCCGGGCAAACAGAGCTCCGGGCAAACAGAGCTCCGGGCAAACAGAGCTCCGGGCAAACAGAGCTCCGGGCAAACAGAGCTCCGGGCAAACAGAGCTCCGGGCAAACAGAGCTCCGGGCAAACAGAGCTCCGGGCAAACAGAGCTCCGGGCAAACAGAGCTCCGGGCAAACAGAGCTCCGGGCAAACAGAGCTCCGGGCAAACAGAGCACCGGGCAAACAGAGCACCGGGCAAACAGAGCTCCGGGCAAAGAGAGCTCCGGGCAAACAGGTCTCCGGGCAAACAGACCTCCGGGCAAACAGAGCTCCGGGCAAACAGAGCTCCGGGCAAACAGAGCTCCGGTCAAACAGAGCTCCGGGCAAACAGAGCTCCGGGCAAACAGAGCTCCGGGCAAACAGAGCTCCGGGAAAACAGAGCTCCGGGAAAACAGAGCTCCGGGAAAACAGAGCTCTGGCCAAACAGAGCTTCGGGCAAAGAGAGCTCCGGGCAAAGAGAGCTCCTGGCAAACAGAGCTCCGGGAAAACAGAGGTCCGGGGAACAGAGCTCCAGGCAAACAGAGCTCTGGGCAAACAGAGCTCCGCCAAACAGATCTCTGGGCAAAGAGAGCTTCGGGCAAACAGAGCTCCGGGCAAACAGAGCAATGGGCAAACAGGGCAACAGGCAAACAGAGCTCTGGGCAACCAGATCAATGGGCCTTCAGACCAACGGGCAAGCAGACCAACGGGCAAACAGAGCAACGGGCAAACAGAGCTCCGCCAAACAGAGTTCCGGGCAAACAGAGCTCCGGGCAAACAGAGCTCCGGGCAAACAGAGCTCCGGGCAAACAGAGCTCCGGGCAAACAGAGCTCCGGGCAAACAGAGCTCCGGGCAAACAGAGCTCCGGGCAAACAGAGCTCCGGGCAAACAGAGCTCCGGGCAAACAGAGCTCCGGGCAAACTGAGCTCCGGGCAAACTGAGCTCCGGGCAAACAGAGCTCCGGGCAAACAGAGCTCCGGGCAAACAGAGCTCCGGGCAAAAAGAGCTCCGGGCAAAAAGAGGTCCGGGCAAATAGAGAAATGTGCAAACATGGCAAAGGGCAAACAGCACCCCGGGTAAAAAGGGCAATGGGCAAACAGGGCTACGGGCAAACAGAGCAACGGGCAAACAGAGCTCCGGGCAAACAGAGCTCCGGGCAAACAGAGCTCCGGGCAAACAGAGCTCCGGGCAAACAGAGCTCCGGGCAAACAGAGCTCCGGTCAAACAGAGCTCCGGGCAAACAGAGCTCCGGGCAAACAGAGCTCCGGGCAAACAGAGCTCCGGGCAAACAGAGCTCCGGGCAAACAGTGCTCCGGGCAAACAGAGCTCCGGGCAAACAGAGCAATGGTCAAACAGAGCAACGGGCAAACTGTGCTCTGGGCTAACTGAGCTCCGGGCAAACTGAGCTCCGGGCAAACCGATCTCCGGGCAAACCGATCTCCGGGCAAACAGATCTCCGGGCAAACAGATCTCCGGGCAAACTGAGCGCCGGAAAAACTGAGCTCCGGGAAAACTGAGCTCAGGGAAAACTGATCTCCGGGCAAATAGAGCTCCGGGTGAAAAGGGCAATGGGCTCACAGAGCAACAGGCACACAGAGCAACGGGCAAACTGCCCTCTGGACAACCAGCGCTCCAGGCCAAAAGGGCAATGGGCAAACAGGGCAATGGGCAAACAGAGCTCCGGGCAAACAGAGCTCCGGGCAAACAGAGCTCCGGGCAAACAGAGCTCCGGGCAAACAGAGCTCCGGGCAAACAGACCTCCGGGCAAACAGAACTCCGGGCAAACAGAGCTAGGGGCAAACAGAGCTCCGGGCAAACAGAGCTCCGGGCAAACAGAGCAACGGGCAAACAGAGCAACGGGCAAACAGAGCAACGGGCAAACAGAGCAACGGGCAAACAGAGCAACGGGCAAACAGAGCAACGGGCAAACAGAGCAACGGGCAAACAGAGCAACGGGCAAACAGAGCAACGGGCAAACAGAGCAGCGGGAAAACAGAGCAGCGGGCAAACAGAGCAGCGGGCAAACACAACAGCGGGCAAACAGAACAGCGGGCAAACAGAGCAATGGGCAAACTAAGCTTCGGGCAAACATAGCTCCGGGAAAACAGAGCTCCGGGCAAACAGAGAACCGCGCAAACAGAGAACTGGACGGGGCAAACAGAGCTCCGGCCAAACAGAGCTCCGGGCAAACAGAGATCTGGGCAAACAGAGCTCCGGGCAAACAGAGCTCCGGGCAAACAGAGCTCCGGGCAAACAGAGCTCCGGGCAAACAGAGCTCCGGGCAAACAGAGCTCCGGGCAAACAGAGCTCTGGCCAAACAGAGCTCCGGGCAAAGTGAGCTCCGGGCAAAGAGAGCTCCTGGCAAACAGAGCTCCGGGCAACAGAGCTCCGGGCAAACAGAGCTCCGGGCAAACAGAGCTGCGGGCAAACAGAGCTCCGGGCAAACAGAGCTCCGGGCAAACAGAGCTCCGGGCAAACAGAGCTCCGGGCAAACAGAGCTCCGGGCAAACAGACCTCCGGGCAAAGAGAGCTCCTGGCAAAGAGAGCTCCGCCAAAAAGATCTCCGGGCAAACAGAGCTCCGGGCAAGCAAAGCTCCGGGCAAACAGAGCTCCGGGCAAACAGAGCTCCGGGCAAACAGAGAAATGGGCAAACAGAGCTCCGGGCAAACAGAGCTGCGGGCAAACAGAGCTCCGGGCAAACAGAGCTCCGGGCAAACAGAGCTCCGGGCAAACAGAGCTCCGGGCAAACAGAGCTCCGGGCAAACAGACCTCCGGGCAAAGAGAGCTCCTGGCAAAGAGAGCTCCGCCAAAAAGATCTCCGGGCAAACAGAGCTCCGGGCAAGCAAAGCTCCGGGCAAACAGAGCTCCGGGCAAACAGAGCTCCGGGCAAACAGAGAAATGGGCAAACACGGCAACGGGCAAACAGCGCTCCGGCTAAAAAGGACAATGGGCACACAGAGCAACATGCACACAGAGCAACGGGCACACAGAGCTCCGGGCAAAGAGAGCTCCTGGCAAACAGAGCTCCGCCAAACAGATCTCCGGGCAAACAGAGCTCCGGCAAGCAGAGCTCCGGGCAAACAGAGCTCCGGGCAAACAGAGCTCCGGGCAAACAGAGCTCCGGGCAAACAGAGCTCCGGGCAAACAGAGCTCCGGGCAAACAGAGCTCCGGGCAAACAGAGCTCCGGGCAAACAGAGCTCCGGGCAAACAGAGCTCCGGGCAAACAGAGCTCCGGGCAAACAGAGCTCCGGGCAAACAGAGCTCCGGGCAAACAGAGCTCCGGGCAAACAGAGCTCCGGGCAAACAGAGCTCCGGGCAAACAGAGCTCCGGGCAAACAGAGCTCCGGGCAAACAGAGCTCCGGGCAAACAGAGCTCCTGGCAAACAGAGCTCCGCCAAAAAGATCTCCGGGCAAACAGAGCTCCGGGCAAGCAAAGCTCCGGGCGAACAGAGCTCCGGGCAAACAGAGCTCCGGGCAAACAGAGCTCCTGGCAAACAGAGAAATGGGCAAACACGGCAACGGGCAAACAGCGCTCCGGATAAAAAGGACAATGGGCACACAGAGCAACATGCACACAGAGCAACGGGCACACAGAGCTCCGGGCAAAGAGAGCTCCTGGCAAACAGAGCTCCGCCAAACAGATCTCCGGGCAAACAGAACTCCGGCAAGCAAAGCTCCGGGCAAACAGAGCTCCGGGCAAACAGAGCTCCGGGCAAACAGAGCTCCGGGCAAACAGAGCTCCGGGCAAACAGAGCTCCGGGCAAACAGAGCTCCGGGCAAACAGAGCTCCGGGCAAACAGAGCTCCGGGCAAACAGAGCTCCGGGCAAACAGAGCTCCGGGCAAACAGAGCTCCGGGCAAACAGAGCTCCGGGCAAACAGAGCTCCGGGCAAACAGAGCTCCGGGCAAACAGAGCTCCGGGCAAACAGAGCTCCGGGCAAACAGAGCTCCGGGCAAACAGAGCTCCGGGCAAACAGAGCTCCGGGCAAACAGTGCTCCGGGCAAACAGAGCTCCGGGAAAACAGAGCTCTGGCCAAACAGAGCTCCGGGCAAAGAGAGCTCCGGGCAAAGAGAGCTCCTGGCAAACAGAGCTCCGGGCAAACAGAGCAATGGGCAAACAGGGCAACAGGCAAACAGAGCTCTGGGCAACCAGAGCAATGGGCCTTCAGACCAACGGGCAAGCAGACCAACGGGCAAACAGAGCAACGGGCAAACAGAGCTCCGGGCAAACAGAGCTCCGGGCAAACAGAGCTCCGGGCAAACAGAGCTCCGGGCAAACAGAGCTCCGGGCAAACAGAGCTCCGGGCAAACAGAGCTCCGGGCAAACAGAGCTCCGGGCAAACAGAGCTCCGGGCAAACAGAGCTCCTGGCAAACAGAGCTCCTGGCAAACAGAGCCCCGCCAAACAGATCTCCGGGCAAACTGAGCTCCGGGCAAGCAGAGCTCCGGGCAAACAGAGCTCCGGGCAAACAGAGCTCCGGGCAAAAAGAGCTCCGGGCAAAAAGAGCTCCGGGCAAAAAGAGCTCCGGGCAAAGAGAGCTCCTGGCAAACAGAGCTCCGGGCAAACAGAGCTCCGGGGAACAGAGCTCCGGGCAAACAGAGCTCCGGGCAAACAGAGCTCCGCCAAACAGATCTCTGGGCAAACAGAGCTCCGGGCAAACAGAGCTCCGGGCAAACAGAGCTCCGGGCAAACAGAGCTGCGAGCAAACAGAGCTCCGGGCAAACAGAGCTCCGGGCAAACAGAGCTCCGGGCAAACAGAGCTCCGGGCAAACAGAGCTCCGGGCAAACAGAGCTCCGGGCAAACAGAGCTCCGGGCAAACAGAGCTCCGGGCAAACAGAGCTCCGGGCAAACAGAGCTCCGGGCAAACAGAGCTCCGGGCAAAGAGAGCTCCGGGCAAAGAGAGCTCCTGGCAAACAGAGCTCCGCCAAAAAGAGCTCCGGGCAAACAGAGCTCCGGGCAAGCAAAGCCCCGGGCAAACAGAGCTCCGGGCAAACAGAGCTCCGGGCAAACAGAGCTCCGGGCAAACAGAGAAATGGGCAAACACGGCAACGGGCAAACAGCGCTCCGGCTAAAAAGGACAATGGGCACACAGAGCAACATGCACACAGAGCAACGGGCACACAGAGCTCCGGGCAAAGAGAGCTCGTGGCACACAGAGCTCCGCCAAACAGATCTCCGGGCAAACAGAGCTCCGGGCAAACAGAGCTCCGGGAAAACAGAGCTCTGGCCAAACAGAGCTCCGGGCAAACAGAGCTCCGGGCAAAGAGAGCTCCTGGCAAACAGAGCTCCGGGAAAACAGAGGTCCGGGGAACAGAGCTCCAGGCAAACAGAGCTCTGGGCAAACAGAGCTCCGCCAAACAGATCTCTGGGCAAAGAGAGCTTCGGGCAAACAGAGCTCCGGGCAAACAGAGCAATGGGCAAACAGGGCAACAGGCAAACAGAGCTCTGGGCAACCAGAGCAATGGGCCTTCAGACCAACGGGCAAGCAGACCAACGGGCAAACAGAGCAACGGGCAAACAGAGCTCCGCCAAACAGAGCTCCGGGCAAACAGAGCTCCGGGCAAACAGAGCTCCGGGCAAACAGAGCTCCGGGCAAACAGAGCTCCGGGCAAACAGAGCTCCGGGCAAACAGAGCTCCGGGCAAACAGAGCTCCGGGCAAACAGAGCTCCGGGCAAACAGAGCTCCGGGCAAACAGAGCTCCGGGCAAACAGAGCTCCGGGCAAACTGAGCTCCGGGCAAACTGAGCTCCGGGCAAACTGAGCTCCGGGCAAACAGAGCTCCGGGCAAACAGAGCTCCGGGCAAAAAGAGCTCCGGGCAAAAAGAGGTCCGGGCAAATAGAGAAATGTGCAAACACGGCAAAGGGCAAACAGCACCCCGGGTAAAAAGGGCAATGGGCAAACAGGGCTAAGGGCAAACAGAGCAACGGGCAAACAGAGCTCCGGGCAAACAGAGCTCCGGGCAAACAGAGCTCCGGGCAAACAGAGCTCCGGGCAAACAGAGCTCCGGGCAAACAGAGCTCCGGTCAAACAGAGCTCCGGTCAAACAGAGCTCCGGGCAAACAGAGCTCCGGGCAAACAGAGCTCCGGGCAAACAGTGCTCCGGGCAAACAGAGCTCCGGGCAAACAGAGCAATGGTCAAACAGAGCAACGGGCAAACTGTGCTCTGGGCTAACTGAGCTCCGGGCAAACTGAGCTCCGGGCAAACCGATCTCCGGGCAAACCGATCTCCGGGCAAACCGATCTCCGGGCAAACAGATCTCCGGGCAAACTGAGCGCCGGAAAAACTGAGCTCCGGGAAAACTGAGCTCAGGGAAAACTGATCTCCGGGCAAATAGAGCTCCGGGTGAAAAGGGCAATGGGCTCACAGAGCAACAGGCACACAGAGCAACGGGCAAACTGCCCTCTGGACAACCAGCGCTCCAGGCCAAAAGGGCAATGGGCAAACAGGGCAATGGGCAAACAGAGCTCCGGGCAAACAGAGCTCCGGGCAAACAGAGCTCCGGACAAACAGAGCTCCGGGCAAACAGAGCTCCGGGCAAACAGACCTCCGGGCAAACAGAGCTAGGGGCAAACAGAGCTCCGGGCAAACAGAGCTCCGGGCAAACAGAGCAACGGGCAAACAGAGCAACGGGCAAACAGAGCAACGGGCAAACAGAGCAACGGGCAAACAGAGCAACGGGCAAACAGAGCAACGGGCAAACAGAGCAACGGGCAAACAGAGCAACGGGCAAACAGAGCAACGGGCAAACAGAGCAACGGGCAAACAGAGCAACGGGCAAACAGAGCAGCGGGAAATCAGAGCAGCGGGCAAACAGAGCAGCGGGCAAACACAACAGCGGGCAAACAGAACAGCGGGCAAACAGAGCAATGGGCAAACTAAGCTTCGGGCAAACATAGCTCCGGGAAAACAGAGCTCCGGGCAAACAGAGAACCGCGCAAACAGAGAACTGCACGGGGCAAACAGAGCTCCGGCCAAAGAGAGCTCCGGGCAAACAGAGCTCTGGGCAAACAGAGCTCCGGGCAAACAGAGCTCCGGGCAAACAGAGCTCCGGGCAAACAGAGCTCCGGGCAAACAGAGCTCCGGGCAAACAGAGCTCTGGCCAAACAGAGCTCCGCCAAACAGATCTCTGGGCAAACAGAGCTCCGGGCAAACAGAGCTCCGGGCAAACAGAGCTCCGGGCAAACAGAGCTGCGGGCAAACAGAGCTCCGGGCATACAGAGCTCCGGGCAAACAGAGCTCCGGGCAAACAGAGCTCCGGGCAAACAGAGCTCCGGGCAAACAGAGCTCCGGGCAAACAGAGCTCCGGGCAAACAGAGCTCCGGGCAAAGAGAGCTCCTGGCAAAGAGAGCTCCGCCAAAAAGATCTCCGGGCAAACAGAGCTCCGGGCAAGCAAAGCTCCGGGCAAACAGAGCTCCGGGCAAACAGAGCTCCGGGCAAACAGAGAAATGGGCAAACACGGCAACGGGCAAACAGCGCTCCGGCTAAAAAGGACAATGGGCACACAGAGCAACATGCACACAGAGCAACGGGCACACAGAGCTCCGGGCAAAGAGAGCTCCTGGCAAACAGAGCTCCGCCAAACAGATCTCCGGGCAAACAGAGCTCCGGGCAAACAGAGCTCCGGGCAAACAGAGCTCCGGGCAAACAGAGCTCCGGGCAAACAGAGCTCCGGTCAAACAGAGCTCCGGTCAAACAGAGCTCCGGGCAAACAGAG
Organism: Mustelus asterias; assembly: GCF_964213995.1. NCBI lineage: Eukaryota > Metazoa > Chordata > Chondrichthyes > Carcharhiniformes > Triakidae > Mustelus > Mustelus asterias. The sequence goes on along the minus strand of NC_135808.1, from coordinate 47,323,651 downwards.
CTCCGGGCAAACAGAGCTCCGGGCAAACAGTGCTCCGGGCAAACAGAGCTCCGGGCAAACAGAGCAATGGTCAAACAGAGCAACGGGCAAACTGTGCTCTGGGCTAACTGAGCTCCGGGCAAACTGAGCTCCGGGCAAACCGATCTCCGGGCAAACCGATCTCCGGGCAAACAGATCTCCGGGCAAACAGATCTCCGGGCAAACTGAGCGCCGGAAAAACTGAGCTCCGGGAAAACTGAGCTCAGGGAAAACTGATCTCCGGGCACATAGAGCTCCGGGTGAAAAGGGCAATGGGCTCACAGAGCAACAGGCACACAGAGCAACGGGCAAACTGCCCTCTGGACAACCAGCGCTCCAGGCCAAAAGGGCAATGGGCAAACAGGGCAATGGGCAAACAGAGCTCCGGGCAAACAGAGCTCCGGGCAAACAGAGCTCCGGACAAACAGAGCTCCGGGCAAACAGAGCTCCGGGCAAACAGACCTCCGGGCAAACAGAACTCCGGGCAAACAGAGCTAGGGGCAAACAGAGCTCCGGGCAAACAGAGCTCCGGGCAAACAGAGCAACGGGCAAACAGAGCAACGGGCAAACAGAGCAACGGGCAAACAGAGCAACGGGCAAACAGAGCAACGGGCAAACAGAGCAACGGGCAAACAGAGCAACGGGCAAACAGAGCAACGGGCAAACAGAGCAACGGGCAAACAGAGCAACGGGCAAACAGAGCAACGGGCAAACAGAGCAGCGGGAAATCAGAGCAGCGGGCAAACAGAGCAGCGGGCAAACACAACAGCGGGCAAACAGAACAGCGGGCAAACAGAGCAATGGGCAAACTAAGCTTCGGGCAAACATAGCTCCGGGAAAACAGAGCTCCGGGCAAACAGAGAACCGCGCAAACAGAGAACTGCACGGGGCAAAAAGAGCTCCGGCCAAAGAGAGCTCCGGGCAAACAGAGCTCTGGGCAAACAGAGCTCCGGGCAAACAGAGCTCCGGGCAAACAGAGCTCCGGGCAAACAGAGCTCCGGGCAAACAGAGCTCCGGGCAAACAGAGCTCCGGGCAAACAGAGCTCTGGCCAAACAGAGCTCCGGGCAAAGTGAGCTCCTGGCAAAGAGAGCTCCTGGCAAACAGAGCTCCGGGCAAACAGAGCTCCGGGGAACAGAGCTCCGGGCAAACAGAGCTCCGGGCAAACAGAGCTCCGCCAAACAGATCTCTGGGCAAACAGAGCTCCGGGCAAACAGAGCTCCGGGCAAACAGAGCTCCGGGCAAACAGAGCTGCGGGCAAACAGAGCTCCGGGCAAACAGAGCTCCGGGCAAACAGAGCTCCGGGCAAACAGAGCTCCGGGCAAACAGAGCTCCGGGCAAACAGAGCTCCGGGCAAACAGAGCTCCGGGCAAACAGAGCTCCGGGCAAACAGAGCTCCGGGCAAACAGAGCTCCTGGCAAAGAGAGCTCCGCCAAAAAGATCTCCGGGCAAACAGAGCTCCGGGCAAGCAAAGCTCCGGGCAAACAGAGCTCCGGGCAAACAGAGCTCCGGGCAAACAGAGAAATGGGCAAACACGGCAACGGGCAAACAGCGCTCCGGCTAAAAAGGACAATGGGCACACAGAGCAACATGCACACAGAGCAACGGGCACACAGAGCTCCGGGCAAAGAGAGCTCCTGGCAAACAGAGCTCCGCCAAACAGATCTCCGGGCAAACAGAGCTCCGGCAAGCAGAGCTCCGGGCAAACAGAGCTCCGGGCAAACAGAGCTCCGGGCAAACAGAGCTCCGGGCAAACAGAGCTCCGGGCAAACAGAGCTCCGGGCAAACAGAGCTCCGGGCAAACAGAGCTCCGGGCAAACAGAGCTCCGGGCAAACAGAGCTCCGGGCAAACAGAGCTCCGGGCAAACAGAGCTCCGGGCAAACAGAGCTCCGGGCAAACAGAGCTCCGGGCAAACAGAGCTCCGGGCAAACAGAGCTCCGGGCAAACAGAGCTCCGGGCAAACAGAGCTCCGGGCAAACAGAGCTCCGGGCAAACAGAGCTCCGGGCAAATAGAGCTCCGGGCAAACAGAGCTCCGGGCAAACAGAGCTCCGGGCAAACAGAGCTCCGGGCAAACAGAGCTCCTGGCAAACAGAGCTCCTGGCAAATAGAGCACCGCCAAACTGAGCTCCGGGCAAACAGAGCTCCGGGCAAACAGAGCTCCGGGCAAACAGAGCTCCGGGCAAACAGAGCTCCGGGCAAACAGAGCTCCGGGCAAACAGAGCTTCGGGCAAACAGAGCTCCGGGCAAACAGAGCTCCTGGCAAACAGAGCTCTGCCAAAAAGATCTCCGGGCAAACAGAGCTCCGGGCAAGCAAAGCTCCGGGCAAACAGAGCTCCGGGCAAACAGAGCTCCGGGCAAACAGAGCTCCGGGCAAACAGAGAAATGGGCAAACAAGGCAACGGGCAAACAGCGCTCCGGATAAAAAGGACAATGGGCACACAGAGCAACATGCACACAGAGCAACGGGCACACAGAGCTCCGGGCAAAGAGAGCTCCTGGCAAACAGAGCTCCGCCAAACAGATCTCCGGGCAAACAGAACTCCGGCAAGCAAAGCTCCGGGCAAACAGAGCTCCGGGCAAACAGAGCTCCGGGCAAACAGAGCTCCGGGCAAACAGAGCTCCGGGCAAACAGAGCTCCGGGCAAACAGAGCTCCGGGCAAACAGAGCTCCGGGCAAACAGAGCTCCGGGCAAACAGAGCTCCGGGCAAACAGAGCTCCGGGCAAACAGAGCTCCGGGCAAACAGAGCTCCGGGCAAACAGAGCTCCGGGCAAACAGAGCTCCGGGCAAACAGAGCTCCGGGCAAACAGAGCTCCGGGCAAACAGAGCTCCGGGCAAACAGAGCTCCGGGCAAACAGTGCTCCGGGCAAACAGAGCTCCGGGAAAACAGAGCTCTGGCCAAACAGAGCTCCGGGCAAAGAGAGCTCCGGGCAAAGAGAGCTCCTGGCAAACAGAGCTCCGGGCAAACAGAGCAATGGGCAAACAGGGCAACAGGCAAACAGAGCTCTGGGCAACGAGAGCAATGGGCCTTCAGACCAACGGGCAAGCAGACCAACGGGCAAACAGAGCAACGGGCAAACAGAGCTCCGGGCAAACAGAGCTCCGGGCAAACAGAGAAATGGGCAAACACGGCAACGGGCAAACAGCGCTCCGGCTAAAAAGGACAATGGGCACACAGAGCAACATGCACACAGAGCAACGGGCACACAGAGCTCCGGGCAAAGAGAGCTCCTGGCAAACAGAGCTCCGCCAAACAGATCTCCGGGCAAACAGAGCTCCGGCAAGCAGAGCTCCGGGCAAACAGAGCTCCGGGCAAACAGAGCTCCGGGCAAACAGAGCTCCGGGCAAGCAGAGCTCCGGGCAAACAGAGCTCCGGGCAAACAGAGCTCCGGGCAAACAGAGCTCCGGGCAAGCAGAGCTCCGGGCAAACAGAGCTCCGGGCAAACAGAGCTCCGGGCAAACAGAGCTCCGGGCAAACAGAGCTCCGGGCAAACAGAGCTCCGGGCAAACAGAGCTCCGGGCAAACAGAGCTCCGGGCAAACAGAGCTCCGGGCAAACAGAGCTCCGGGCAAACAGAGCTCCGGGCAAACAGAGCTCCGGGCAAACAGAGCTCCGGGCAAACACAGCTCCGGGCAAACAGAGCTCCGGGCAAACAGAGCTCCGGGCAAACAGAGCTCCGGGCAAACAGAGCTCCGGGCAAACAGAGCTCCGGGCAAACAGAGCTCCTGGCAAACAGAGATCCTGGCAAATAGAGCACCGCCAAACTGAGCTCCGGGCAAACAGAGCTCCGGGCAAACAGAGCTCCGGGCAAACAGAGCTCCGGGCAAACAGAGCTCCGGGCAAACAGAGCTCCGGGCAAACAGAGCTCCGGGCAAACAGAGCTCCGGGCAAACAGAGCTCCTGGCAAACAGAGCTCCGCCAAAAAGATCTCCGGGCAAACAGAGCTCCGGGCAAGCAAAGCTCCGGGCGAACAGAGCTCCGGGCAAACAGAGCTCCGGGCAAACAGAGCTCCGGGCAAATAGAGAAATGGGCAAACACGGCAACGGGCAAACAGCGCTCCGGATAAAAAGGACAATGGGCACACAGAGCAACATGCACACAGAGCAACGGGCACACAGAGCTCCGGGCAAAGAGAGCTCCTGGCAAACAGAGCTCCGCCAAACAGATCTCCGGGCAAACAGAACTCCGGCAAGCAAAGCTCCGGGCAAACAGAGCTCCGGGCAAACAGAGCTCCGGGCAAACAGAGCTCCGGGCAAACAGAGCTCCGGGCAAACAGAGCTCCGGGCAAACAGAGCTCCGGGCAAACAGAGCTCCGGGCAAACAGAGCTCCGGGCAAACAGAGCTCCGGGCAAACAGACCTCCGGGCAAACAGAGCTCCGGGCAAACAGAGCTCCGGGCAAACAGAGCTCCGGGCAAACAGAGCTCCGGGCAAACAGAGCTCCGGGCAAACAGAGCTCCGGGCAAACAGAGCTCCGGGCAAACAGAGCTCCGGGCAAACAGAGCTCCGGGCAAACAGTGCTCCGGGCAAACAGAGCTCCGGGAAAACAGAGCTCTGGCCAAACAGAGCTCCGGGCAAAGAGAGCTCCGGGCAAAGAGAGCTCCTGGCAAACAGAGCTCCGGGCAAACAGAGCAATGGGCAAACAGGGCAACAGGCAAACAGAGCTCTGGGCAACCAGAGCAATGGGCCTTCAGACCAACGGGCAAGCAGACCAACGGGCAAACAGAGCAACGGGCAAACAGAGCTCCGGGCAAACAGAGCTCCGGGCAAACAGAGCTCCGGGCAAACAGAGCTCCGGGCAAACAGAGCTCCGGGCAAACAGAGCTCCGGGCAAACAGATTCCGGGCAAACAGAGCTCCGGGCAAACAGAGCTCCGGGCAAACAGAGCTCCGGGCAAACAGAGCTCCGGGCAAACAGAGCTCCGGGCAAACAGAGCTCCGGGCAAACAGAGCTCCTGGCAAACAGAGCCCCGCCAAACAGATCTCCGGGCAAACTGAGCTCCGGGCAAGCAGAGCTCCGGGCAAACAGAGCTCCGGGCAAACAGAGCTCCGGGCAAAAAGAGCTCCGGGCAAAAAGAGCTCCGGGCAAAAAGAGCTCCGGGCAAATAGAGAAATGTGCAAACACGGCAAAGGGCAAACAGCACCCCGGGTAAAAAGGGCAATGGGCAAACAGGGCTACGGGCAAACAGAGCAACAGGCAAACAGAGCAACGGGCAAACAGAGCAACGGGCAAACAGAGCAACGGGCATACAGAGCAGCGGGCACACAGAGCAGCGGGCAAACAGAACAGCGGGCAAACAGAACAGCGGGCAAACAGAACAGCGGGCAAACAGAGCAATAGGCAAACTCAGCTTCGGGCAAACAGAGCTCCGGGCAAACAGAGCTCCGGGCAAACAGAGCTCCGGGCAAACAGAGAACCGCGCAAACAGAGAACCGCGCAAACAGAGAACCGCGCAAACAGAGAACCGCGCAAACAGAGAACTGCTCGGGGCAAACAGAGCTCCGGCCAAACAGAGCTCCGGGCAAACAGAGCTCCGGGCAAACAGAGCTCCGGGCAAACAGAGCTCCGGGCAAACAGAGCTCCGGGCAAACAGAGCTCCGGGCAAACAGAGCTCCGGGCAAATAGAGCTCCGGCCAAACAGAGCTCCGGGCAAAGAGAGCTCCGGGCAAAGAGAGCTCCTGGCAAACAGAGCTCCGGGCAAACAGAGCTCCGGGGAACAGAGCTCCGGGCAAACAGAGCTCCGGGCAAACAGAGCTCCGCCAAACAGATCTCTGGGCAAACAGAGCTCCGGGCAAACAGAGCTCCGGGCAAACAGAGCTCCGGGCAAACAGAGCTGCGAGCAAACAGAGCTCCGGGCAAACAGAGCTCCGGGCAAACAGAGCTCCGGGCAAACAGAGCTCCGGGCAAACAGAGCTCCGGGCAAACAGAGCTCCGGGCAAACAGAGCTCCGGGCAAACAGAGCTCCGGGCAAACAGAGCTCCGGGCAAACAGAGCTCCGGGCAAACAGAGCTCCGGGCAAACAGAGCTCCGGGCAAACAGAGCTCCGGGCAAAGAGAGCTCCGGGCAAAGAGAGCTCCTGGCAAACAGAGCTCCGCCAAAAAGAGCTCCGGGCAAACAGAGCTCCGGGCAAGCAAAGCCCCGGGCAAACAGAGCTCCGGGCAAACAGAGCTCCGGGCAAACAGAGCTCCGGGCAAACAGAGAAATGGGCAAACACGGCAACGGGCAAACACGGCAACGGGCAAACAGCGCTCCGGCTAAAAAGGACAATGGGCACACAGAGCAACATGCACACAGAGCAACGGGCACACAGAGCTCCGGGCAAAGAGAGCTCGTGGCAAACAGAGCTCCGCCAAACAGATCTCCGGGCAAACAGAGCTCCGGGCAAACAGAGCTCCGGGAAAACAGAGCTCTGGCCAAACAGAGCTCCGGGCAAACAGAGCTCCGGGCAAAGAGAGCTCCTGGCAAACAGAGCTCCGGGAAAACAGAGGTCCGGGGAACAGAGCTCCAGGCAAACAGAGCTCTGGGCAAACAGAGCTCCGCCAAACAGATCTCTGGGCAAAGAGAGCTTCGGGCAAACAGAGCTCCGGGCAAACAGAGCAATGGGCAAACAGGGCAACAGGCAAACAGAGCTCTGGGCAACCAGAGCAATGGGCCTTCAGACCAACGGGCAAGCAGACCAACGGGCAAACAGAGCAACGGGCAAACAGAGCTCCGCCAAACAGAGCTCCGGGCAAACAGAGCTCCGGGCAAACAGAGCTCCGGGCAAACAGAGCTCCGGGCAAACAGAGCTCCGGGCAAACAGAGCTCCGGGCAAACAGAGCTCCGGGCAAACAGAGCTCCGGGCAAACAGAGCTCCGGGCAAACAGAGCTCCGGGCAAACAGAGCTCCGGGCAAACAGAGCTCCGGGCAAACTGAGCTCCGGGCAAACTGAGCTCCGGGCAAACAGAGCTCCGGGCAAACAGAGCTCCGGGCAAAAAGAGCTCCGGGCAAAAAGAGGTCCGGGCAAATAGAGAAATGTGCAAACACGGCAAAGGGCAAACAGCACCCCGGGTAAAAAGGGCAATGGGCAAACAGGGCTAAGGGCAAACAGAGCAACGGGCAAACAGAGCTCCGGGCAAACAGAGCTCCGGGCAAACAGAGCTCCGGGCAAACAGAGCTCCGGGCAAACAGAGCTCCGGTCAAACAGAGCTCCGGTCAAACAGAGCTCCGGGCAAACAGAGCTCCGGGCAAACAGAGCTCCGGGCAAACAGTGCTCCGGGCAAACAGAGCTCCGGGCAAACAGAGCAATGGTCAAACAGAGCAACGGGCAAACTGTGCTCTGGGCTAACTGAGCTCCGGGCAAACTGAGCTCCGGGCAAACCGATCTCCGGGCAAACCGATCTCCGGGCAAACAGATCTCCGGGCAAACAGATCTCCGGGCAAACTGAGCGCCGGAAAAACTGAGCTCCGGGAAAACTGAGCTCAGGGAAAACTGATCTCCGGGCAAATAGAGCTCCGGGTGAAAAGGGCAATGGGCTCACAGAGCAACAGGCACACAGAGCAACGGGCAAACTGCCCTCTGGACAACCAGCGCTCCAGGCCAAAAGGGCAATGGGCAAACAGGGCAATGGGCAAACAGAGCTCCGGGCAAACAGAGCTCCGGGCAAACAGAGCTCCGGACAAACAGAGCTCCGGGCAAACAGAGCTCCGGGCAAACAGACCTCCGGGCAAACAGAACTCCGGGCAAACAGAGCTAGGGGCAAACAGAGCTCCGGGCAAACAGAGCTCCGGGCAAACAGAGCAACGGGCAAACAGAGCAACGGGCAAACAGAGCAACGGGCAAACAGAGCAACGGGCAAACAGAGCAACGGGCAAACAGAGCAACGGGCAAACAGAGCAACGGGCAAACAGAGCAACGGGCAAACAGAGCAGCGGGAAATCAGAGCAGCGGGCAAACAGAGCAGCGGGCAAACACAACAGCGGGCAAACAGAACAGCGGGCAAACAGAGCAATGGGCAAACTAAGCTTCGGGCAAACATAGCTCCGGGAAAACAGAGCTCCGGGCAAACAGAGAACCGCGCAAACAGAGAACTGCACGGGGCAAACAGAGCTCCGGCCAAAGAGAGCTCCGGGCAAACAGAGCTCTGGGCAAACAGAGCTCCGGGCAAACAGAGCTCCGGGCAAACAGAGCTCCGGGCAAACAGAGCTCCGGGCAAACAGAGCTCCGGGCAAACAGAGCTCTGGCCAAACAGAGCTCCGGGCAAAGTGAGCTCCTGGCAAAGAGAGCTCCTGGCAAACAGAGCTCCGGGCAAACAGAGCTCCGGGGAACAGAGCTCCGGGCAAACAGAGCTCCGGGCAAACAGAGCTCCGCCAAACAGATCTCTGGGCAAACAGAGCTCCGGGCAAACAGAGCTCCGGGCAAACAGAGCTCCGGGCAAACAGAGCTGCGGGCAAACAGAGCTCCGGGCAAACAGAGCTCCGGGCAAACAGAGCTCCGGGCAAACAGAGCTCCGGGCAAACAGAGCTCCGGGCAAACAGAGCTCCGGGCAAACAGAGCTCCGGGCAAAGAGAGCTCCTGGCAAAGAGAGCTCCGCCAAAAAGATCTCCGGGCAAACAGAGCTCCGGGCAAGCAAAGCTCCGGGCAAACAGAGCTCCGGGCAAACAGAGCTCCGGGCAAACAGAGAAATGGGCAAACACGGCAACGGGCAAACAGCGCTCCGGCTAAAAAGGACAATGGGCACACAGAGCAACATGCACACAGAGCAACGGGCACACAGAGCTCCGGGCAAAGAGAGCTCCTGGCAAACAGAGCTCCGCCAAACAGATCTCCGGGCAAACAGAGCTCCGGCAAGCAGAGCTCCGGGCAAACAGAGCTCCGGGCAAACAGAGCTCCGGGCAAACAGAGCTCCGGGCAAACAGAGCTCCGGGCAAACAGAGCTCCGGGCAAACAGAGCTCCGGGCAAACAGAGCTCCGGGCAAACAGAGCTCCGGGCAAACAGAGCTCCGGGCAAACAGAGCTCCGGGCAAACAGAGCTCCGGGCAAACAGAGCTCCGGGCAAACAGAGCTCCGGGCAAACAGAGCTCCGGGCAAACAGAGCTCCGGGCAAACAGAGCTCCGGGCAAACAGAGCTCCGGGCAAACAGAGCTCCGGGCAAACAGAGCTCCGGGCAAACAGAGCTCCGGGCAAACAGAGCTCCGGGCAAACAGAGCTCCGGGCAAACAGAGCTCCGGGCAAACAGAGCTCCGGGCAAACAGAGCTCCTGGCAAACAGAGCTCCTGGCAAATAGAGCACCGCCAAACTGAGCTCCGGGCAAACAGAGCTCCGGGCAAACAGAGCTCCGGGCAAACAGAGCTCCGGGCAAACAGAGCTCCGGGCAAACAGAGCTCCGGGCAAACAGAGCTCCGGGCAAACAGAGCTCCGGGCAAACAGAGCACCTGGCAAACAGAGCTCCGCCAAAAAGATCTCCGGGCAAACAGAGCTCCGGGCAAGCAAAGCTCCGGGCAAACAGAGCTCCGGGCAAACAGAGCTCCGGGCAAACAGAGCTCCGGGCAAACAGAGCTCCGGGCAAACAGAGCTCCGGGCAAACAGTGCTCCGGGCAAACAGAGCTCCGGGAAAACAGAGCTCTGGCCAAACAGAGCTCTGGCCAAACAGAGCTCCGGGCAAAGAGAGCTCCGGGCAAAGAGAGCTCCTGGCAAACAGAGCTCCGGGCAAACAGAGCAATGGGCAAACAGGGCAACAGGCAAACAGAGCTCTGGGCAACCAGAGCAATGGGCCTTCAGACCAACGGGCAAGCAGACCAACGGGCAAACAGAGCAACGGGCAAACAGAGCTCCGGGCAAACAGAGCTCCGGGCAAACAGAGCTCCGGGCAAACAGAGCTCCGGGCAAACAGAGCTCCGGGCAAACAGAGCTCCGGGCAAACAGAGCTCCGGGCAAACAGAGCTCCGGGCAAACAGAGCTCCGGGCAAACAGAGCTCCGGGCAAACAGAGCTCCTGGCAAACAGAGCCCTGCCAAACAGATCTCCGGGCAAACTGAGCTCCGGGCAAGCAGAGCTCCGGGCAAACAGAGCTCCGGGCAAACAGAGCTCCGGGCAAACAGAGCTCCGGGCAAAAAGAGCTCCGGGCAAAAAGAGCTCAGGGCAAAAAGAGCTCCGGGCAAATAGAGAAATGTGCAAACACGGCAAAGGGCAAACAGCACCCCGGGTAAAAAGGGCAATGGGCAAACAGGGCTACGGGCAAACAGAGCAACGGGCAAACAGAGCTCCGGGCAAACAGAGCTCCGGGCAAACAGAGCTCCGGGCAAACAGAGCTCCGGGCAAACAGAGCTCCGGGCAAACAGAGCTCCGGGCAAACAGAGCTCCGGGCAAACAGAGCTCCGGGCAAACAGAGCTCCGGGCAAACAGAGCTCCGGGCAAACAGACCTCCGGGCAAACAGAGCAATGGGCAAACAGGGCAACAGGCAAACAGAGCTCTGGGCAACCAGAGCAATGGGCCTTCAGACCAACGGGCAAGCAGACCAACGGGCAAACAGAGCAACGGGCAAACAGAGCTCCGCCAAACAGAGGTCCGGGCAAACAGAGCTCCGGGCAAACAGAGCTCCGGGCAAACAGAGCTCCGGGCAAACAGAGCTCCGGGCAAACAGAGCTCCGGGCAAACAGAGCTCCGGGCAAACAGAGTTCCGGTCAAACAGAGCTCCGGGCAAACAGAGCTCCGGGCAAACAGAGCTCCGGGCAAACAGAGCTCCGGGCAAACAAAGCTCCGGGCAAACAGAGCTCCGGGCAAACAGAGCTCCGGGCAAACAGAGCAACGGGCAAACAGAGCAACGGGCAAACAGAGCAACGGGCAAACAGAGCAACGGGCAAACAGAGCAACGGGCAAACAGAGCAACGGGCAAACAGAGCAACGGGCATACAGAGCAGCGGGCACACAGAGCAGCGGGCAAACAGAACAGCGGGCAAACAGAACAGCGGGCAAACAGAGCAATAGGCAAACTCAGCTTCGGGCAAACAGAGCTCCGGGCAAACAGAGCTCCGGGCAAACAGAGCTCCGGGCAAACAGAGAACCGCGCAAACAGAGAACCGCGCAAACAGAGAACCGCGCAAACAGAGAACCGCGCAAACAGAGAACCGCGCAAACAGAGAACTGCTCGGGGCAAACAGAGCTCCGGCCAAACAGAGCTCCGGGCAAACAGAGCTCCGGGCAAACAGAGCTCCGGGCAAACAGAGCTCCGGGCAAACAGAGCTCCGGGCAAACAGAGCTCCGGGCAAATAGAGCTCCGGGCAAACAGAGCTCCGGGCAAACAGAGCTCGGCCAAACAGAGCTCCGGGCAAAGAGAGCTCCGGGCAAAGAGAGCTCCTGGCAAACAGAGCTCCGGGCAAACAGAGCTCCGGGGAACAGAGCTCCGGGCAAACAGAGCTCCGGGCAAACAGAGCTCCGGGCAAACAGAGCTCCGCCAAACAGATCTCTGGGCAAACAGAGCTCCGGGCAAACAGAGCTCCGGGAAAACAGAGCTCCGGGCAAACAGAGCTGCGAGCAAACAGAGCTCCGGGCAAACAGAGCTCCGGGCAAACAGAGCTCCGGGCAAACAGAGCTCCGGGCAAACAGAGCTCCGGGCAAACAGAGCTCCGGGCAAACAGAGCTCCGGGCAAACAGAGCTCCGGGCAAACAGAGCTCCGGGCAAACAGAGCTCCGGGCAAACAGAGAAATGGGCAAACACGGCAACGGGCAAACAGCGCTCCGGCTAAAAAGGACAATGGGCACACAGAGCAACATGCACACAGAGCAACGGGCACACAGAGCTCCGGGCAAAGAGAGCTCCTGGCAAACAGAGCTCCGCCAAACAGATCTCCGGGCAAACAGAGCTCCGGGCAAACAGAGCTCCGGGAAAACAGAGCTCTGGCCAAACAGAGCTCCGGGCAAACAGAGCTCCGGGCAAAGAGAGCTCCTGGCAAACAGAGCTCCGGGAAAACAGAGGTCCGGGGAACAGAGCTCCAGGCAAACAGAGCTCTGGGCAAACAGAGCTCCGCCAAACAGATCTCTGGGCAAAGAGAGCTTCGGGCAAACAGAGCTCCGGGCAAACAGAGCAATGGGCAAACAGGGCAACAGGCAAACAGAGCTCTGGGCAACCAGAGCAATGGGCCTTCAGACCAACGGGCAAGCAGACCAACGGGCAAACAGAGCAACGGGCAAACAGAGCTCCGCCAAACAGAGCTCCGGGCAAACAGAGCTCCGGGCAAACAGAGCTCCGGGCAAACAGAGCTCCGGGCAAACAGAGCTCCGGGCAAACAGAGCTCCGGGCAAACAGAGCTCCGGGCAAACAGAGCTCCGGGCAAACAGAGCTCCGGGCAAACAGAGCTCCGGGCAAACAGAGCTCCGGGCAAACTGAGCTCCGGGCAAACTGAGCTCTGGGCAAACAGAGCTCCGGGCAAACAGAGCTCCGGGCAAACAGAGCTCCGGGCAAAAAGAGCTCCGGGCAAAAAAAGGTCCGGGCAAATAGAGAAATGTGCAAACACGGCAAAGGGCAAACAGCACCCCGGGTAAAAAGGGCAATGGGCAAACAGGGCTACGGGCAAACAGAGCAACGGGCAAACAGAGCTCCGGGCAAACAGAGCTCCGGGCAAACAGAGCTCCGGGCAAACAGAGCTCCGGGCAAACAGAGCTCCGGGCAAACAGAGCTCCGGTCAAACAGAGCTCCGGTCAAACAGAGCTCCGGGCAAACAGAGCTCCGGGCAAACAGAGCTCCGGGCAAACAGTGCTCCGGGCAAACAGAGCTCCGGGCAAACAGAGCAATGGTCAAACAGAGCAACGGGCAAACTGTGCTCTGGGCTAACTGAGCTCCGGTCAAACTGAGCTCCGGGCAAACCGATCTCCGGGCAAACCGATCTCCGGGCAAACAGATCTCCGGGCAAACAGATCTCCGGGCAAACAGATCTCCGGGCAAACTGAGCGCCGGAAAAACTGAGCTCCGGGAAAACTGAGCTCAGGGAAAACTGATCTCCGGGCAAATAGAGCTCCGGGTGAAAAGGGCAATGGGCTCACAGAGCAACAGGCACACAGAGCAACGGGCAAACTGCCCTCTGGACAACCAGCGCTCCAGGCCAAAAGGGCAATGGGCAAACAGGGCAATGGGCAAACAGAGCTCCGGGCAAACAGAGCTCCGGGCAAACAGAGCTCCGGGCAAACAGAGCTCCGGGCAAACAGAGCTCCGGGCAAACAGACCTCCGGGCAAACAGAACTCCGGGCAAACAGAGCTAGGGGCAAACAGAGCTCCGGGCAAACAGAGCTCCGGGCAAACAGAGCAACGGGCAAACAGAGCAACGGGCAAACAGAGCAACGGGCAAACAGAGCAACGGGCAAACAGAGCAACGGGCAAACAGAGCAACGGGCAAACAGAGCAACGGGCAAACAGAGCAACGGGCAAACAGAGCAGCGGGAAATCAGAGCAGCGGGCAAACAGAGCAGCGGGCAAACACAACAGCGGGCAAACAGAACAGCGGGCAAACAGAGCAATGGGCAAACTAAGCTTCGGGCAAACATAGCTCCGGGAAAACAGAGCTCCGGGCAAACAGAGAACCGCGCAAACAGAGAACTGCACGGGGCAAACAGAGCTCCGGCCAAAGAGAGCTCCGGGCAAACAGAGCTCTGGGCAAACAGAGCTCCGGGCAAACAGAGCTCCGGGCAAACAGAGCTCCGGGCAAACAGAGCTCCGGGCAAACAGAGCTCCGGGCAAACAGAGCTCCGGGCAAACAGAGCTCTGGCCAAACAGAGCTCCGGGCAAAGTGAGCTCCTGGCAAAGAGAGCTCCTGGCAAACAGAGCTCCGGGCAAACAGAGCTCCGGGGAACAGAGCTCCGGGCAAACAGAGCTCCGGGCAAACAGAGCTCCGCCAAACAGATCTCTGGGCAAACAGAGCTCCGGGCAAACAGAGCTCCGGGCAAACAGAGCTCCGGGCAAACAGAGCTGCGGGCAAACAGAGCTCCGGGCAAACAGAGCTCCGGGCAAACAGAGCTCCGGGCAAACAGAGCTCCGGGCAAACAGAGCTCCGGGCAAACAGAGCTCCTGGCAAAGAGAGCTCCGCCAAAAAGATCTCCGGGCAAACAGAGCTCCGGGCAAGCAAAGCTCCGGGCAAACAGAGCTCCGGGCAAACAGAGCTCCGGGCAAACAGAGAAATGGGCAAACACGGCAACGGGCAAACAGCGCTCCGGCTAAAAAGGACAATGGGCACACAGAGCAACATGCACACAGAGCAACGGGCACACAGAGCTCCGGGCAAAGAGAGCTCCTGGCAAAGAGAGCTCCGCCAAACAGATCTCCGGGCAAACAGAGCTCCGGCAAGCAGAGCTCCGGGCAAACAGAGCTCCGGGCAAACAGAGCTCCGGGCAAACAGAGCTCCGGGCAAACAGAGCTCCGGGCAAACAGAGCTCCGGGCAAACAGAGCTCCGGGCAAACAGAGCTCCGGGCAAACAGAGCTCCGGGCAAACAGAGCTCCGGGCAAACAGAGCTCCGGGCAAACAGAGCTCCGGGCAAACAGAGCTCCGGGCAAACAGAGCTCCGGGCAAACAGAGCTCCGGGCAAACAGAGCTCCGGGCAAACAGAGCTCCGGGCAAACAAAGCTCCGGGCAAACAGAGCTCCGGGCAAACAGAGCTCCGGGCAAACAGAGCTCCGGGCAAACAGAGCTCCGGGCAAATAGAGCTCCGGGCAAACAGAGCTCCGGGCAAACAGAGCTCCGGGCAAACAGAGCTCCGGGCAAACAGAGCTCCTGGCAAACAGAGCTCCTGGCAAATAGAGCACCGCCAAACTGAGCTCCGGGCAAACAGAGCTCCGGGCAAACAGAGCTCCGGGCAAACAGAGCTCCGGGCAAACAGAGCTCCGGGCAAACAGAGCTCCGGGCAAACAGAGCTCCGGGCAAACAGAGCTCCTGGCAAACAGAGCTCTGCCAAAAAGATCTCCGGGCAAACAGAGCTCCGGGCAAGCAAAGCTCCGGGCAAACAGAGCTCCGGGCAAACAGAGCTCCGGGCAAACAGAGCTCCGGGCAAACAGAGAAATGGGCAAACAAGGCAACGGGCAAACAGCGCTCCGGATAAAAAGGACAATGGGCACACAGAGCAACATGCACACAGAGCAACGGGCACACAGAGCTCCGGGCAAAGAGAGCTCCTGGCAAACAGAGCTCCGCCAAACAGATCTCCGGGCAAACAGAACTCCGGCAAGCAAAGCTCCGGGCAAACAGAGCTCCGGGCAAACAGAGCTCCGGGCAAACAGAGCTCCGGGCAAACAGAGCTCCGGGCAAACAGAGCTCCGGGCAAACAGAGCTCCGGGCAAACAGAGCTCCGGGCAAACAGAGCTCCGGGCAAACAGAGCTCCGGGCAAACAGAGCTCCGGGCAAACAGAGCTCCGGGCAAACAGAGCTCCGGGCAAACAGAGCTCCGGGCAAACAGAGCTCCGGGCAAACAGAGCTCCGGGCAAACAGAGCTCCGGGCAAACAGAGCTCCGGGCAAACAGAGCTCCGGGCAAACAGTGCTCCGGGCAAACAGAGCTCCGGGAAAACAGAGCTCTGGCCAAACAGAGCTCCGGGCAAAGAGAGCTCCGGGCAAAGAGAGCTCCTGGCAAACAGAGCTCCGGGCAAACAGAGCAATGGGCAAACAGGGCAACAGGCAAACAGAGCTCTGGGCAACGAGAGCAATGGGCCTTCAGACCAACGGGCAAGCAGACCAACGGGCAAACAGAGCAACGGGCAAACAGAGCTCCGGGCAAACAGAGCTCCGGGCAAACAGAGCTCCGGGCAAACAGAGCTCCGGGCAAACAGAGCTCCGGGCAAACAGAGCTCCGGGCAAACAGAGCTCCGGGCAAACAGAGCTCCGGGCAAACAGAGCTCCTGGCAAACAGAGCCCCGCCAAACAGATCTCCGGGCAAACTGAGCTCCGGGCAAGCAGAGCTCCGGGCAAACAGAGCTCCGGGCAAACAGAGCTCCGGGCAAACAGAGCTCCGGGCAAACAGAGCTCCGGGCAAAAAGAGCTCCGGGCAAAAAGAGCTCCGGGCAAAAAGAGCTCCGGGCAAATAGAGAAATGTGCAAACACGGCAAAGGGCAAACAGCACCCCGGCTAAAAAGGGCAATGGGCAAACAGGGCTACGGGCAAACAGAGCAACTGGCAAACAGAGCTCCGGGCAAACAGAGCTCCGGGCAAACAGAGCTCTGGGCAAACAGAGCTCCGGGCAAACAGAGCTCCGGGCAAACAGAGCTCCGGGCAAACAGACCTCCGGGCAAACAGAGCAATGGGCAAACAGGGCAACAGGCAAACAGAGCTCTGGGCAACCAGAGCAATGGGCCTTCAGACCAACGGGCAAGCAGACCAACGGGCAAACAGAGCAACGGGCAAACAGAGCTCCGCCAAACAGAGCTCCGGGCAAACAGAGCTCCGGGCAAACAGAGCTCCGGGCAAACAGAGCTCCGGGCAAACAGAGCTCCGGGCAAACAGAGCTCCGGGCAAACAGAGCTCCGGGCAAACAGAGCTCCGGGCAAACAGAGCTCCGGGCAAACAGAGCTCCGGGCAAACAAAGCTCCGGGCAAACAGAGCTCCGGGCAAACAGAGCTCCGGGCAAACAGAGCAACGGGCAAACAGAGCAACGGGCAAACAGAGCAACGGGCAAACAGAGCAACGGGCAAACAGAGCAACGGGCAAACAGAGCAACGGGCAAACAGAGCAACGGGCAAACAGAGCAACGGGCATACAGAGCAGCGGGCACACAGAGCAGCGGGCAAACAGAACAGCGGGCAAACAGAACAGCGGGCAAACAGAACAGCGGGCAAACAGAGCAATAGGCAAACTCAGCTTCGGGCAAACAGAGCTCCGGGCAAACAGAGCTCCGGGCAAACAGAGCTCCGGGCAAACAGAGAACCGCGCAAACAGAGAACCGCGCAAACAGAGAACCGCGCAAACAGAGAACCGCGCAAACAGAGAACCGTGCAAACAGAGAACCGCGCAAACAGAGAACTGCTCGGGGCAAACAGAGCTCCGGGCAAAGAGAGCTCCTGGCAAACAGAGCTCCGGGCAAACAGAGCTCCGGGGAACAGAGCTCCGGGCAAACAGAGCTCCGGGCAAACAGAGCTCCGCCAAACAGATCTCTGGGCAAACAGAGCTCCGGGCAAACAGAGCTCCGGGCAAACAGAGCTCCGGGCAAACAGAGCTGCGAGCAAACAGAGCTCCGGGCAAACAGAGCTCCGGGCAAACAGAGCTCCGGGCAAACAGAGCTCCGGGCAAACAGAGCTCCGGGCAAACAGAGCTCCGCCAAACAGATCTCCGGGCAAACAGAGCTCCGGGCAAACAGAGCTCCGGGCAAACAGAGCTCCGGGCAAACAGAGCTCCGGGCAAACAGAGCTCCGGGCAAACAGAGCTCCGGGCAAACAGAGCTCCGGGCAAACAGAGCTCCGGGCAAACAGAGCTCCGGGCAAACAGAGCTCCGGGCAAACAGAGCTCCGGGCAAACAGAGCTCCGGGCAAACAGAGCTCCGGGCAAACAGAGCTCCGGGCAAACAGAGCTCCGGGCAAACAGAGCTCCGGGCAAACAGAGCTCCGGGCAAACAGAGCTCCGGGCAAACAGAGCTCCGGGCAAACAGAGCTCCGGGCAAACAGAGCTCCGGGCAAACAGAGCTCCGGGCAAACAGAGCTCCGGGCAAACAGAGCTCCGGGCAAACAGAGCTCCGGGCAAACAGAGCTCCTGGCAAACAGAGCTCCACCAAAAAGATCTCCGGGCAAACAGAGCTCCGGGCAAGCAAAGCTCCGGGCAAACAGAGCTCCGGGCAAACAGAGCTCCGGGCAAACAGAGCTCCGGGCAAACAGAGAAATGGGCAAACACGGCAACGGGCAAACAGCGCTCCGGATAAAAAGGACAATGGGCACACAGAGCAACATGCACACAGAGCAACGGGCACACAGAGCTCCGGGCAAAGAGAGCTCCTGGCAAACAGAGCTCCGGGCAAACAGAGCTCCGGGCAAACAGTGCTCCGGGCAAACAGAGCTCCGGGAAAACAGAGCTCTGGCCAAACAGAGCTCCGGGCAAAGAGAGCTCCGGGCAAAGAGAGCTCCTGGCAAACAGAGCTCCGGGCAAACAGAGCTCCGGGCAAAAAGAGCTCCGGGCAAATAGAGAAATGTGCAAACACGGCAAAGGGCAAACAGGACCCCGGGTAAAAAGGGCAATGGGCAAACAGGGCTACGGGCAAACAGAGCAACGGGCAAACAGAGCTCCGGGCAAACAGAGCTCCGGGCAAACAGAGCTCCGGGCAAACAGAGCTCCGGGCAAACAGACCTCCGGGCAAACAGAGCAATGGGCAAACAGGGCAACAGGCAAACAGAGCTCTGGGCAACCAGAGCAATGGGCCTTCAGACCAACGGGCAAGCAGACCAACGGGCAAACAGAGCAACGGGCAAACAGAGCTCCGCCAAACAGAGGTCCGGGCAAACAGAGCTCCGGGCAAACAGAGCTCCGGGCAAACAGAGCTCCGGGCAAACAGAGCTCCGGGCAAACAGAGCTCCGGTCAAACAGAGCTCCGGGCAAACAGAGCTCCGGGCAAACAGAGCTCCGGGCAAACAGAGCTCCGGGGAAACAAAGCTCCGGGCAAACAGAGCTCCGGGCAAACAGAGCTCCGGGCAAACAGAGCAACGGGCAAACAGAGCAACGGGCAAACAGAGCAACGGGCAAACAGAGCAACGGGCAAATAGAGCAACGGGCAAACAGAGCAACGGGCAAACAGAGCAACGGGCAAACAGAGCAACGGGCAAACAGAGCAACGGGCATACAGAGCAGCGGGCACACAGAGCAGCGGGCAAACAGAACAGCGGGCAAACAGAACAGCGGGCAAACAGAACAGCGGGCAAACAGAGCAATAGGCAAACTCAGCTTCGGGCAAACAGAGCTCCGGGCAAACAGAGCTCCGGGCAAACAGAGCTCCGGGCAAACAGAGAACCGCGCAAACAGAGAACCGCGCAAACAGAGAACCGCGCAAACAGAGAACCGCGCAAACAGAGAACCGCGCAAACAGAGAACTGCTCGGGGCAAACAGAGCTCCGGCCAAACAGAGCTCCGGGCAAACAGAGCTCCGGGCAAACAGAGCTCCGGGCAAACAGAGCTCCGGGCAAACAGAGCTCCGGGCAAACAGAGCTCCGGGCAAACAGAGCTCCGGGCAAACAGAGCTCCGGGCAAACAGAGCTCCGGGCAAACAGAGCTCGGCCAAACAGAGCTCCGGGCAAAGAGAGCTCCGGGCAAAGAGAGCTCCTGGCAAACAGAGCTCCGGGCAAACAGAGCTCCGGGGAACAGAGCTCCGGGCAAACAGAGCTCCGGGCAAACAGAGCTCCGCCAAACAGATCTCTGGGCAAACAGAGCTCCAGGCAAACAGAGCTCCGGGCAAACAGAGCTCCGGGCAAACAGAGCTGCGAGCAAACAGAGCTCCGGGCAAACAGAGCTCCGGGCAAACAGAGCTCCGGGCAAACAGAGCTCCGGGCAAACAGAGCTCCGGGCAAACAGAGCTCCGGGCAAACAGAGCTCCGGGCAAACAGAGCTCCGGGCAAACAGAGCTCCGGGCAAACAGAGCTCCGGGCAAACAGAGCTCCGGGCAAACAGAGCTCCGGGCAAACAGAGCTCCGGGCAAAGAGAGCTCCGGGCAAAGAGAGCTCCTGGCAAACAGAGCTCCGCCAAAAAGAGCTCCGGGCAGACAGAGCTCCGGGCAAGCAAAGCCCCGGGCAAACAGAGCTCCGGGCAAACAGAGCTCCGGGCAAACAGAGCTCCGGGCAAACAGAGCTCCGGGCAAACAGAGAAATGGGCAAACACGGCAACGGGCAAACAGCGCTCCGGCTAAAAAGGACAATGGGCACACAGAGCAACATGCACACAGAGCAACGGGCACACAGAGCTCCGGGCAAAGAGAGCTCCTGGCAAACAGAGCTCCGCCAAACAGATCTCCGGGCAAACAGAGCTCCGGGAAAACAGAGCTCTGGCCAAACAGAGCTCCGGGCAAAGAGAGCTCCGGGCAAAGAGAGCTCCTGGCAAACAGAGCTCCGGGCAAACAGAGCAATGGGCAAACAGGGCAACAGGCAAACAGAGCTCTGGGCAACCAGAGCAATGGGCCTTCAGACCAACGGGCAAGCAGACCAACGGGCAAACAGAGCAACGGGCAAACAGAGCTCCGGGCAAACAGAGCTCCGGGCAAACAGAGCTCCGGGCAAACAGAGCTCCGGGCAAACAGAGCTCCGGGCAAACAGAGCTCCGGGCAAACAGAGCTCCGGGCAAACAGAGCTCCGGGCAAACAGAGCTCCGGGCAAACAGAGCTCCGGGCAAACAGAGCTCCGGGCAAACAGAGCTCCGGGCAAACAGAGCTCCGGGCAAACAGAGCTCCTGGCAAACAGAGCCCCGCCAAACAGATCTCCGGGCAAACTGAGCTCTGGGCAAGCAGAGCTCCGGGCAAACAGAGCTCCGGGCAAACAGAGCTCCGGGCAAACAGAGCTCCGGGCAAAAAGAGCTCCGGGCAAAAAGAGCTCCGGGCAAAAAGAGCTCCGGGCAAATAGAGAAATGTGCAAACACGGCAAAGGGCAAACAGCACCCCGGGTAAAAAGGGCAATGGGCAAACAGGGCTACGGGCAAACAGAGCAACGGGCAAACAGAGCTCCGGGCAAACAGAGCTCCGGGCAAACAGAGCTCCGGGCAAACAGAGCTCCGGGCAAACAGAGCTCCGGGCAAACAGACCTCCGGGCAAACAGAGCAATGGGCAAACAGGGCAACAGGCAAACAGAGCTCTGGGCAACCAGAGCAATGGGCCTTCAGACCAACGGGCAAGCAGACCAACGGGCAAACAGAGCAACGGGCAAACAGAGCTCCGCCAAACAGAGGTCCGGGCAAACAGAGCTCCGGGCAAACAGAGCTCCGGGCAAACAGAGCTCCGGGCAAACAGAGCTCCGGGCAAACAGAGTTCCGGTCAAACAGAGCTCCGGGCAAACAGAGCTCCGGGCAAACAGAGCTCCGGGCAAACAGAGCTCCGGGGAAACAAAGCTCCGGGCAAACAGAGCTCCGGGCAAACAGAGCTCCGGGCAAACAGAGCAACGGGCAAACAGAGCAACGGGCAAACAGAGCAACGGGCAAACAGAGCAACGGGCAAACAGAGCAACGGGCAAACAGAGCAACGGACAAACAGAGCAACGGGCAAACAGAGCAACGGGCAAACAGAGCAACGGGCAAACAGAGCAACGGGCATACAGAGCAGCGGGCACACAGAGCAGCGGGCAAACAGAACAGCGGGCAAACAGAACAGCGGGCAAACAGAACAGCGGGCAAACAGAACAGCGGGCAAACAGAGCAATAGGCAAACTCAGCTTCGGGCAAACAGAGCTCCGGGCAAACAGAGCTCCGGGCAAACAGAGCTCCGGGCAAACAGAGAACCGCGCAAACAGAGAACCGCGCAAACAGAGAACCGCGCAAACAGAGAACCGCGCAAACAGAGAACCGCGCAAACAGAGAACTGCTCGGGGCAAACAGAGCTCCGGCCAAACAGAGCTCCGGCCAAACAGAGCTCCGGGCAAACAGAGCTCCGGGCAAACAGAGCTCCGGGCAAACAGAGCTCCGGGCAAACAGAGCTCCGGGCAAACAGAGCTCCGGGCAAACAGAGCTCCGGGCAAACAGAGCTCCGGGCAAACAGAGCTCCGGGCAAACAGAGCTCCGGGCAAACAGAGCTCGGCCAAACAGAGCTCCGGGCAAAGAGAGCTCCGGGCAAAGAGAGCCCCTGGCAAACAGAGCTCCGGGCAAACAGAGCTCCGGGGAACAGAGCTCCGGGCAAACAGAGCTCCGGGCAAACAGAGCTCCGCCAAACAGATCTCTGGGCAAACAGAGCTCCGGGCAAACAGAGCTCCGGGCAAACAGAGCTCCGGGCAAACAGAGCTCCGGGCAAACAGAGCTGCGAGCAAACAGAGCTCCGGGCAAACAGAGCTCCGGGCAAACAGAGCTCCGGGCAAACAGAGCTCCGGGCAAACAGAGCTCCGGGCAAACAGAGCTCCGGGCAAACAGAGCTCCGGGCAAACAGAGCTCCGGGCAAACAGAGCTCCGGGCAAACAGAGCTCCGGGCAAACAGAGCTCCGGGCAAACAGAGCTCCGGGCAAACAGAGCTCCGGGCAAAGAGAGCTCCGGGCAAAGAGAGCTCCTGGCAAACAGAGCTCCGCCAAAAAGAGCTCCGGGCAGACAGAGCTCCGGGCAAGCAAAGCCCCGGGCAAACAGAGCTCCGGGCAAACAGAGCTCCGGGCAAACAGAGCTCCGGGCAAACAGAGAAATGGGCAAACACGGCAACGGGCAAACAGCGCTCCGGCTAAAAAGGACAATGGGCACACAGAGCAACATGCACACAGAGCAACGGGCACACAGAGCTCCGGGCAAAGAGAGCTCCTGGCAAACAGACCTCCGCCAAACAGATCTCCGGGCAAACAGAGCTCCGGGCAAACAGAGCTCCGGGCAAACAGAGCTCCGGGCAAACAGAGAACCGCGCAAACAGAGAACCGCGCAAACAGAGAACTGCACGGGGCAAACAGAGCTCCGGCCAAACAGAGCTCCGGGCAAACAGAGCTCCGGGCAAACAGAGCTCCGGGCAAACAGAGCTCCGGGCAAACAGAGCTCCGGGCAAATAGAGCTCCGGGCAAACAGAGCTCCGGGCAAACAGAGCTCTGGCCAAACAGAGCTCCGGGCAAAGAGAGCTCCGGGCAAAGAGAGCTCCTGGCAAACAGAGCTCCGGGCAAACAGAGCTCCGGGCAAACAGAGCTCCGGGCAAACAGAGCTCCGCCAAACAGATCCCCAGGGCAAACAGAGCTCCGGGCAAACAGAGCTCCGGGCAAACAGAGCTCCGGGCAAACAGAGCTGCGAGCAAACAGAGCTCCGGGCAAACAGAGCTCCGGGCAAACAGAGCTCCGGGCAAACAGAGCTCCGGGCAAACAGAGCTCCGGGCAAACAGAGCTCCGGGCAAACAGAGCTCCGGGCAAACAGAGCTCCGGGCAAACAGAGCTCCGGGCAAACAGAGCTCCGGGCAAACAGAGCTCCGGGCAAAGAGAGCTCCGGGCAAAGAGAGCTCCTGGCAAACAGAGCTCCGCCAAAAAGAGCTCCGGGCAAACAGAGCTCCGGGCAAGCAAAGCCCCGGGCAAACAGAGCTCCGGGCAAACAGAGCTCCGGGCAAACAGAGCTCCGGGCAAACAGAGAAATGGGCAAACACGGCAACGGGCAAACAGCGCTCCGGCTAAAAAGGACAATGGGCACACAGAGCAACATGCACACAGAGCAACGGGCACACAGAGCTCCGGGCAAAGAGAGCTCCTGGCAAACAGAGCTCCGCCAAACAGATCTCCGGGCAAACAGAGCTCCGGGCAAACAGAGCTCCGGGCAAACAGAGCTCCGGGCAAACAGAGCTCCGGGCAAACAGAGCTCCGGGCAAACAGAGCTCCGGGCAAACAGAGCTCCGGGCAAACAGAGCTCCGGGCAAACAGAGCTCCGGGCAAACAGAGCTCCGGGCAAACAGAGCTCCGGGCAAACAGAGCTCCGGGCAAACAGAGCTCCGGGCAAACAGAGCTCCGGGCAAACAGAGCTCCGGGCAAACAGAGCTCCGGGCAAACAGAGCTCCGGGCAAACAGAGCTCCGGGCAAACAGAGCTCCGGGCAAACAGAGCTCCGGGCAAACAGAGCTCCGGGCAGACAGAGCTCCGGGCAAACAGAGCTCCGGGCAAACAGAGCTCCGGGCAAACAGAGCTCCGGGCAAACAGAGCTCCGGGCAAACAGAGCTCCGGGCAAACAGAGCTCCGGGCAAACAGAGCTCCGGGCAAGCAGAGCTCCGGGCAAGCAGAGCTCCGGGCAAACAGAGCTCCGGGCAAACAGAGCTCCGGGCAAACAGAGCTCCTGGCAAACAGAGCACCGCCAAACAGATCTCCGGGCAAACTGAGCTCCGGGCAAGCAAAGCTCCGGGCAAACAGAGCTCCGGGCAAACAGAGCTCCGGAGAAACAGAGCTCCGGGCAAACAGAGCTCCGGGCAAACAGAGCTCCGGGCAAAAAGAGCTCCGGGCAAAAAGAGCTCCGGGCAAACAGAGAAATGGGCAAACACGGCAACGGGCAAACAGCATTCCGGGTAAAAAGGGCAATGGGCACACAGAGCAACAGGCACACAGATCAACGGGCACACAGAGCAACGGGCAAACAGCCCTCTGGACAACCAGTGCTCCGGACCAAAAGGGCAATGGGCAAACAGGTGTACGGGCAAACAGAGCTACGGGCAAACAGAGCTCAGAGCAACCAGAGCTCCGGGCTAACAGCGAACCGGGCACACGGATAACCGGGCACACGGATAACCGGGCACACGGAGCACTGGGCACACGGAGCACCGGGCACACGGAGCACCGGGCACACGGAGCACCGGGCACACGGAGCACCGGGCACACAGAGCACCGGGCACACGGAGCACCGGGCACACGGAGCACCGGGCACACGGAGCACCGGGCACACGGAGCACCGGGCACACGGAGCACCGGGCACACGGAGCACCGGGCACACGGAGCACCGGGCACACGGAGCACCGGGCACACGGAGCACCGGGCACACGGAGCACCGGGCACACGGAGCACCGGGCACACGGAGCACCGGGCACACGGAGCACCGGGCACACAGAGCACCGGGCACACAGAGCACCGGGCACACAGAGCACCGGGCACACAGAGCACCGGGCACACGGTGCTCCGGGCAAACGGTGCTCTGGACACACGGAGGTCCGGGCAAAAAGAGCAATGGGCAAACAGCACTGCGAGCAAACAGAGCAATGGGCAAACAGGGCAACAGGCAAACAGAGCTCTGGGCAACCAGAGCAATGGGCCTTCAGACCAACGGGCCAGCAGACCAACGGGCAAACAGAGCAACGGGCAAACAGAGCAAAGGTCAAACAGAGCAACGGGCAAACTGTGCTCTGGGCTAACTGAGCTCCGGGCAAACTGAGCTCCGGGCAAACCGATCTCCGGGCAAACCGATCTCCGGGCAAACCGATCTCCGGGCAAACTGAGCGCCGGAAAGACTGAGCTCCGGGAAAACTGAGCTCAGGGAAAACTGATCTCCGGGCAAACTGAGCGCCGGAAAGACTGAGCTCCGGGAAAACTGAGCTCAGGGAAAACTGATCTCCGGGCGAATAGAGCTCCGGGTGAAAAGGGCAATGGGCTCACAGAGCAACAGGCACACAGAGCAAAGGGCAAACTGCCCTCTGGACAACCAGCGCTCCAGGCCAAAAGGGCAATGGGCAAACAGGGAAATGGGCAAACAGAGCTCCGGGCAAACAGAGCTCCGGGCAAACAGAGCTCCGGGCAAACAGAACTCCGGGCAAACAGAACTCCGGGCAAACAGAACTCCGGGCAAACAGAGCTCGGGGCAAACAGAGCTCGGGGCAAACAGAGCTCCGGGCAAACAGAGCTCCGGGCAAACAGAGCTCCGGGCAAACAGAGCTCCGGGCAAACAGAGCAACGGGCAAACAGAGCAATGGGCAAACAGAGCAACGGGCAAACAGAGCAACGGGCAAACAGAGCAACGGGCAAACAGAGCAACGGGCAAACAGAGCAGCGGGAAAACAGAGCTGCGGGCAAACAGAGCAGCGGGCAAACAGAACAGCGGGCAAACAGAACAGCGGGCAAACAGAGCAATGGGCAAACTAAGCTTCGGGCAAACAGACCTCCGGGCAAACATAGCTCCGGGCAAACAGAGCTCCGGGCAAACAGAGCTCCGGGCAAACAGAGCTCCGGGCAAACAGAGCTCCGGTCAAACAGAGCTCCGGTCAAACAGAGCTCCGGGCAAACAGAGCTCCGGGCAAACAGAGCTCCGGGCAAACAGAGCTCCGGGCAAACAGAGCTCCGGGCAAACAGAGCTCCGGGCAAACAGAGCTCCGGGCAAACAGAGCTCCAAGCAAACAGAGCTCCGGGCAAACAGAGCTCCGGGCAAACAGAGCTCCGGGCAAACAGAGCTCCGGGCAAACAGAGCTCCGGGCAAACAGAGCTCCGGGCAAACAGAGCTCCAGGCAAACAGAGCTCCGGGCAAACAGAGCTCCGGGCAAACAGAGGACCGGGCAAACAGTGGACCGGGCAACAGAGGAACGTGCAAACAGAGGACCGGGCAAACAGAGCTCCGGGCAAACTGAGCCATGGGAACACAGAGCAATGGGCACAAAGTGCTCTGGGCAAAGGGCGCTCCGGGCAAACAGCGCTCTGGGCAAACAGCGCTCCGTGCAAGCTGAGTTCCGGGCAAACAGTGCTCCGGGCAAACTGGGCAATGGGCAAACAGGGCAACAGGCAAACTGAGCTCCGGGCAAACAGAGCAACTGGCAAACAGACCAACAGGCAATCAGAGCTCCTGGTAAACATAGCTCCTGGCAAACAGAGCTCCTGGCAAACAGAGCTCCGGGCAAACAGAGCTCCGGGCAAACAGAGCTCCGGGCAAACAGAGCTCCGGGCAAACAGAGCTCCGGGCAAACAGAGCTCCGGGCAAACAGAGCTCCGGGCAAACAGAGCTCCGGGCAAACAGAGCTCCGGGCAAACAGAGCTCCGGGCAAACAGAGCTCCGGGCAAACAGAGCTCCGGGCAAACAGAGCTCCGGGCAAACAGAGCTCCGGGCAAACAGAGCTCCGGGCAAACAGAGCTCCGGGCAAACAGAGCTCCGGGCAAACAGAGCTCCGGGCAAACAGAGCTCCGGGCAAACAGAACACCAGGCAAACAGAGCTCCGGGCAAACAGAGCTCCGGGCAAACAGAGCTCCGGGCAAACAGAGCTCCGGGCAAACAGAGCTCCGGGCAAACAGAGCTCCGGGCAAACAGAGCTCCGGGCAAACAGAGCTCCGGGCAAACAGAGCTCCGGGCAAACAGAGCTCCGGGCAAACAGAGCTCCGGGCAAACAGAACTCCGGGCAAACAGAGCTCCGGGCAAACAGAGCTCCGGGCAAACAGAGCTCCGGGCAAACAGAGCTCCGGGCAAACAGAGCTCCGGGCAAACAGAGCTCAGGGCAAACAGAGCTCCGGGCAAACTGAGCAATGGGAACACAGAGCAACGGGCACAAAGTGCTCTGGGCAAAGGGCGCTCCGGGCAAAGGGCGCTCCAGGCAAAGAGCGCTCCGTGCAAGCCGAGCTCCAGGCAAACAGAGCTCCACGCAAAAAACGCTCCGGTCAATCAGGGCTGCAGGCAAACAGCGCTTTGGGCAAACAGAGCTCCAGCCAAACAGAGCTCCGGGCAAAGAGAGCTCCGCCAAACAGATTTCCGGGCAAACAGAACTCCGGGCAAACAGAGCTCCGGGCAAACAGAGCTCCGGGCAAACAGAGCTCCGGGCAAACAGAGAAATGGGCAAACAGAGCTCCGGGCAAACAGAGCTCCGGGCAAACAGAGCTCCGGGCAAACAGAGCTCCGGGCAAACAGAGCTCCGGGCAAACAGAGCTCCGGGCAAACAGAGCTCCGGGCAAACAGAGCGCCGGGCAAACAGAGCTCCGGGCAAACAGAGCTCCGGGCAAACAGAGCTCCGGGCAAACAGAGCTCCGGGCAAACAGAGCTCTGGGCAAACAGAGCCCCGCCAAACAGATCTCCGGGAAAACTGAGCTCCGGGCAAACAGAGCTCCGGGCAAACAGAGCTCCGGGCAAACAGAGCTCCGGGCAAACAGAGCTCCGGGCAAAAAGAGCTCCGGGCAAAAAGAGCTCCGGGCAAACAGAGCTCCGGGCAAACAGAGCTCCGGGCAAAAAGAGCTCCGGGCAAAAAGAGCTCCGGGCAAAAAGAGCTCCGGGCAAACAGAGCTCCGGGCAAACAGAGCTCCGGGCAAAAAGAGCTCCGGGCAAAAAGAGCTCCGGGCAAAAAGAGCTCCGGGCAAATAGAGAAATGTGCAAACACGGCAACGGGCAAACTGCACTCCGGGTAAAAAGGGCAATGGGCAAACAGGGCTATGGGCAAACAGAGCAACGGGCAAACAGAGCTCCGGGCAAACAGAGCTCCGGGCAAACAGAGCTCCGGGCAAACAGAGCTCCGGGCAAACAGAGCTCCGGGCAAACAGAGCTCCGGGCAAACAGAGCTCCGGGCAAACAGAGCTCCGGGCAAACAGAGCTCCGGGCAAACAGAGCTCCGGGCAAACAGAGCTCCGGGCAAACAGAGCTCCGGGCAAACAGAGCTCCGGGCAAACAGAGCTCCGGGCAAACAGAGCTCCGGGCAAACAGAGCTCCGGGCAAACAGAGCTCCGGGCAAACAGAGCTCCGGGCAAACAGAGCTCCGGGCAAACAGAGCTCCGGGCAAACAGAGCTCCGGGCAAACAGAGCTCCGGGCAAACAGAGCTCCGGGAAAACAGAGCTCTGGCCAAACAGAGCTCCGGGCAAACCGATCTCCGGGCAGACTGAGCTCCGGGAAAACTGAGCTCAGGGAAAACTGATCTCCGGGCAAACTGAGCGCCGGAAAGACTGAGCTCCGGGAAAACTGAGCTCAGGGAAAACTGATCTCCGGGCGAATAGAGCTCCGGGTGAAAAGGGCAATGGGCTCACAGAGCAACAGGCACACAGAGCAAAGGGCAAACTGCCCTCTGGACAACCAGCGCTCCAGGCCAAAAGGGCAATGGGCAAACAGGGCAATGGGCAAACAGAGCTCCGGGCAAACAGAGCTCCGGGCAAACAGAGCTCCGGGCAAACAGAACTCCGGGCAAACAGAGCTCGGGGCAAACAGAGCTCGGGGCAAACAGAGCTCCGGGCAAACAGAGCTCCGGGCAAACAGAGCTCCGGGCAAACAGAGCTCCGGGCAAACAGAGCAACGGGCAAACAGAGCAATGGGCAAACAGACCAACGGGCAAACAGAGCAACGGGCAAACAGAGCAACGGGCAAACAGAGCAACGGGCAAACAGAGCAGCGGGAAAACAGAGCTGCGGGCAAACAGAGCAGCGGGCAAACAGAACAGCGGGCAAACAGAACAGCGGGCAAACAGAGCAATGGGCAAACTAAGCTTCGGGCAAACAGACCTCCGGGCAAACATAGCTCCGGGCAAACAGAGCTCCGGGCAAACAGAGCTCCGGGCAAACAGAGCTCGGGGCAAACAGAGCTCCGGGCAAACAGAGCTCCGGTCAAACAGAGCTCCGGTCAAACAGAGCTCCGGGCAAACAGAGCTCCGGGCAAACAGAGCTCCGGGCAAACAGAGCTCCGGGCAAACAGAGCTCCGGGCAAACAGAGCTCCGGGCAAACAGAGCTCCGGCCAAACAGAGCTCCAAGCAAACAGAGCTCCGGGCAAACAGAGCTCCGGGCAAACAGAGCTCCGGGCAAACAGAGCTCCGGGCAAACAGAGCTCCGGGCAAACAGAGCTCCGGGCAAACAGAGCTCCAGGCAAACAGAGCTCCGGGCAAACAGAGCTCCGGGCAAACAGAGGACCGGGCAAACAGTGGACCGGGCAACAGAGGAACGTGCAAACAGAGGACCGGGCAAACAGAGCTCCGGGCAAACTGAGCCATGGGAACACAGAGCAATGGGCACAAAGTGCTCTGGGCAAAGGGCGCTCCGGGCAAACAGCGCTCTGGGCAAACAGCGCTCCGTGCAAGCTGAGTTCCGGGCAAACAGTGCTCCGGGCAAACTGGGCAATGGGCAAACAGGGCAACAGGCAAACTGAGCTCCGGGCAAACAGAGCAACTGGCAAACAGACCAACAGGCAATCAGAGCTCCTGGTAAACAGAGCTCCTGGCAAACAGAGCTCCTGGCAAACAGAGCTCCGGGCAAACAGAGCTCCGGGCAAACAGAGCTCCGGGCAAACAGAGCTCCGGGCAAACAGAGCTCCGGGCAAACAGAGCTCCGGGCAAACAGAGCTCCGGGCAAACAGAGCTCCGAGCAAACAGAGCTCCGGGCAAACAGAGCTCCGGGCAAACAGAGCTCCGGGCAAACAGAGCTCCGGGCAAACAGAGCTCCGGGCAAACAGAACACCAGGCAAACAGAGCTCCGGGCAAACAGAGCTCCGGGCAAACAGAGCTCCGGGCAAACAGAGCTCCGGGCAAACAGAGCTCCGGGCAAACAGAGCTCCGGGCAAACAGAGCTCCGGGCAAACAGAGCTGCGGGCAAACAGAACTCCGGGCAAACAGAGCTCCGGGCAAACAGAGCTCCGGGCAAACAGAGCTCCGGGCAAACAGAGCTCCGGGCAAACAGAGCTCCGGGCAAACAGAGCTCAGGGCAAACAGAGCTCCGGGCAAACTGAGCAATGGGAACACAGAGCAACGGGCACAAAGTGCTCTGGGCAAAGGGCGCTCCGGGCAAAGGGCGCTCCAGGCAAAGAGCGCTCCGTGCAAGCCGAGCTCCAGGCAAACAGAGCTCCACGCAAAAAACGCTCCGGTCAATCAGGGCTGCAGGCAAACAGCGCTTTGGGCAAACAGAGCTCCAGCCAAACAGAGCTCCGGGCAAAGAGAGCTCCGCCAAACAGATTTCCGGGCAAACAGAACTCCGGGCAAACAGAGCTCCGGGCAAACAGAGCTCCGGGCAAACAGAGAAATGGGCAAACAGAGCTCCGGGCAAACAGAGCTCCGGGCAAACAGAGCTCCGGGCAAACAGAGCTCCGGGCAAACAGAGCTCCGGGCAAACAGAGCTCCGGGCAAACAGAGCTCCGGGCAAACAGAGCTCCGGGCAAACAGAGCTCCGGGCAAACAGAGCTCCGGGCAAACAGAGCTCCGGGCAAACAGAGCTCCGGGCAAACAGAGCTCCGGGCAAACAGAGCCCCGCCAAACAGATCTCCGGGAAAACTGAGCTCCGGGCAAACAGAGCTCCGGGCAAACAGAGCTCCGGGCAAACAGAGCTCCGGGCAAACAGAGCTCCGGGCAAACAGAGCTCCGGGCAAACAGAGCTCCGGGCAAACAGAGCTCCGGGCAAACAGAGCTCCGGGCAAACAGAGCTCCGGGCAAAAAGAGCTCCGGGCAAAAAGAGCTCCGGGCAAACAGAGCTCCGGGCAAACAGAGCTCCGGGCAAAAAGAGCTCCGGGCAAAAAGAGCTCCGGGCAAAAAGAGCTCCGGGCAAACAGAGCTCCGGGCAAACAGAGCTCCGGGCAAAAAGAGCTCCGGGCAAAAAGAGCTCCGGGCAAATAGAGAAATGTGCAAACACGGCAACGGGCAAACTGCACTCCGGGTAAAAAGGGCAATGGGCAAACAGGGCTACGGGCAAACAGAGCAACGGGCAAACAGAGCTCCGGGCAAACAGAGCTCCGGGCAAACAGAGCTCCGGGCAAACAGATCTCCGGGCAAACAGAGCTCCGGGCAAACAGAGCTCCGGGCAAACAGAGCTCCGGGCAAACAGAGCTCCGGGCAAACAGAGCTCCGGGCAAACAGAGCTCCGGGCAAACAGAGCTCCGGGCAAACAGAGCTCCGGGCAAACAGAGCTCCGGGCAAACAGAGCTCCGGGCAAACAGAGCTCCGGGCAAACAGAGCTCCGGGCAAACAGAGCTCCGGGCAAACAGAGCTCCGGGCAAACAGAGCTCCGGGCAAACAGAGCTCCGGGCAAACAGAGCTCCGGGCAAACAGAGCTCCGGGCAAACAGAGCTCCGGGCAAACAGAGCTCCGGGCAAACAGAGCTCCGGGCAAACAGAGCTCCGGGCAAACAGAGCTCCGGGAAAACAGAGCTCTGGCCAAACAGAGCTCCGGGCAAAGAGAGCTCCGGGCAAAGAGAGCTCATGGCAAACAGAGCTCCGGGCAAACAGAGCAATGGGCAAACAGGGCAACAGGCAAACAGAGCTCTGGGCAACCAGAGCAATGGGCCTTCAGACCAACGGGCAAGCAGACCAACGGGCAAACAGAGCAACGGGCAAACAGAGCTCCGCCAAACAGAGCTCCGGGCAAACAGAGCTCCGGGCAAACAGAGCTCCGGGCAAACAGAGCTCCGGGCAAACAGAGCTCCGGGCAAACAGAGCTCCGGGCAAACAGAGCTCCGGGCAAACAGAGCCCCGCCAAACAGATCTCCGGGCAAACTGAGCTCCGGGCCAGCAGAGCTCCGGGCAAACAGAGCTCCGGGCAAACAGAGCTCCGGGCAAACAGAGCTCCGGGCAAAAAGAGCTCCGGGCAAAAAGAGCTCCGGGCAAAAAGAGCTCCGGGCAAAAAGAGCTCCGGGCAAATAGAGAAATGTGCAAACACGGCAAAGGGCAAACAGCACCCCGGGTAAAAAGGGCAATGGGCAAACAGGGCTACGGGCAAACAGAGCAACGGGCAAACAGAGCTCCGGGCAAACAGAGCTCCGGGCAAACAGAGCTCCGGGCAAACAGAGCCCCGCCAAACAGATCTCCGGGCAAACAGAGGTCCGGGCAAACAGAGCTCCGGGCAAACAGAGCTCCGGGCAAACAGAGCTCCGGGCAAACAGAGCTCCGGGCAAACAGAGCTCCGGGCAAACAGAGCTCCGGGCAAACAGAGCTCCGGGCAAACAGAGCTCCGGGCAAACAGAGCTCCGGGCAAACAGAGCTCCGGGCAAACAGAGCTCCGGGCAAACAGAGCTCCGGGCAAACAGAGCTCCGGGCAAACAGAGCAACGGGCAAACAGAGCATCGGGCAAACAGAGCAACGGGCAAACAGAGCAACGGGCAAACAGAGGAACGGGCAAACAGAGCAA
Source organism: Mustelus asterias (assembly GCF_964213995.1). NCBI lineage: Eukaryota > Metazoa > Chordata > Chondrichthyes > Carcharhiniformes > Triakidae > Mustelus > Mustelus asterias. The sequence continues at coordinate 47,291,059 of NC_135808.1, read as the reverse complement.
CGGGCATACAGAGCAGCGGGCACACAGAACAGCGGGCAAACAGAACAGCGGGCAAACAGAACAGCGGGCAAACAGAGCAATAGGCAAACTCAGCTTCGGGCAAACAGAGCTCCGGGCAAACAGAGCTCCGGGCAAACAGAGCTCCGGGCAAACAGAGAACCGCGCAAACAGAGAACCGCGCAAACAGAGAACCGCGCAAACAGAGAACTGCACGGGGCAAACAGAGCTCCGGGCAAACAGAGCTCCGGGCAAACAGAGCTCCGGGCAAACAGAGCTCCGGGCAAACAGAGCTCCGGGCAAACAGAGCTCCGGGCAAACAGAGCTCCGGGCAAACAGAACTCCGGGCAAACAGAGCTCCGGGCAAACAGAGCTCTGGCCAAACAGAGCTCCGGGCAAAGAGAGCTCCGGGCAAAGAGAGCTCCTGGCAAACAGAGCTCCGGGCAAACAGAGCTCCGGGGAACAGAGCTCCGGGCAAACAGAGAACCGGGCAAACAGAGCTCCGCCAAACAGATCTCTGGGCAAACAGAGCTCCGGGCAAACAGAGCTCCGGGCAAACAGAGCTCCGGGCAAACAGAGCTCCGGGCAAACAGAGCTCCGGGCAAACAGAGCTCCGGGCAAACGGAGCTCCGGGCAAACGGAGCTCCGGGCAAACAGAGCTCCGGGCAAACAGAGCTCCGGGCAAACAGAGCTCCGGGCAAACAGAGCTCCGGGCAAACAGAGCTCCGGGCAAACAGAGCTCCGGGCAAACAGAGCTCCGGGCAAACAGAGCTCCGGGCAAACAGAGCTCCGGGCAAAGAGAGCTCCTGGCAAACAGAGCTCCGCCAAAAAGATCTCCGGGCAAACAGAGCTCCGGGCAAGCAAAGCCCCGGGCAAACAGAGCTCCGGGCAAACAGAGCTCCGGGCAAACAGAGCTCCGGGCAAACAGAGAAATGGGCAAACACGGCAACGGGCAAACAGAGCTCCGGGCAAACAGAGCTCCGGGCAAACAGAGCTCGGGGCAAACAGAGCTCCTGGCAAATAGAGCACCGCCAAACTGAGCTCCGGGCAAACAGAGCTCCGGGCAAACAGAGCTCCGGGCAAACAGAGCTCCGGGCAAACAGAGCTCCGGGCAAACAGAGCTCCGGGCAAACAGGGCAAGTGGCAAACTGAGCTCCGGGCAAGCAGAGCAACTGGCAAACAGACCAACGGGCAATCAGAGCTCTGGGCAAACAGAGGTCCGGCAAAGAGAGCTCCGGTCAAACAGAGCTCCGGCCAAACAGACCAATGGGCAAACAGAGCAACGGGCAAACAGAGCTTCGGGGAACAGAGCTCCGGACAAACAGAGCTCCGGGCAAACAGAGCTGCGCCAAACAGATCTCTGGGCAAACAGAGCTCCGGGCAAACAGAGCTCCGGGCAAACAGAGCTCCGGGCAAACAGAGCTCCCGGCAAACAGAGCTCCGGGCAAACAGAGCTCCGGGCAAACAGAGCTCCGGGCAAACAGAGCTCTGGGCAAGCAGAGCTCCGGGCAAACAGAGCTCCGGGCAAACAGAGCTCCGGGCAAACAGAGCTCCTGGCAAACAGAGCACCGCCAAACAGATCTCCGGGCAAACTGAGCTCCGGGCAAGCAAAGCTCCGGGCAAACAGAGCTCCGGGCAAACAGAGCTCCGGGCAAACAGAGCTCCGGGCAAACAGAGCTCCGGGCAAACAGAGCTCCGGGCAAAAAGAGCTCCGGGCAAACAGAGAAATGGGCAAACACGGCAACGGGCAAACAGCATTCCGGGTAAAAAGGGCAATGGGCACACAGAGCAACAGGCACACAGAGCAACGGGCACACAGAGCAACGGGCGCACAGCCCTCTGGACAACCAGTGCTCCGGACCAAAAGGGCAATGGGCAAACAGGTGTACGGGCAAACAGAGCTACGGGCAAACAGAGCTCAGAGCAACCAGAGCTACGGGCTAACAGCGAACCGGGCACACGGATAACCGGGCACACGGATAACCGGGCACACGGAGCACCGGGCACCCGGAGCACCGGGCACCCGGAGCACCGGGCACCCGGAGCACCGGGCACACGGAGCACCGGGCACACGGAGCACTGGGCACACGGAGCACCGGGCACACGGAGCACCGGGCACACGGAGCACCGGGCACACGGAGCACCGGGCACACGGAGCACCGGGCACACGGAGCACCGGGCACACGGAGCACCGGGCACACGGAGCACCGGGCACACAGAGCACCGGGCACACGGAGCACCGGGCACACGGAGCACCGGGCACCGGGCACACGGTGCTCCGGGCAAACGGTGCTCTGGACACACGGAGGTCCGGGCAAAAAGAGCAATGGGCAAACAGCACTGCGAGCAAACAGAGCAATGGGCAAACAGGGCAACAGGCAAACAGAGCTCTGGGCAACCAGAGCAATGGGCCTTCAGACCAACGGGCCAGCAGACCAACGGGCAAACAGAGCAACGGGCAAACAGAGCAAAGGTCAAACAGAGCAACGGGCAAACTGTGCTCTGGGCTAACTGAGCTCCGGGCAAACTGAGCTCCGGGCAAACCGATCTCCGGGCAAACCGATCTCCGGGCAAACCGATCTCCGGGCAAACTGAGCGCCGGAAAGGCTGAGCTCCGGGAAAACTGAGCTCAGGGAAAACTGATCTCCGGGCAAATAGAGCTCCGGGTGAAAAGGGCAATGGGCTCACAGAGCAACAGGCACACAGAGCAAAGGGCAAACTGCCCTCTGGACAACCAGCGCTCCAGGCCAAAAGGGCAATGGGCAAACAGGGCAATGGGCAAACAGAGCTCCGGGCAAACAGAGCTCCGGGCAAACAGAGCTCCGGGCAAACAGAACTCCGGGCAAACAGAGCTCGGGGCAAACAGAGCTCGGGGCAAACAGAGCTCCGGGCAAACAGAGCTCCGGGCAAACAGAGCAACGGGCAAACAGAGCAACGGGCAAACAGAGCAACGGGCAAACAGAGCAACGGGCAAACAGAGCAACGGGCAAACAGAGCAACGGGGAAACAGAGCAACGGGCAAACAGAGCAACGGGCAAACAGAGCAGCGGGAAAACAGAGCTGCGGGCAAACAGAGCAGCGGGCAAACAGAGCAGCGGGCAAACAGAACAGCGGGCAAACAGAGCAATGGGCAAACTGAGCTTCGGGCAAACAGAGCTCCAGGCAAACAGAGCTCCGGGCAAACAGAGCTCCGGGCAAACAGAGCTCCGGGCAAACAGAGCTCCGGGCAAACAGAGCTCCGGGCAAACAGAGCTCGGGGCAAACAGAGCTCCGGGCAAACAGAGCTCCGGGCAAACAGAGCTCCGGTCAAACAGAGCTCCGGGCAAACAGAGCTCCGGGCAAACAGAGCTCCGGGCAAACAGAGCTCCGGGCAAACAGAGCTCCGGGCAAACAGAGCTCCGGGCAAACAGAGCTCCGGGCAAACAGAGCTCCGGGCAAACAGAGCTCCGGGCAAACAGAGCTCCGGGCAAACAGAGCTCCGGGCAAACAGAGCTCCAGGCAAACAGAGCTCCGGGCAAACAGAGCTCCGGGCAAACAGAGGACCGGGCAAACAGTGGACCGGGCAACAGAGGAACGTGCAAACAGAGGACCGGGCAAACAGAGCTCCGGGCAAACTGAGCCATGGAAACACAGAGCAATGGGCACAAAGTGCTCTGGGCAAAGGGCGCTCCGGGCAAACAGCGCTCTGGGCAAACAGCGCTCCGTGCAAGCTGAGTTCCGGGCAAACAGTGCTCCGGGCAAACTGGGCAATGGGCAAACAGGGCAACAGGCAAACTGAGCTCCGGGCAAACAGAGCAACTGGCAAACAGACCAACAGGCAATCAGAGCTCCTGGTAAACAGAGCTCCTGGCAAACAGAGCTCCGGGCAAACAGAGCTCCGGGCAAACAGAGCTCCGGGCAAACAGAGCTCCGGGCAAACAGAGCTCCGGGCAAACAGAGCTCCGGGCAAACAGAGCTCCGGGCAAACAGAGCTCCGGGCAAACAGAGCTCCGGGCAAACAGAGCTCCGGGCAAACAGAGCTCCGGGCAAACAGAGCTCCGGGCAAACAGCGCTCCGGGCAAACAGCGCTCCGGGCAAACAGAGCTCCGGGCAAACAGAGCTCCGGGCAAACAGAACACCGGGCAAACAGAGCTCCGGGCAAACAGAGATCCGGGCAAACAGAGCTCCGGGCAAACAGAGCTCCGGGCAAACAGAGCTCCGGGCAAACAGAGCTCCGGGCAAACAGAACTCCGGGCAAACAGAGCTCCGGGCAAACAGAGGAACGGGCAAACAGTGGACCGGGCAACAGAGGAACGTGCAAACAGAGGACCGGGCAAACAGAGCTCCGGGCAAACTGAGCCATGGGAACACAGAGCAATGGGCACAAAGTGCTCTGGGCAAAGGGCGCTCCGGGCAAACAGCGCTCTGGGCAAACAGCGCTCCGTGCAAGCTGAGTTCCGGGCAAACAGTGCTCCGGGCAAACTGGGCAATGGGCAAACAGGGCAACAGGCAAACTGAGCTCCGGGCAAACAGAGCAACTGGCAAACAGACCAACAGGCAATCAGAGCTCCTGGTAAACAGAGCTCCTGGCAAACAGAGCTCCTGGCAAACAGAGCTCCGGGCAAACAGAGCTCCGGGCAAACAGAGCTCCGGGCAAACAGAGCTCCGGGCAAACAGAGCTCCGGGCAAACAGAGCTCCGGGCAAACAGAGCTCCGGGCAAACAGAGCTCCGGGCAAACAGAGCTCCGGGCAAACAGAGCTCCGGGCAAACAGAGCTCCGGGCAAACAGAGCTCCGGGCAAACAGAGCTCCGGGCAAACAGAGCTCCGGGCAAACAGAGCTCCGGGCAAACAGAGCTCCGGGCAAACAGAGCTCCGGGCAAACAGAGCTCCGGGCAAACAGAGCTCCGGGCAAACAGAGCTCCGGGCAAACAGAGCTCCGGGCAAACAGAGCTCCGGGCAAACAGAGCTCCGGGCAAACAGAGCTCCGGGCAAACAGAGCTCCGGGCAAACAGAGCTCCGGGCAAACAGAACACCGGGCAAACAGAGCTCCGGGCAAACAGAGCTCCGGGCAAACAGAGCTCCGGGCAAACAGAGCTCCGGGCAAACAGAGCTCCGGGCAAACAGAGCTCCGGGCAAACAGAGCTCCGGGCAAACAGAGCTCCGGGCAAACAGAGCTCCGGGCAAACAGAGCTCCGGGCAAACAGAGCTCCGGGCAAACAGAGCTCCGGGCAAACAGAGCTCCGGGCAAACAGAGCTCCGGGCAAACAGAGCTCCGGGCAAACAGAGCTCCGGGCAAACAGAGCTCCGGGCAAACTGAGCCATGGGAACACAGAGCAATGGGCACAAAGTGCTCTGGGCAAAGGGCGCTCCGGGCAAACAGCGCTCTGGGCAAACAGCGCTCCGGGCACACAGAGCTCCGGGCAAACAGAGCTCCGGGCAAACAGAGCTCCGGGCAAACAGAGCTCCGGGCAAACAGAGCTCCGGGCAAACAGAGCTCCGGGCAAACAGAGCTCCGGGCAAACAGAGCTCCGGGCAAACAGAACACCGGGCAAACAGAGCTCCGGGCAAACAGAGCTCCGGGCAAACAGAGCTCCGGGCAAACAGAGCTCCGGGCAAACAGAGCTCCGGGCAAACAGAGCTCCGGGCAAACAGAGCTCCGGGCAAACAGAGCTCCGGGCAAACAGAGCTCCGGGCAAACAGAGCTCCGGGCAAACAGAGCTCCGGGCAAACAGAACACCGGGCAAACAGAGCTCCGGGCAAACAGAGCTCCGGGCAAACAGAGCTCCGGGCAAACAGAGCTCCGGGCAAACAGAGCTCCGGGCAAACAGAGCTCTGGGCAAACAGAGCTCCGGGCAAACAGAGCTCCGGGCAAACAGAGCTCCGGGCAAACAGAGGTCCGGGCAAACAGAGGAACGGGCAAACAGTGGACCGGGCAACAGAGGAACGTGCAAACAGAGGACCGGGCAAACAGAGCTCCGGGCAAACTGAGCCATGGGAACACAGAGCAATGGGCACAAAGTGCTCTGGGCAAAGGGCGCTCCGGGCAAACAGCGCTCTGGGCAAACAGCGCTCCGTGCAAGCTGAGTTCCGGGCAAACAGTGCTCCGGGCAAACTGGGCAATGGGCAAACAGAGCTCCGGGCAAACAGAGCTCCGGGCAAAGAGAGCTCCTGGCAAACAGAGCTCCGCCAAAAAGATCTCCGGGCAAACAGAGCTCCGGGCAAGCAAAGCCCCGGGCAAACAGAGCTCCGGGCAAACAGAGCTCCGGGCAAACAGAGCTCCGGGCAAACAGAGAAATGGGCAAACACGGCAACGGGCAAACAGAGCTCCGGGCAAACAGAGCTCCGGGCAAACAGAGCTCCGGGCAAACAGAGCTCGGGGCAAACAGAGCTCCTGGCAAATAGAGCACCGCCAAACTGAGCTCCGGGCAAACAGAGCTCCGGGCAAACAGAGCTCCGGGCAAACAGAGCTCCGGGCAAACAGAGCTCCGGGCAAACAGAGCTCCGGGCAAACAGGGCAAGTGGCAAACTGAGCTCCGGGCAAGCAGAGCAACTGGCAAACAGACCAATGGGCAATCAGAGCTCTGGGCAAACAGAGGTCCGGCAAAGAGAGCTCCGGTCAAACAGAGCTCCGGCCAAACAGACCAATGGGCAAACAGAGCAACGGGCAAACAGAGCTTCGGGGAACAGAGCTCCGGACAAACAGAGCTCCGGGCAAACAGAGCTGCGCCAAACAGATCTCTGGGCAAACAGAGCTCCGGGCAAACAGAGCTCCGGGCAAACAGAGCTCCGGGCAAACAGAGCTCCCGGCAAACAGAGCTCCGGGCAAACAGAGCTCCGGGCAAACAGAGCTCCGGGCAAGCAGAGCTCTGGGCAAACAGAGCTCCGGGCAAACAGAGCTCCGGACAAACAGAGCTCCTGGCAAACAGAGCACCGCCAAACAGATCTCCGGGCAAACTGAGCTCCGGGCAAGCAAAGCTCCGGGCAAACAGAGCTCCGGGCAAACAGAGCTCCGGGCAAACAGAGCTCCGGGCAAACAGAGCTCCGGGCAAACAGAGCTCCGGGCAAACAGAGCTCCGGGCAAACAGAGCTCCGGGCAAACAGAGCTCCGGGCAAAAAGAGCTCCGGGCAAACAGAGAAATGGGCAAACACGGCAACGGGCAAACAGCATTCCGGGTAAAAAGGGCAATGGGCACACAGAGCAACAGGCACACAGAGCAACGGGCACACAGAGCAACGGGCGCACAGCCCTCTGGACAACCAGTGCTCCGGACCAAAAGGGCAATGGGCAAACAGGTGTACGGGCAAACAGAGCTACGGGCAAACAGAGCTCAGAGCAACCAGAGCTCCGGGCTAACAGCGAACCGGGCACACGGATAACCGGGCACACGGATAACCGGGCACACAGAGCACCGGGCACACGGAGCACAGGGCACACGGAGCACCGGGCACCCGGAGCACCGGGCACCCGGAGCACCGGGTACACGGAGCACCGGGCACACGGAGCACCGGGCACACGGAGCACCGGGCACACGGAGCACCGGGCACACGGAGCACCGGGCACACGGAGCACCGGGCACACGGAGCACCGGGCACACGGAGCACCGGGCACACGGAGCACCGGGCACACAGAGCACCGGGCACACGGAGCACCGGGCACACGGAGCACCGGGCACCGGGCACACGGTGCTCCGGGCAAACGGTGCTCTGGACACACGGAGGTCCGGGCAAAAAGAGCAACGGGCAAACAGCACTGCGAGCAAACAGAGCAATGGGCAAACAGGGCAACAGGCAAACAGAGCTCTGGGCAACCAGAGCAATGGGCCTTCAGACCAACGGGCCAGCAGACCAACGGGCAAACAGAGCAACGGGCAAACAGAGCAAAGGTCAAACAGAGCAACGGGCAAACTGTGCTCTGGGCTAACTGAGCTCCGGGCAAACTGAGCTCCGGGCAAACCGATCTCCGGGCAAACCGATCTCCGGGCAAACCGATCTCCGGGCAAACTGAGCGCCGGAAAGGCTGAGCTCCGGGAAAACTGAGCTCAGGGAAAACTGATCTCCGGGCAAATAGAGCTCCGGGTGAAAAGGGCAATGGGCTCACAGAGCAACAGGCACACAGAGCAAAGGGCAAACTGCCCTCTGGACAACCAGCGCTCCAGGCCAAAAGGGCAATGGGCAAACAGGGCAATGGGCAAACAGGGCAATGGGCAAACAGAGCTCCGGGCAAACAGAGCTCCGGGCAAACAGAGCTCCGGGCAAACAGAACTCCGGGCAAACAGAGCTCGGGGCAAACAGAGCTCGGGGCAAACAGAGCTCCGGGCAAACAGAGCTCCGGGCAAACAGAGCTCCGGGCAAACAGAGCAACGGGCAAACAGAGCAACGGGCAAACAGAGCAACGGGCAAACAGAGCAACGGGCAAAGAGAGCAACGGGCAAACAGAGGAACGGGCAAACAGAGCAACGGGCAAACAGAGCAACGGGCAAACAGAGCAGCGGGAAAACAGAGCTGCGGGCAAACAGAGCAGCGGGCAAACAGAGCAGCGGGCAAACAGAACAGCGGGCAAACAGAGCAATGGGCAAACAGAGCTTCGGGCAAACAGAGCTCCGGGCAAACAGAGCTCCGGGCAAACAGAGCTCCGGGCAAACAGAGCTCCGGGCAAACAGAGCTCCGGGCAAACAGAGCTCGGGGCAAACAGAGCTCCGGGCAAACAGAGCTCCGGTCAAACAGAGCTCCGGTCAAACAGAGCTCCGGGCAAACAGAGCTCCGGGCAAACAGAGCTCCGGGCAAACAGAGCTCCGGGCAAACAGAGCTCCGGGCAAACAGAGCTCCGGGCAAACAGAGCTCCGGGCAAACAGAGCTCCGGGCAAACAGAGCTCCGGGCAAACAGGGCTCCGGGCAAACAGAGCTCCGGGCAAACAGAGGACCGGGCAAACAGTGGACCGGGCAACAGAGGAACGTGCAAACAGAGGACCGGGCAAACAGAGCTCCGGGCAAACTGAGCCATGGAAACACAGAGCAATGGGCACAAAGTGCTCTGGGCAAAGGGCGCTCCGGGCAAACAGCGCTCTGGGCAAACAGCGCTCCGTGCAAGCTGAGTTCCGGGCAAACAGTGCTCCGGGCAAACTGGGCAATGGGCAAACAGGGCAACAGGCAAACTGAGCTCCGGGCAAACAGAGCAACTGGCAAACAGACCAACAGGCAATCAGAGCTCCTGGTAAACAGAGCTCCTGGCAAACAGAGCTCCTGGCAAACAGAGCTCCGGGCAAACAGAGCTCCGGGCAAACAGAGCTCCGGGCAAACAGAGCTCCGGGCAAACAGAGCTCCGGGCAAACAGAGCTCCGGGCAAACAGAGCTCCGGGCAAACAGAGCTCCGGGCAAACAGCGCTCCGGGCAAACAGAGCTCCGGGCAAACAGAGCTCCGGGCAAACAGAACACCGGGCAAACAGAGCTCCGGGCAAACAGAGCTCCGGGCAAACAGAGCTCCGGGCAAACAGAGCTCCGGGCAAACAGAGCTCCGGGCAAACAGAGCTCCGGGCAAACAGAGCTCCGGGCAAACAGAGCTCCGGGCAAACAGAGGAACGGGCAAACAGTGGACCGGGCAACAGAGGAACGTGCAAACAGAGGACCGGGCAAACAGAGCTCCGGGCAAACTGAGCCATGGGAACACAGAGCAATGGGCACAAAGTGCTCTGGGCAAAGGGCGCTCCGGGCAAACAGCGCTCTGGGCAAACAGCGCTCCGTGCAAGCTGAGTTCCGGGCAAACAGTGCTCCGGGCAAACTGGGCAATGGGCAAACAGGGCAACAGGCAAACTGAGCTCCGGGCAAACAGAGCAACTGGCAAACAGACCAACAGGCAATCAGAACTCCTGGTAAACAGAGCTCCTGGCAAACAGAGCTCCTGGCAAACAGAGCTCCGGGCAAACAGAGCTCCGGGCAAACAGAGCTCCGGGCAAACAGAGCTCCGGGCAAACAGAGCTCCGGGCAAACAGAGCTCCGGGCAAACAGAGCTCCGGGCAAACAGAGCTCCGGGCAAACAGAGGTCCGGGCAAACAGAGCTCCGGGCAAACAGAGCTCCGGGCAAACAGAGCTCCGGGCAAACAGAGCTCCGGGCAAACAGAGCTCCGGGCAAACAGAGCTCCGGGCAAACAGAGCTCCGGGCAAACAGAGCTCCGGGCAAACAGAGCTCCGGGCAAACAGAGCTCCGGGCAAACAGAGCTCCGGGCAAACAGAGCTCCGGGCAAACAGAGCTCCGGGCAAACAGAGCTCCGGGCAAACAGAACACCGGGCAAACAGAGCTCCGGGCAAACAGAGCTCCGGGCAAACAGAGCTCCGGGCAAACAGAGCTCCGGGCAAACAGAGCTCCGGGCAAACAGAGCTCCGGGCAAACAGAGCTCCGGGCAAACAGAGCTCCGGGCAAACAGAGCTCCGGGCAAACAGAGCTCCGGGCAAACAGAGCTCCGGGCAAACAGAGCTCCGGGCAAACAGAGCTCCGGGCAAACAGAGCTCCGGGCAAACTGAGCCATGGGAACACAGAGCAATGGGCACAAAGTGCTCTGGGCAAAGGGCGCTCCGGGCAAACAGCGCTCTGGGCAAACAGCGCTCCGGGCACACAGAGCTCCGGGCAAACAGAGCTCCGGGCAAACAGAGCTCCGGGCAAACAGAGCTCCGGGCAAACAGAGCTCCGGGCAAACAGAGCTCCGGGCAAACAGAGCTCCGGGCAAACAGAGCTCCGGGCAAACAGAGCTCCGGGCAAACAGAGCTCCGGGCAAACAGAGCTCCGGGCAAACAGAGCTCCGGGCAAACAGAACACCGGGCAAACAGAGCTCCGGGCAAACAGAGCTCCGGGCAAACAGAGCTCCGGGCAAACAGAGCTCCGGGCAAACAGAGCTCCGGGCAAACAGAGCTCCGGGCAAACAGAGCTCCGGGCAAACAGAGCTCCGGGCAAACAGAACACCGGGCAAACAGAGCTCCGGGCAAACAGAGCTCCGGGCAAACAGAGCTCCGGGCAAACAGAGCTCCGGGCAAACAGAGCTCCGGGCAAACAGAGCTCCGGGCAAACAGAGCTCCGGGCAAACAGAGCTCCGGGCAAACAGAGCTCCGGGCAAACAGAGCTCCGGGCAAACAGAGGAACGGGCAAACAGTGGACCGGGCAACAGAGGAACGTGCAAACAGAGGACCGGGCAAACAGAGCTCCGGGCAAACTGAGCCATGGGAACACAGAGCAATGGGCACAAAGTGCTCTGGGCAAAGGGCGCTCCGGGCAAACAGCGCTCTGGGCAAACAGCGCTCCGTGCAAGCTGAGTTCCGGGCAAACAGTGCTCCGGGCAAACTGGGCAATGGGCAAACAGGGCAACAGGCAAACTGAGCTCCGGGCAAACAGAGCAACTGGCAAACAGACCAACAGGCAATCAGAGCTCCTGGCAAACAGAGCTCCTGGCAAACAGAGCTCCGGGCAAACAGAGCTCCGGGCAAACAGAGCTCCGGGCAAACAGAGCTCCGGGCAAACAGAGCTCCGGGCAAACAGAGCTCCGGGCAAACAGAGCTCCGGGCAAACAGAGCTCCGGGCAAACAGAGCTCCGGGCAAACAGAGCTCCGGGCAAACAGAGCTCCGGGCAAACAGAGCTCCGGGCAAACAGAGCTCCGGGCAAACAGAGCTCCGGGCAAACAGAGCTCCGGGCAAACAGAGCTCCGGGCAAACAGAGCTCCGGGCAAACAGAGCTCCGGGCAAACAGAGCTCCGGGCAAACAGAGCTCCGGGCAAACAGAACACCGGGCAAACAGAACACCGGGCAAACAGAGCTCCGGGCAAACAGAGCTCCGGGCAAACAGAGCTCCGGGCAAACAGAGCTCCGGGCAAACAGAGCTCCGGGCAAACAGAGCTCCGGGCAAACAGAGCTCCGGGCAAACAGAGCTCCGGGCAAACTGAGCCATGGGAACACAGAGCAATGGGCACAAAGTGCTCTGGGCAAAGGGCGCTCCGGGCAAACAGCGCTCTGGGCAAACAGCGCTCCGTGCAAGCTGAGTTCCGGGCAAACAGTGCTCCGGGCAAACTGGGCAATGGGCAAACAGGGCAACAGGCAAACTGAGCTCCGGGCAAACAGAGCAACTGGCAAACAGACCATCAGGCAATCAGAGCTCCTGGTAAACAGAGCTCCTGGCAAACAGAGCTCCTGGCAAACAGAGCTCCGGGCAAACAGAGCTCCGGGCAAACAGAACACCGGGCAAACAGAGCTCCGGGCAAACAGAGCTCCGGGCAAACAGAGCTCCGGGCAAACAGAGCTCCGGGCAAACAGAGCTCCGGGCAAACAGAGGAACGGGCAAACAGTGGACCGGGCAACAGAGGAACGTGCAAACAGAGGACCGGGCAAACAGAGCTCCGGGCAAACTGAGCCATGGGAACACAGAGCAATGGGCACAAAGTGCTCTGGGCAAAGGGCGCTCCGGGCAAACAGCGCTCTGGGCAAACAGCGCTCCGTGCAAGCTGAGTTCCGGGCAAACTGGGCAATGGGCAAACAGGGCAACAGGCAAACTGAGCTCCGGGCAAACAGAGCTCCGGGCAAACAGAGCTCCGGGCAAACAGAGCTCCGGGCAAACAGAGCTCCGGGCAAACAGAGCTCCGGGCAAACAGAGCTCCGGGCAAACAGAGCTCCGGGCAAAGAGAGCTCCGGGCAAACAGAGCTCCGGGCAAACTGAGCCATGGGAACACAGAGCAATGGGCACAAAGTGCTCTGGGCAAAGGGCGCTCCGGGCAAACAGCGCTCTGGGCAAACAGCGCTCCGTGCAAGCTGAGTTCCGGGCAAACAGTGCTCCGGGCAAACTGGGCAATGGGCAAACAGGGCAACAGGCAAACTGAGCTCCGGGCAAACAGAGCAACTGGCAAACAGACCAACAGGCAATCAGAGCTCCTGGTAAACAGAGCTCCTGGCAAACAGAGCTCCTGGCAAACAGAGCTCCGGGCAAACAGAGCTCCGGGCAAACAGAGCTCCGGGCAAACAGAGCTCCGGGCAAACAGAGCTCCGGGCAAACAGAGCGCCGGGCAAACAGAGCTCCGGGCAAACAGAGCTCCGGGCAAACAGAGCTCCGGCCAAACAGAGCTCCGGGCAAACAGAGCTCCGGGCAAACAGAGCTCCGGGCAAACAGAGCTCCGGGCAAACAGAGCTCCGGGCAAACAGAGCTCCGGGCAAACAGAGCTCCGGGCAAACAGAGCTCCGGGCAAACAGAGCTCCGGTCAAACAGTGCTCCGGGCAAACAGAGCTCCGGGCAAACAGAACGCCGGGCAAACAGAGCTCCGGGCAAACAGAGCTCCGGGCAAACAGAGCTCCGGGCAAACAGAGCTCCGGGCAAACAGAGCTCCGGGCAAACAGAGCTCCGGGAAAACAGAGCTCCGGGCAAACAGAGCTCCGGGCAAACAGAGCTCCGGGCAAACAGAGCTCCGGGCAAACAGAGCTCCGGGCAAACAGAGCTCCGGGAAAAAAGAGGACCGGGCACACAGTGCTCTGGGCAAACAGGGCAATGGGCAAACAGGGCAACAGGCAAACTGAGCTCCGGGCAAACAGAGCAACTGGCAAACAGACCAACAGGCAATCAGAGCTCAGGCCAAACAGAGCTCCGGGTAAACAGAGCTCCGGGCATCCAGAGCTCCTGGTAAACAGAGCTCCGGGCAAACAGAGCTCCGGGCAAACAGAGCTCCGGGCAAACAGAGCTCCGGGCAAACAGAGCTCCGGGCAAACAGAGCTCCGGACAAACAGAGCTCCGGGCAAACAGAGCTCCAGGCAAACAGAGCTCCGGGCAAACAGAGCTCCGGGCAAACAGAGGACCGGGCAAACAGTGGACCGAGCAACAGAGGAACGTGCAAACAGAGGACCGGGCAAACAGAGCTCCGGGCAAACTGAGCCATGGGAACACAGAGCAATGGGCACAAAGTGCTCTGGGCAAAGGGCGCTCCGGGCAAATAGCGCTCTGGGCAAACAGCGCTCCGTGCAAGCTGAGTTCCGGTCAAACAGTGCTCCGGGCAAACTGGGCAATGGGCAAACAGGGCAACGGGCAAACAGAGCTCCGGGCAAACAGAGCTCCGGGCAAACAGAGCTCCGGGCAAACAGAGCTCCGGGCAAACAGAGCTCCGGGCAAACAGAGCTCCGGGCAAACAGAGCTCCGGGCAAACAGAGCTCCGGGCAAACAGAGCTCCGGGCAAACAGAGCTCCGGGCAAACAGAGCTCCGGGCAAACAGAGCTCCGGGCAAACAGAGCTCCGGCAAACAGAGCTCCGGGCAAACAGAGCTCCGGGCAAACAGAGCTCCGGGCAAACAGAGCTCCGGGCAAACAGAGCTCCGGGCAAACAGAGCTCCGGGCAAACAGAGCTCCGGGCAAACAGAGCTCCGGGCAAACAGAGCTCCGGGCAAACAGTGCTCCGGGTCAATAGGGCAATGGGCAAACAGGCATACGGGTAAACAGAGCTCCGGGCAAACAGAGCTCCTTGCAAACAGAGCTCCGGGCAAACAGTGCTCCGGGCAAACAGAGCTCCGGGCAAACAGAGCAACGGGCAAACAGAGCTCCGGGCAAACAGAGCTCCGGGCAAACAGAGCTCCGGGCAAACAGAGCTCCGGGCAAACAGAGCTCCGGGCAAACAGAGCTCCGGGCAAACAGAGCTCCGGGCAAACAGAGCTCCGGGCAAACAGAGCTCCGGGAAAAAAGAGGACCGGGCACACAGTGCTCTGGGCAAACAGGGCAATGGGCAAACAGGGCAACAGGCAAACTGAGCTCCGGGCAAACAGAGCAACTGGCAAACAGACCAACAGGCAATCAGAGCTCAGGCCAAACAGAGCTCCGGGTAAACAGAGCTCCGGGCAAACAGAGCTCCGGGCATCCAGAGCTCCTGGTAAACAGAGCTCCTGGCAAACAGAGCTCCTGGCAAACAGAGCTCCGGGGAAAAAGAGCTCTGGGCAAACAGAGCTCCGGGCAAACAGAGCTCCGGGCAAACAGAGCTCAGGGCAAACAGAGCTCCGGGCAAACTGAGCAATGGTAACACAGAGCAACGGGCACAAAGTGCTCTGGGCAAAGGGCGCTCCGGGCAAAGGGCGCTCCAGGCAAAGAGCGCTCCGTGCAAGCCGAGCTCCAGGCAAACAGAGCTCCACGCAAAAAACGCTCCGGTCAATGAGGGCTGCAGGCAAACAGCGCTTTGGGCAAACAGAGCTCCGGGCAAACAGAGCTCCGGGCAAACAGAGCTCCGCCAAACAGATCTCTGGGCAAACAGAGCTCCGGGCAAACAGAGCTCCGGGCAAACAGAGCTCCGGGCAAACAGAGCTCCGGGCAAACAGAGCTGCGGGCAAACAGAGCTGCGGGCAAACAGAGCTCCGGGCAAACAGAGCTCCGGGCAAACAGAGCTCCGGGCAAACAGAGCTCCGGGCAAAGAGAGCTCCTGGCAAACAGAGCTCCGCCAAAAAGATCTCCGGGCAAACAGAGCTCCAGGCAAGCAAAGCTCCGGGCAAACAGAGCTCCGGGCAAACAGAGCTCCGGGCAAACAGAGCTCCGGGCAAACAGAGAAATGGGCAAACACGGCAACGGGCAAACAGGGCTCCGGCTAAAAAGGGCAATGGGCACACAGAGCAACATGCACACAGAGCAACGGGCACACAGAGCTCCGGGCAAAGAGAGCTCCTGGCAAACAGAGCTCCGCCAAACAGATCTCCGGGCAAACAGAGCTCCGGGCAAGCAAAGCTCCGGGCAAACAGAGCTCGGGGCAAACAGAGCTCCGGGCAAACAGAGCTCCGGGCAAACAGAGCTCCGGGCAAACAGAGCTCCGGGCAAACAGAGCTCCGGGCAAACAGAGCTCCGGGCAAACAGAGCTCCGGGCAAACAGAGCTCTGGGCAAACAGAGCTCCAGGCAAACAGAGCTCCGGGCAAACAGAGCTCCGGGCAAACAGAGGACCGGGCAAACAGTGGACCGAGCAACAGAGGAACGTGCAAACAGAGGACCGGGCAAACAGAGCTCCGGGCAAACTGAGCCATGGGAACACAGAGCAATGGGCACAAAGTGCTCTGGGCAAAGGGCGCTCCGGGCAAATAGCGCTCTGGGCAAACAGCGCTCCGTGCAAGCTGAGTTCCGGTCAAACAGTGCTCCGGGCAAACTGGGCAATGGGCAAACAGGGCAACGGGCAAACTGAGCTCCGGGCAAACAGAGCTCCGGGCAAACAGAGCTCCGGGCAAACAGAGCTCCGGGCAAACAGAGCTCCGGGCAAACAGAGCTCCGGGCAAACAGTGCTCCGGGTCAATAGGGCAATGGGCAAACAGGGATACGGGTAAACAGAGCTCCGGGCAAACAGAGCTCCTTGCAAACAGAGCTCCGGGCAAACAGAGCTCCGGGCAAACAGAGCTCCGGGCAAACAGAGCAACGGGCAAACAGAGCTCCGGGCAAACAGAGCTCCGGGCAAACAGAGCTCCGGGCAAACAGAGCTCCGGGCAAACAGAGCTCCGGGCAAACAGAGCTCCGGGCAAACAGAGCTCCGGGCAAACAGAGCTCCGGGCAAACAGAGCTCCGGGCAAACAGAGCTCCGGGCAAACAGAGGAACGGGCAAACAGTGGACCGGGCAACAGAGGAACGTGCAAACAGAGGACCGGGCAAACAGAGCTCCGGGCAAACTGAGCCATGGGAACACAGAGCAATGGGCACAAAGTGCTCTGGGCAAAGGGCGCTCCGGGCAAACAGCGCTCTGGGCAAACAGCGCTCCGTGCAAGCTGAGTTCCGGGCAAACAGTGCTCCGGGCAAACTGGGCAATGGGCAAACAGGGCAACAGGCAAACTGAGCTCCGGGCAAACAGAGCAACTGGCAAACAGACCAACAGGCAATCAGAGCTCCTGGTAAACAGAGCTCCTGGCAAACAGAGCTCCTGGCAAACAGAGCTCCGGGCAAACAGAGCTCCGGGCAAACAGAGCTCCGGGCAAACAGAGCTCCGGGCAAACAGAGCTCCGGGCAAACAGAGCTCCGGGCAAACAGAGCTCCGGGCAAACAGAGCTCCGGGCAAACAGAGCTCCGGGCAAACAGAGCTCCGGGCAAACAGAGCTCCGGGCAAACAGAGCTCCGGGCAAACAGAGCTCCGGGCAAACAGAACACCGGGCAAACAGAGCTCCGGGCAAACAGAGCTCCGGGCAAACAGAGCTCCGGGCAAACAGAGCTCCGGGCAAACAGAGCTCCGGGCAAACAGAGCTCCGGGCAAACAGAGCTCCGGGCAAACAGAGCTCCGGGCAAACAGAGCTCCGGGCAAACAGAGCTCCGGGCAAACAGAGCTCGGGGCAAACAGAGCTCCGGGCAAACAGAGCTCCGGGCAAACAGAGCTCCGGTCAAACAGAGCTCCGGTCAAACAGAGCTCCGGGCAAACAGAGCTCCGGGCAAACAGAGCTCCGGGCAAACAGAGCTCCGGGCAAACAGAGCTCCGGGCAAACAGAGCTCCGGGCAAACAGAGCTCCGGGCAAACAGAGCTCCGGGCAAACAGAGCTCCGGGCAAACAGAGCTCCGGGCAAACAGGGCTCCGGGCAAACAGAGCTCCGGGCAAACAGAGGACCGGGCAAACAGTGGACCGGGCAACAGAGGAACGTGCAAACAGAGGACCGGGCAAACAGAGCTCCGGGCAAACTGAGCCATGGAAACACAGAGCAATGGGCACAAAGTGCTCTGGGCAAAGGGCGCTCCGGGCAAACAGCGCTCTGGGCAAACAGCGCTCCGTGCAAGCTGAGTTCCGGGCAAACAGTGCTCCGGGCAAACTGGGCAATGGGCAAACAGGGCAACAGGCAAACTGAGCTCCGGGCAAACAGAGCAACTGGCAAACAGACCAACAGGCAATCAGAGCTCCTGGTAAACAGAGCTCCTGGCAAACAGAGCTCCTGGCAAACAGAGCTCCGGGCAAACAGAGCTCCGGGCAAACAGAGCTCCGGGCAAACAGAGCTCCGGGCAAACAGAGCTCCGGGCAAACAGAGCTCCGGGCAAACAGAGCTCCGGGCAAACAGAGCTCCGGGCAAACAGCGCTCCGGGCAAACAGAGCTCCGGGCAAACAGAGCTCCGGGCAAACAGAACACCGGGCAAACAGAGCTCCGGGCAAACAGAGCTCCGGGCAAACAGAGCTCCGGGCAAACAGAGCTCCGGGCAAACAGAGCTCCGGGCAAACAGAGCTCCGGGCAAACAGAGCTCCGGGCAAACAGAGCTCCGGGCAAACAGAGGAACGGGCAAACAGTGGACCGGGCAACAGAGGAACGTGCAAACAGAGGACCGGGCAAACAGAGCTCCGGGCAAACTGAGCCATGGGAACACAGAGCAATGGGCACAAAGTGCTCTGGGCAAAGGGCGCTCCGGGCAAACAGCGCTCTGGGCAAACAGCGCTCCGTGCAAGCTGAGTTCCGGGCAAACAGTGCTCCGGGCAAACTGGGCAATGGGCAAACAGGGCAACAGGCAAACTGAGCTCCGGGCAAACAGAGCAACTGGCAAACAGACCAACAGGCAATCAGAACTCCTGGTAAACAGAGCTCCTGGCAAACAGAGCTCCTGGCAAACAGAGCTCCGGGCAAACAGAGCTCCGGGCAAACAGAGCTCCGGGCAAACAGAGCTCCGGGCAAACAGAGCTCCGGGCAAACAGAGCTCCGGGCAAACAGAGCTCCGGGCAAACAGAGCTCCGGGCAAACAGAGCTCCGGGCAAACAGAGCTCCGGGCAAACAGAGCTCCGGGCAAACAGAGCTCCGGGCAAACAGAGCTCCGGGCAAACAGAGCTCCGGGCAAACAGAGCTCCGGGCAAACAGAGCTCCGGGCAAACAGAGCTCCGGGCAAACAGAGCTCCGGGCAAACAGAGCTCCGGGCAAACAGAGCTCCGGGCAAACAGAACACCGGGCAAACAGAACACCGGGCAAACAGAGCTCCGGGCAAACAGAGCTCCGGGCAAACAGAGCTCCGGGCAAACAGAGCTCCGGGCAAACAGAGCTCCGGGCAAACAGAGCTCCGGGCAAACAGAGCTCCGGGCAAACAGAGCTCCGGGCAAACAGAGCTCCGGGCAAACAGAGCTCCGGGCAAACAGAGCTCCGGGCAAACAGAGCTCCGGGCAAACAGAGCTCCGGGCAAACAGAGCTCCGGGCAAACTGAGCCATGGGAACACAGAGCAATGGGCACAAAGTGCTCTGGGCAAAGGGCGCTCCGGGCAAACAGCGCTCTGGGCAAACAGCGCTCCGGGCACACAGAGCTCCGGGCAAACAGAGCTCCGGGCAAACAGAGCTCCGGGCAAACAGAGCTCCGGGCAAACAGAGCTCCGGGCAAACAGAGCTCCGGGCAAACAGAGCTCCGGGCAAACAGAGCTCCGGGCAAACAGAGCTCCGGGCAAACAGAGCTCCGGGCAAACAGAGCTCCGGGCAAACAGAACACCGGGCAAACAGAGCTCCGGGCAAACAGAGCTCCGGGCAAACAGAGCTCCGGGCAAACAGAGCTCCGGGCAAACAGAGCTCCGGGCAAACAGAGCTCCGGGCAAACAGAGCTCCGGGCAAACAGAGCTCCGGGCAAACAGAACACCGGGCAAACAGAGCTCCGGGCAAACAGAGCTCCGGGCAAACAGAGCTCCGGGCAAACAGAGCTCCGGGCAAACAGAGCTCCGGGCAAACAGAGCTCCGGGCAAACAGAGCTCCGGGCAAACAGAGCTCCGGGCAAACAGAGCTCCGGGCAAACAGAGCTCCGGGCAAACAGAGGAACGGGCAAACAGTGGACCGGGCAACAGAGGAACGTGCAAACAGAGGACCGGGCAAACAGAGCTCCGGGCAAACTGAGCCATGGGAACACAGAGCAATGGGCACAAAGTGCTCTGGGCAAAGGGCGCTCCGGGCAAACAGCGCTCTGGGCAAACAGCGCTCCGTGCAAGCTGAGTTCCGGGCAAACAGTGCTCCGGGCAAACTGGGCAATGGGCAAACAGGGCAACAGGCAAACTGAGCTCCGGGCAAACAGAGCAACTGGCAAACAGACCAACAGGCAATCAGAGCTCCTGGTAAACAGAGCTCCTGGCAAACAGAGCTCCTGGCAAACAGAGCTCCGGGCAAACAGAGCTCCGGGCAAACAGAGCTCCGGGCAAACAGAGCTCCGGGCAAACAGAGCTCCGGGCAAACAGAGCTCCGGGCAAACAGAGCTCCGGGCAAACAGAGCTCCGGGCAAACAGAGCTCCGGGCAAACAGAGCTCCGGGCAAACAGAGCTCCGGGCAAACAGAGCTCCGGGCAAACAGAGCTCCGGGCAAACAGAGCTCCGGGCAAACAGAGCTCCGGGCAAACAGAGCTCCGGGCAAACAGAGCTCCGGGCAAACAGAGCTCCGGGCAAACAGAGCTCCGGGCAAACAGAGCTCCGGGCAAACAGAGCTCCGGGCAAACAGAGCTCCGGGCAAACAGAACACCGGGCAAACAGAACACTGGGCAAACAGAGCTCCGGGCAAACAGAGCTCCGGGCAAACAGAGCTCCGGGCAAACAGAGCTCCGGGCAAACAGAGCTCCGGGCAAACAGAGCTCCGGGCAAACAGAGCTCCGGGCAAACTGAGCCATGGGAACACAGAGCAATGGGCAGAAAGTGCTCTGGGCAAAGGGCGCTCCGGGCAAACAGCGCTCTGGGCAAACAGCGCTCCGTGCAAGCTGAGTTCCGGGCAAACAGTGCTCCGGGCAAACTGGGCAATGGGCAAACAGGGCAACAGGCAAACTGAGCTCCGGGCAAACAGAGCAACTGGCAAACAGACCATCAGGCAATCAGAGCTCCTGGTAAACAGAGCTCCTGGCAAACAGAGCTCCTGGCAAACAGAGCTCCGGGCAAACAGAGCTCCGGGCAAACAGAACACCGGGCAAACAGAGCTCCGGGCAAACAGAGCTCCGGGCAAACAGAGCTCCGGGCAAACAGAGCTCCGGGCAAACAGAGCTCCGGGCAAACAGAGGAACGGGCAAACAGTGGACCGGGCAACAGAGGAACGTGCAAACAGAGGACCGGGCAAACAGAGCTCCGGGCAAACTGAGCCATGGGAACACAGAGCAATGGGCACAAAGTGCTCTGGGCAAAGGGCGCTCCGGGCAAACAGCGCTCTGGGCAAACAGCGCTCCGTGCAAGCTGAGTTCCGGGCAAACTGGGCAATGGGCAAACAGGGCAACAGGCAAACTGAGCTCCGGGCAAACAGAGCTCCGGGCAAACAGAGCTCCGGGCAAACAGAGCTCCGGGCAAACAGAGCTCCGGGCAAACAGAGCTCCGGGCAAACAGAGCTCCGGGCAAAGAGAGCTCCGGGCAAACAGAGCTCCGGGCAAACTGAGCCATGGGAACACAGAGCAATGGGCACAAAGTGCTCTGGGCAAAGGGCGCTCCGGGCAAACAGCGCTCTGGGCAAACAGCGCTCCGTGCAAGCTGAGTTCCGGGCAAACAGTGCTCCGGGCAAACTGGGCAATGGGCAAACAGGGCAACAGGCAAACTGAGCTCCGGGCAAACAGAGCAACTGGCAAACAGACCAACAGGCAATCAGAGCTCCTGGTAAACAGAGCTCCTGGCAAACAGAGCTCCTGGCAAACAGAGCTCCGGGCAAACAGAGCTCCGGGCAAACAGAGCTCCGGGCAAACAGAGCTCCGGGCAAACAGAGCTCCGGGCAAACAGAGCGCCGGGCAAACAGAGCTCCGGGCAAACAGAGCTCCGGGCAAACAGAGCTCCGGCCAAACAGAGCTCCGGGCAAACAGAGCTCCGGGCAAACAGAGCTCCGGGCAAACAGAGCTCCGGGCAAACAGAGCTCCGGGCAAACAGAGCTCCGGGCAAACAGAGCTCCGGGCAAACAGAGCTCCGGGCAAACAGAGCTCCGGTCAAACAGTGCTCCGGGCAAACAGAGCTCCGGGCAAACAGAACGCCGGGCAAACAGAGCTCCGGGCAAACAGAGCTCCGGGCAAACAGAGCTCCGGGCAAACAGAGCTCCGGGCAAACAGAGCTCCGGGAAAACAGAGCTCCGGGCAAACAGAGCTCCGGGCAAACAGAGCTCCGGGCAAACAGAGCTCCGGGCAAACAGAGCTCCGGGCAAACAGAGCTCCGGGAAAAAAGAGGACCGGGCACACAGTGCTCTGGGCAAACAGGGCAATGGGCAAACAGGGCAACAGGCAAACTGAGCTCCGGGCAAACAGAGCAACTGGCAAACAGACCAACAGGCAATCAGAGCTCAGGCCAAACAGAGCTCCGGGTAAACAGAGCTCCGGGCATCCAGAGCTCCTGGTAAACAGAGCTCCGGGCAAACAGAGCTCCGGGCAAACAGAGCTCCGGGCAAACAGAGCTCCGGGCAAACAGAGCTCCGGGCAAACAGAGCTCCGGGCAAACAGAGCTCCGGACAAACAGAGCTCCGGGCAAACAGAGCTCCAGGCAAACAGAGCTCCGGGCAAACAGAGCTCCGGGCAAACAGAGGACCGGGCAAACAGTGGACCGAGCAACAGAGGAACGTGCAAACAGAGGACCGGGCAAACAGAGCTCCGGGCAAACTGAGCCATGGGAACACAGAGCAATGGGCACAAAGTGCTCTGGGCAAAGGGCGCTCCGGGCAAATAGCGCTCTGGGCAAACAGCGCTCCGTGCAAGCTGAGTTCCGGTCAAACAGTGCTCCGGGCAAACTGGGCAATGGGCAAACAGGGCAACGGGCAAACAGAGCTCCGGGCAAACAGAGCTCCGGGCAAACAGAGCTCCGGGCAAACAGAGCTCCGGGCAAACAGAGCTCCGGGCAAACAGAGCTCCGGGCAAACAGAGCTCCGGGCAAACAGAGCTCCGGGCAAACAGAGCTCCGGGCAAACAGAGCTCCGGGCAAACAGAGCTCCGGGCAAACAGAGCTCCGGGCAAACAGAGCTCCGGCAAACAGAGCTCCGGGCAAACAGAGCTCCGGGCAAACAGAGCTCCGGGCAAACAGAGCTCCGGGCAAACAGAGCTCCGGGCAAACAGAGCTCCGGGCAAACAGAGCTCCGGGCAAACAGAGCTCCGGGCAAACAGAGCTCCGGGAAAAAAGAGGACCGGGCACACAGTGCTCTGGGCAAACAGGGCAATGGGCAAACAGGGCAACAGGCAAACTGAGCTCCGGGCAAACAGAGCAACTGGCAAACAGACCAACAGGCAATCAGAGCTCAGGCCAAACAGAGCTCCGGGTAAACAGAGCTCCGGGCAAACAGAGCTCCGGGCATCCAGAGCTCCTGGTAAACAGAGCTCCTGGCAAACAGAGCTCCTGGCAAACAGAGCTCCGGGGAAAAAGAGCTCTGGGCAAACAGAGCTCCGGGCAAACAGAGCTCCGGGCAAACAGAGCTCAGGGCAAACAGAGCTCCGGGCAAACTGAGCAATGGTAACACAGAGCAACGGGCACAAAGTGCTCTGGGCAAAGGGCGCTCCGGGCAAAGGGCGCTCCAGGCAAAGAGCGCTCCGTGCAAGCCGAGCTCCAGGCAAACAGAGCTCCACGCAAAAAACGCTCCGGTCAATGAGGGCTGCAGGCAAACAGCGCTTTGGGCAAACAGAGCTCCGGGCAAACAGAGCTCCGGGCAAACAGAGCTCCGCCAAACAGATCTCTGGGCAAACAGAGCTCCGGGCAAACAGAGCTCCGGGCAAACAGAGCTCCGGGCAAACAGAGCTCCGGGCAAACAGAGCTGCGGGCAAACAGAGCTGCGGGCAAACAGAGCTCCGGGCAAACAGAGCTCCGGGCAAACAGAGCTCCGGGCAAACAGAGCTCCGGGCAAAGAGAGCTCCTGGCAAACAGAGCTCCGCCAAAAAGATCTCCGGGCAAACAGAGCTCCAGGCAAGCAAAGCTCCGGGCAAACAGAGCTCCGGGCAAACAGAGCTCCGGGCAAACAGAGCTCCGGGCAAACAGAGAAATGGGCAAACACGGCAACGGGCAAACAGGGCTCCGGCTAAAAAGGGCAATGGGCACACAGAGCAACATGCACACAGAGCAACGGGCACACAGAGCTCCGGGCAAAGAGAGCTCCTGGCAAACAGAGCTCCGCCAAACAGATCTCCGGGCAAACAGAGCTCCGGGCAAGCAAAGCTCCGGGCAAACAGAGCTCGGGGCAAACAGAGCTCCGGGCAAACAGAGCTCCGGGCAAACAGAGCTCCGGGCAAACAGAGCTCCGGGCAAACAGAGCTCCGGGCAAACAGAGCTCCGGGCAAACAGAGCTCCGGGCAAACAGAGCTCCGGGCAAACAGAGCTCCAGGCAAACAGAGCTCCGGGCAAACAGAGCTCCGGGCAAACAGAGGACCGGGCAAACAGTGGACCGAGCAACAGAGGAACGTGCAAACAGAGGACCGGGCAAACAGAGCTCCGGGCAAACTGAGCCATGGGAACACAGAGCAATGGGCACAAAGTGCTCTGGGCAAAGGGCGCTCCGGGCAAATAGCGCTCTGGGCAAACAGCGCTCCGTGCAAGCTGAGTTCCGGTCAAACAGTGCTCCGGGCAAACTGGGCAATGGGCAAACAGGGCAACGGGCAAACTGAGCTCCGGGCAAACAGAGCTCCGGGCAAACAGAGCTCCGGGCAAACAGAGCTCCGGGCAAACAGAGCTCCGGGCAAACAGAGCTCCGGGCAAACAGTGCTCCGGGTCAATAGGGCAATGGGCAAACAGGGATACGGGTAAACAGAGCTCCGGGCAAACAGAGCTCCTTGCAAACAGAGCTCCGGGCAAACAGAGCTCCGGGCAAACAGAGCTCCGGGCAAACAGAGCAACGGGCAAACAGAGCTCCGGGCAAACAGAGCTCCGGGCAAACAGAGCTCCGGGCAAACAGAGCTCCGGGCAAACAGAGCTCCGGGCAAACAGAGCTCCGGGCAAACAGAGCTCCGGGCAAACAGAGCTCCGGGCAAACAGAGCTCCGGGCAAACAGAGGAACGGGCAAACAGTGGACCGGGCAACAGAGGAACGTGCAAACAGAGGACCGGGCAAACAGAGCTCCGGGCAAACTGAGCCATGGGAACACAGAGCAATGGGCACAAAGTGCTCTGGGCAAAGGGCGCTCCGGGCAAACAGCGCTCTGGGCAAACAGCGCTCCGTGCAAGCTGAGTTCCGGGCAAACAGTGCTCCGGGCAAACTGGGCAATGGGCAAACAGGGCAACAGGCAAACTGAGCTCCGGGCAAACAGAGCAACTGGCAAACAGACCAACAGGCAATCAGAGCTCCTGGTAAACAGAGCTCCTGGCAAACAGAGCTCCTGGCAAACAGAGCTCCGGGCAAACAGAGCTCCGGGCAAACAGAGCTCCGGGCAAACAGAGCTCCGGGCAAACAGAGCTCCGGGCAAACAGAGCTCCGGGCAAACAGAGCTCCGGGCAAACAGAGCTCCGGGCAAACAGAGCTCCGGGCAAACAGAGCTCCGGGCAAACAGAGCTCCGGGCAAACAGAGCTCCGGGCAAACAGAGCTCCGGGCAAACAGAACACCGGGCAAACAGAGCTCCGGGCAAACAGAGCTCCGGGCAAACAGAGCTCCGGGCAAACAGAGCTCCGGGCAAACAGAGCTCCGGGCAAACAGAGCTCCGGGCAAACAGAGCTCCGGGCAAACAGAGCTCCGGGCAAACAGAGCTCCGGGCAAACTGAGCCATGGGAACACAGAGCAATGGGCACAAAGTGCTCTGGGCAAAGGGCGCTCCGGGCAAACAGCGCTCTGGGCAAACAGCGCTCCGTGCAAGCTGAGTTCCGGGAAAACAGTGCTCCGGGCAAACTGGGCAATGGGCAAACAGGGCAACAGGCAAACTGAGCTCCGGGCAAACAGAGCAACTGGCAAACAGACCATCAGGCAATCAGAGCTCCTGGTCAACAGAGCTCCTGGCAAACAGAGCTCCTGGCAAACAGAGCTCCGGGCAAACAGAGCTCCGGGCAAACAGAGCTCCGGGCAAACAGAGCTCCGGGCAAACAGAGCTCCGGGCAAACAGAGCTCCGGGCAAACAGAGCTCCGGGCAAACAGAGCTCCGGGCAAACAGAGCTCCGGGCAAACAGAGCTCCGGGCAAACAGAGCTCCGGGCAAACAGAGCTCCGGGCAAACAGAGCTCCGGGCAAACAGAGCTCCGGGCAAACAGAGCTCCGGGCAAACAGAGCTCCGGGCAAACAGAGCTCCGGGCAAACAGAGCTCCGGGCAAACAGAGCTCCGGGCAAACAGAGCTCCGGGCAAACAGAGCTCCGGGCAAACAGAGCTCCGGGCAAACAGAGCTCCGGGCAAACAGAGCTCCGGGCAAACAGTGCTCCGGGCAAACAGAGCTCCGGGCAAACAGAACACCGGGCAAACAGAGCTCCGGGCAAACAGAGCTCCGGGCAAACAGAGCTCCGGGCAAACAGAGCTCCGGGCAAACAGAGCTCCGGGCAAACAGAGCTCCGGGCAAACAGAGCTCCGGGCAAACAGAGCTCCGGGCAAACAGAGCTCCGGGCAAACAGAGCTCCGGGCAAACAGAGCTCCGGGCAAACAGAGCTCCGGGCAAACAGAGCTCCGGGCAAACAGAGCTCCGGGCAAACAGAGCTCCGGGCAAACAGAGCTCCGGGAAAAAAGAGGACCGGGCACACAGTGCTCTGGGCAAACCGGGCAATGGGCAAACAGGGCAACAGGCAAACTGAGCTCCGGGCAAACAGAGCAACTGGCAAACAGACCAACAGGCAATCAGAGCTCAGGCCAAACAGAGCTCCGGGTAAACAGAGCTCCGGGCATCCAGAGCTCCTGGTAAACAGAGCTCCGGGCAAACAGAGCTCCGGGCAAACAGAGCTCCGGGCAAACAGAGCTCCGGGCAAACAGAGCTCCGGACAAACAGAGCTCCGGACAAACAGAGCTCCGGGCAAACAGAGCTCCGGGCAAACAGAGCTCCGGGCAAACAGAGGACCGGGCAAACAGTGGACCGAGCAACAGAGGAACGTGCAAACAGAGGACCGGGCAAACAGAGCTCCGGGCAAACTGAGCCATGGGAACACAGAGCAATGGGCACAAAGTGCTCTGGGCAAAGGGCGCTCCGGGCAAATAGCGCTCTGGGCAAACAGCGCTCCGTGCAAGCTGAGTTCCGGTCAAACAGTGCTCCGGGCAAACTGGGCAATGGGCAAACAGGGCAACGGGCAAACTGAGCTCCGGGCAAACAGAGCAACTGGCAAACAGACCAACAGGCAATCAGAGCTCCTGGTAAACAGAGCTCCTGGCAAACAGAGCTCCTGGCAAACAGAGCTCCGGGCAAACAGAGCTCCGGGCAAACAGAGCTCCGGGCAAACAGAGCTCCGGGCAAACAGAGCTCCGGGCAAACAGAGCTCCGGGCAAACAGAGCTCCGGGCAAACAGAGCTCCGGGCAAACAGAGCTCCGGGCAAACAGAGCTCCGGGCAAACAGAGCTCCGGGCAAACAGAGCTCCGGGCAAACAGAGCTCCGGGCAAACAGAGCTCCGGGCAAACAGAGCTCCGGGCAAACAGAGCTCCGGGCAAACAGAGCTCCGGGCAAACAGAGCTCCGGGCAAACAGAGCTCCGGGCAAACAGAGCTCCGGGCAAACAGTGCTCCGGGTCAATAGGGCAATGGGCAAACAGGGATACGGGTAAACAGAGCTCCGGGCAAACAGAGCTCCTTGCAAACAGAGCTCCGGGCAAACAGAGCTCCGGGCAAACAGAGCTCCGGGCAAACAGAGCAACAGGCAAACAGAGCTCCGGGCAAACAGAGCTCCGGGCAAACAGAGCTCCGGGCAAACAGAGCTCCGGGCAAACAGAGCTCCGGGCAAACAGAGCTCCGGGCAAACAGAGCTCCGGGCAAACAGAGCTCCGGGCAAACAGAGCTCCGGGCAAACAGAGCTCCGGGCAAACAGAGCTCCGGGAAAAAAGAGGACCGGGCACACAGTGCTCTGGGCAAACAGGGCAATGGGCAAACAGGGCAACAGGCAAACTGAGCTCCGGGCAAACAGAGCAACTGGCAAACAGACCAACAGGCAATCAGAGCTCAGGCCAAACAGAGCTCCGGGTAAACAGAGCTCCGGGCAAACAGAGCTCCGGGCATCCAGAGCTCCTGGTAAACAGAGCTCCTGGCAAACAGAGCTCCTGGCAAACAGAGCTCCGGGGAAAAAGAGCTCTGGGCAAACAGAGCTCCGGGCAAACAGAGCTCCGGGCAAACAGAGCTCAGGGCAAACAGAGCTCCGGGCAAACTGAGCAATGGGAACACAGAGCAACGGGCACAAAGTGCTCTGGGCAAAGGGCGCTCCGGGCAAAGGGCGCTCCAGGCAAAGAGCGCTCTGTGCAAGCCGAGCTCCAGGCAAACAGAGCTCCAGGCAAACAGAGCTCCACGCAAAAAACGCTCCGGTCAATGAGGGCTGCAGGCAAACAGCGCTTTGGGCAAACAGAGCTCCGGGCAAACAGAGCTCCGGGCAAACAGAGCTCCGCCAAACAGATCTCTGGGCAAACAGAGCTCCGGGCAAACAGAGCTCCGGGCAAACAGAGCTCCGGGCAAACAGAGCTCCGGGCAAACAGAGCTCCGGGCAAACAGAGCTGCGGGCAAACAGAGCTCCGGGCAAACAGAGCTCCGGGCAAACAGAGCTCCGGGCAAACAGAGCTCCGGGCAAACAGAGCTCCGGGCAAACAGAGCTCCGGGCAAACAGAGCTCCGGGCAAACAGAGCTCCGGGCAAACAGAGCTCCGGGCAAACAGAGCTCCGGGCAAACAGAGCTCCGGGCACACAGAGCTCCGGGCAAACAGAGCTCCGGGCAAACAGAGCTCCGGGCAAACAGAGCTCCGGGCAAACAGAGCTCCGGGCAAACAGAGCTCCGGGCAAACAGAGCTCCGGGCAAACAGAGCTCCGGGCAAACAGAGCTCCGGGCAAACAGAGCTCCGGGCAAACAGAACACCGGGCAAACAGAGCTCCGGGCAAACAGAGCTCCGGGCAAACAGAGCTCCGGGCAAACAGAGCTCCGGGCAAACAGAGCTCCGGGCAAACAGAGCTCCGGGCAAACAGAGCTCCGGGCAAACAGAGCTCCGGGCAAACAGAGCTCCGGGCAAACAGAGCTCCGGGCAAACAGAGCTCCGGGCAAACAGAGCTCCGGGCAAACAGAACACCGGGCAAACAGAGCTCCGGGCAAACAGAGCTCCGGGCAAACAGAGCTCCGGGCAAACAGAGCTCCGGGCAAACAGAGCTCCGGGCAAACAGAGGAACGGGCAAACAGTGGACCGGGCAACAGAGGAACGTGCAAACAGAGGACCGGGCAAACAGAGCTCCGGGCAAACTGAGCCATGGGAACAAAGAGCAATGGGCACAAAGTGCTCTGGGCAAAGGGCGCTCCGGGCAAACAGCGCTCTGGGCAAACAGCGCTCCGTGCAAGCTGAGTTCCGGGCAAACAGTGCTCCGGGCAAACTGGGCAATGGGCAAACAGGGCAACAGGCAAACTGAGCTCCGGGCAAACAGAGCAACTGGCAAACAGACCAACAGGCAATCAGAGCTCCTGGCAAACAGAGCTCCGGGCAAACAGAGCTCCGGGCAAACAGAGCTCCGGGCAAACAGAGCTCCGGGCAAACAGAGCTCCGGGCAAACAGAGCTCCGGGCAAACAGAGCTCCGGGCAAACAGAGCTCCGGGCAAACAGAGCTCCGGGCAAACAGAGCTCCGGGCAAACAGAGCTCCGGGCAAACAGAGCTCCGGGCAAACAGAGCTCCGGGCAAACAGAGCTCCGGGCAAACAGAGCTCCGGGCAAACAGAGCTCCGGGCAAACAGAGCTCCGGGCAAACAGAGCTCCGGGCAAACAGAGCTCCGGGCAAACAGAGCTCCGGGCAAACAGAGCTCCGGGCAAACAGAGCTCCGGGCAAACAGAGCTCCGGGCAAACAGAGCTCCGGGCAAACAGAGCTCCGGGCAAACAGAGCTCCGGGCAAACAGAGCTCCGGGCAAACAGAGCTCCGGGCAAACAGAGCTCCGGGCAAACAGAGCTCCGGGCAAACAGAGCTCCGGGCAAACTGAGCCATGGGAACACAGAGCAATGGGCACAAAGTGCTCTGGGCAAAGGGCGCTCCGGGCAAACAGCGCTCTGGGCAAACAGCGCTCCGTGCAAGCTGAGTTCCGGGCAAACAGTGCTCCGGGCAAACTGGGCAATGGGCAAACAGGGCAACAGGCAAACTGAGCTCCGGGCAAACAGAGCAACTGGCAAACAGACCAACAGGCAATCAGAGCTCCTGGTAAACAGAGCTCCTGGCAAACAGAGCTCCTGGCAAACAGAGCTCCGGGCAAACAGAGCTCCGGGCAAACAGAGCTCCGGGCAAACAGAGCTCCGGGCAAACAGAGCTCCGGGCAAACAGAGCTCCGGGCAAACAGAGCGCCGGGCAAACAGAGCTCCGGGCAAACAGAGCTCCGGGCAAACAGAGCTCCGGGCAAACAGAGCTCCGGGCAAACAGAGCTCCGGGCAAACAGAGCTCCGGGCAAACAGAGCTCCGGGCAAACAGAGCTCCGGGCAAATAGAGCTCCGGGCAAACAGAGCTCCGGGCAAACAGAGCTCCGGGCAAACAGAGCTCCGGGCAAACAGAGCTCCGGGCAAACAGAGCTCCGGGCAAACAGTGCTCCGGGCAAACAGTGCTCCGGGCAAACAGAGCTCCGGGCAAACAGAACACCGGGCAAACAGAGCTCCGGGCAAACAGAGCTCCGGGCAAACAGAGCTCCGGGCAAACAGAGCTCCGGGCAAACAGAGCTCCGGGCAAACAGAGCTCCGGGCAAACAGAGCTCCGGGAAAACAGAGCTCCGGGCAAACAGAGCTCCGGGCAAACAGAGCTCCGGGCAAACAGAGAAATGGGCAAACACGGCAACGGGCAAACAGGGCTCCGGCTAAAAAGGGCAATGGGCACACAGAGCAACATGCACACAGAGCAACGGGCACACAGAGCTCCGGGCAAAGAGAGCTCCTGGCAAACAGAGCTCCGCCAAACAGATCTCCGGGCAAACAGAGCTCCGGGCAAGCAAAGCTCCGGGCAAACAGAGCTCGGGGCAAACAGAGCTCCGGGCAAACAGAGCTCCGGGCAAACAGAGCTCCGGGCAAACAGAGCTCCGGGCAAACAGAGCTCCGGGCAAACAGAGCTCCGGGCAAACAGAGCTCCGGGCAAACAGAGCTCCGGGCAAACAGAGCTCCAGGCAAACAGAGCTCCGGGCAAACAGAGCTCCGGGCAAACAGAGGACCGGGCAAACAGTGGACCGAGCAACAGAGGAACGTGCAAACAGAGGACCGGGCAAACAGAGCTCCGGGCAAACTGAGCCATGGGAACACAGAGCAATGGGCACAAAGTGCTCTGGGCAAAGGGCGCTCCGGGCAAATAGCGCTCTGGGCAAACAGCGCTCCGTGCAAGCTGAGTTCCGGTCAAACAGTGCTCCGGGCAAACTGGGCAATGGGCAAACAGGGCAACGGGCAAACTGAGCTCCGGGCAAACAGAGCAACTGGCAAACAGACCAACAGGCAATCAGAGCTCCTGGTAAACAGAGCTCCTGGCAAACAGAGCTCCTGGCAAACAGAGCTCCGGGCAAACAGAGCTCCGGGCAAACAGAGCTCCGGGCAAACAGAGCTCCGGGCAAACAGAGCTCCGGGCAAACAGAGCTCCGGGCAAACAGAGCTCCGGGCAAACAGAGCTCCGGGCAAACAGAGCTCCGGGCAAACAGCGCTCCGGGCAAACAGAGCTCCGGGCAAACAGAGCTCCGGGCAAACAGAGCTCCGGGCAAACAGAGCTCCGGGCAAACAGAGCTCCGGGCAAACAGAGCTCCGGGCAAACAGAGCTCCGGGCAAACAGTGCTCCGGGTCAATAGGGCAATGGGCAAACAGGGATACGGGTAAACAGAGCTCCGGGCAAACAGAGCTCCTTGCAAACAGAGCTCCGGGCAAACAGAGCTCCGGGCAAACAGAGCTCCGGGCAAACAGAGCTCCGGGCAAACAGAGCTCCGGGCAAACAGAGCTCCGGGCAAACAGAGCTCCGGGCAAACAGAGCTCCGGGCAAACAGAGCTCCGGGCAAACAGAGCTCCGGGCAAACAGAGCTCCGGGAAAAAAGAGGACCGGGCACACAGTGCTCTGGGCAAACAGGGCAATGGGCAAACAGGGCAACAGGCAAACTGAGCTCCGGGCAAGCAGAGCAACTGGCAAACAGACCAACAGGCAATCAGAGCTCAGGCCAAACAGAGCTCCGGGTAAACAGAGCTCCGGGCAAACAGAGCTCCGGGCATCCAGAGCACCTGGTAAACAGAGCTCCTGGCAAACAGAGCTCCTGGCAAACAGAGCTCCGGGGAAAAAGAGCTCTGGGCAAACAGAGCTCCGGGCAAACAGAGCTCCGGGCAAACAGAGCTCAGGGCAAACAGAGCTCCGGGCAAACTGAGCAATGGGAACACAGAGCAACGGGCACAAAGTGCTCTGGGCAAAGGGCGCTCCGGGCAAAGGGCGCTCCAGGCAAAGAGCGCTCTGTGCAAGCCGAGCTCCAGGCAAACAGAGCTCCAGGCAAACAGAGCTCCACGCAAAAAACGCTCCGGTCAATGAGGGCTGCAGGCAAACAGCGCTTTGGGCAAACAGAGCTCCGGGCAAACAGAGCTCCGGGCAAACAGAGCTCCGCCAAACAGATCTCTGGGCAAACAGAGCTCCGGGCAAACAGAGCTCCGGGCAAACAGAGCTCCGGGCAAACAGAGCTGCGGGCAAACAGAGCTGCGGGCAAACAGAGCTCCGGGCAAACAGAGCTCCGGGCAAACAGAGCTCCGGGCAAACAGAGCTCCGGGCAAACAGAGCTCCGGGCAAACAGAGCTCCGGGCAAACAGAGCTCCGGGCAAACAGAGCTCCGGGCAAACAGAGCTCCGGGCAAACAGAGCTCCGGGCAAACAGAGCTCCGGGCACACAGAGCTCCGGGCAAACAGAGCTCCGGGCAAACAGAGCTCCGGGCAAACAGAGCTCCGGGCAAACAGAGCTCCGGGCAAACAGAGCTCCGGGCAAACAGAGCTCCGGGCAAACAGAGCTCCGGGCAAACAGAGCTCCGGGCAAACAGAGCTCCGGGCAAACAGAACACCGGGCAAACAGAGCTCCGGGCAAACAGAGCTCCGGGCAAACAGAACTCCGGGCAAACAGAGCTCCGGGCAAACAGAGCTCCGGGCAAACAGAGCTCCGGGCAAACAGAGCTCCGGGCAAACAGAGCTCCGGGCAAACAGAGCTCCGGGCAAACAGAGCTCCGGGCAAACAGAGCTCCGGGCAAACAGAGCTCCGGGCAAACAGAGCTCCGGGCAAACAGAACACCGGGCAAACAGAGCTCCGGGCAAACAGAGCTCCGGGCAAACAGAGCTCCGGGCAAACAGAGCTCCGGGCAAACAGAGCTCCGGGCAAACAGAGGAACGGGCAAACAGTGGACCGGGCAACAGAGGAACGTGCAAACAGAGGACCGGGCAAACAGAGCTCCGGGCAAACTGAGCCATGGGAACACAGAGCAATGGGCACAAAGTGCTCTGGGCAAAGGGCGCTCCGGGCAAACAGCGCTCTGGGCAAACAGCGCTCCGTGCAAGCTGAGTTCCGGGCAAACAGTGCTCCGGGCAAACTGGGCAATGGGCAGACAGGGCAACAGGCAAACTGAGCTCCGGGCAAACAGAGCAACTGGCAAACAGACCAACAGGCAATCAGAGCTCCTGGTAAACAGAGCTCCTGGCAAACAGAGCTCCTGGCAAACAGAGCTCCGGGCAAACAGAGCTCCGGGCAAACAGAGCTCCGGGCAAACAGAGCTCCGGGCAAACAGAGCTCCGGGCAAACAGAGCTCCGGGCAAACAGAGCTCCGGGCAAACAGAGCTCCGGGCAAACAGAGCTCCGGGCAAACAGAGCTCCGGGCAAACAGAGCTCCGGGCAAACAGAGCTCCGGGCAAACAGAGCTCCGGGCAAACAGAGCTCCGGGCAAACAGAGCTCCGGGCAAACAGAACACCGGGCAAACAGAGCTCCGGGCAAACAGAGCTCCGGGCAAACAGAGCTGCGGGCAAACAGAGCTCCGGGCAAACAGAGCTCCGGGCAAACAGAGCTCCGGGCAAACAGAGCTCCGGGCAAACAGAGCTCCGGGCAAACAGAGCTCCGGGCAAACAGAGCTCCGGGCAAACTGAGCCATGGGAACACAGAGCAATGGGCACAAAGTGCTCTGGGCAAAGGGCGCTCCGGGCAAACAGCGCTCTGGGCAAACAGCGCTCCGTGCAAGCTGAGTTCCGGGCAAACAGTGCTCCGGGCAAACTGGGCAATGGGCAAACAGGGCAACAGGCAAACTGAGCTCCGGGCAAACAGAGCTCCGGGCAAACAGAGCTCCGGGAAAACAGAGCTCCGGGCAAACAGAGCTCCGGGCAAACAGAGCTCCGGGCAAACAGAGCTCCGGGCAAACAGAGCTCCGGGCAAACAGAGCTCCGGGAAAAAAGAGGACCGGGAAAAAAGAGGACCGGGCACACAGTGCTCTGGGCAAACAGGGCAATGGGCAAACAGGGCAACAGGCAAACTGAGCTCCGGGCAAACAGAGCAACTGGCAAACAGACCAACAGGCAATCAGAGCTCAGGCCAAACAGAGCTCCGGGTAAACAGAGCTCCGGGCATCCAGAGCTCCTGGTAAACAGAGCTCCGGGCAAACAGAGCTCCGGGCAAACAGAGCTCCGGGCAAACAGAGCTCCGGGCAAACAGAGCTCCGGACAAACAGAGCTCCGGGCAAACAGAGCTCCAGGCAAACAGAGCTCCGGGCAAACAGAGCTCCGGGCAAACAGAGGACCGGGCAAACAGTGGACCGAGCAGCAGAGGAACGTGCAAACAGAGGACCGGGCAAACAGAGCTCCGGGCAAACTGAGCCATGGGAACACAGAGCAATGGGCACAAAGTGCTCTGGGCAAAGGGCGCTCCGGGCAAATAGCGCTCTGGGCAAACAGCGCTCCGTGCAAGCTGAGTTCCGGTCAAACAGTGCTCCGGGCAAACTGGGCAATGGGCAAACAGGGCAACGGGCAAACTGAGCTCCGGGCAAACAGAGCAACTGGCAAACAGACCAACAGGCAATCAGAGCTCCTGGTAAACAGAGCTCCTGGCAAACAGAGCTCCTGGCAAACAGAGCTCCTGGCAAACAGAGCTCCGGGCAAACAGAGCTCCGGGCAAACAGAGCTCCGGGCAAACAGAGCTCCGGGCAAACAGAGCTCCGGGCAAACAGAGCTCCGGGCAAACAGAGCTCCGGGCAAACAGAGCTCCGGGCAAACAGGCATACGGGTAAACAGAGCTCCGGGCAAACAGAGCTCCTTGCAAACAGAGCTCCGGGCAAACAGAGCTCCGGGCAAACAGAGCTCCGGGCAAACAGAGCAACGGGCAAACAGAGCTCCGGGCAAACAGAGCTCCGGGCAAACAGAGCTCCGGGCAAACAGAGCTCCGGGCAAACAGAGCTCCGGGCAAACAGAGCTCCGGGCAAACAGAGCTCCGGGCAAACAGAGCTCCGGGCAAACAGAGCTCCGGGAAAAAAGAGGACCGGGCACACAGTGCTCTGGGCAAACAGGGCAATGGGCAAACAGGGCAACAGGCAAACTGAGCTCCGGGCAAACAGAGCAACTGGCAAACAGACCAACAGGCAATCAGAGCTCAGGCCAAACAGAGCTCCGGGTAAACAGAGCTCCGGGCAAACAGAGCTCCGGGCATCCAGAGCTCCTGGTAAACAGAGCTCCTGGCAAACAGAGCTCCTGGCAAACAGAGCTCCTGGCAAACAGAGCTCCGGGGAAAAAGAGCTCTGGGCAAACAGAGCTCCGGGCAAACAGAGCTCCGGGCAAACAGAGCTCAGGGCAAACAGAGCTCCGGGCAAACTGAGCAATGGTAACACAGAGCAACGGGCACAAAGTGCTCTGGGCAAAGGGCGCTCCGGGCAAAGGGCGCTCCAGGCAAAGAGCGCTCCGTGCAAGCCGAGCTCCAGGCAAACAGAGCTCCACGCAAAAAACGCTCCGGTCAATGAGGGCTGCAGGCAAACAGCGCTTTGGGCAAACAGAGCTCCGGGCAAACAGAGCTCCGGGCAAACAGAGCTCCGCCAAACAGATCTCTGGGCAAACAGAGCTCCGGGCAAACAGAGCTCCGGGCAAACAGAGCTCCGGGCAAACAGAGCTCTGGGCAAACAGAGCTGCGGGCAAACAGAGCTGCGGGCAAACAGAGCTGCGGGCAAACAGAGCTGTGGGCAAAAAGAGCTGCGGGCAAACAGAGCTGCGGGCAAACAGAGCTGCGGGCAAACAGAGCTCCGGGCAAACGGAGCTCCGGGCAAACGGAGCCCCGGGCGAACAGAGCTCCCGGCAAACAGAGCTCCGGGCAAACTGAGCTTCGGGCAAAGAGCGCTCCGTGCAAGCCGAAGTCCGGGCAAACAGATCTCCGGGCAAACAGAGCATTGTTGAACAGAGCTCCGGGCAAACAGAGCTCCGGGCAAACAGAGCTCCGGGCAAACAGAGCTCCGGGCAAACAGAACTCCGGGCAAACAGAACTCCGGGCAAACAGAACTCCGGGCAAACAGAACTCCGGACAAACAGAACTCCGGACAAACAGAACTCCGGGCAAACAGAGCTCCGGGCAAACAGAGCTCCGGGCAAACAGAGCTCCGGGCAAACAGAGCTCCGGGCAAACAGAGCTCCGGGCAAACAGAGCTCCGGGCAAACAGAGCTCCGGGCAAAGAGAGAAATGGGCACACAGAGCAACAGGCACACAGAGGAATGGGCAAGCAGCCCTGTGGACAACCAGCGCTCCGGGCCAAAAGGGCAATGGGCAAACAGTGCTACGGGCAAACAGAGCAATGGGCAAACAGAGCTCAGGGCAAAGAGCGATCCGGCAAACAGCGATCCGGCAAACAGCGAACCGCGCACATGGAGCAACGGGCACATGGAGCACCGGGCACACGGAGCACCGGGCACACGGAGCACCGGGCACAGGGAACACCGGGCACACGGAGCACCGGGCACACGGAGCACCGGGCACACGGAGCACCGGGCACACGGAGCACCGGGCACACGGAGCACCGGGCACATGGTGCTCCGGGCAAACGGTGCTCCGAGCACACGGTGGTCCGGGCAAAAAGAGCAAGGGCAAACAGCACTGCGAGCAAACAGAGCAATGGGCAAACAGAGCAACGGGCAAACAGAGCTCCGGGGAAACTGAGCTCCGGGCAAACAGAGCTCCGGGCAAACAGAGCTCCGGGCAAACAGAGCTCCGGGCAAACAGAGCTCCGGGCAAACAGAGCTCCGGGCAAACAGAGCTCCGGGCAAACAGAGCTCCGGGCAAACAGAGCTCCGGGCAAACAGAGCTCCGGGCAAACAGAGCTCCGGGCAAACAGTGCTCCGGGTCAATAGGGCAATGGGCAAACAGGCATACGGGTAAACAGAGCTCCGGGCAAACAGAGCTCCTTGCAAACAGAGCTCCGGGCAAACAGAGCTCCGGGCAAACAGAGCTCCGGGCAAACAGAGCAACGGGCAAACAGAGCTCCGGGCAAACAGAGCTCCGGGCAAACAGAGCTCCGGGCAAACAGAGCTCCGGGCAAACAGAGCTCCGGGCAAACAGAGCTCCGGGCAAACAGAGCTCCGGGAAAAAAGAGGACCGGGCACACAGTGCTCTGGGCAAACAGGGCAATGGGCAAACAGGGCAACAGGCAAACTGAGCTCCGGGCAAACAGAGCAACTGGCAAACAGACCAACAGGCAATCAGAGCTCAGGCCAAACAGAGCTCCGGGTAAACAGAGCTCCGGGCAAACAGAGCTCCGGGCATCCAGAGCTCCTGGTAAACAGAGCTCCTGGCAAACAGAGCTCCTGGCAAACAGAGCTCCTGGCAAACAGAGCTCCGGGGAAAAAGAGCTCTGGGCAAACAGAGCTCCGGGCAAACAGAGCTCCGGGCAAACAGAGCTCAGGGCAAACAGAGCTCCGGGCAAACTGAGCAATGGTAACACAGAGCAACGGGCACAAAGTGCTCTGGGCAAAGGGCGCTCCGGGCAAAGGGCGCTCCAGGCAAAGAGCGCTCCGTGCAAGCCGAGCTCCAGGCAAACAGAGCTCCACGCAAAAAACGCTCCGGTCAATGAGGGCTGCAGGCAAACAGCGCTTTGGGCAAACAGAGCTCCGGGCAAACAGAGCTCCGGGCAAACAGAGCTCCGCCAAACAGATCTCTGGGCAAACAGAGCTCCGGGCAAACAGAGCTCCGGGCAAACAGAGCTCCGGGCAAACAGAGCTCTGGGCAAACAGAGCTGCGGGCAAACAGAGCTCCGGGCAAACAGAGCTCCGGGCAAACAGAGCTCCGGGCAAACAGAGCTCCGGGCAAACAGAGCTCCGGGCAAACAGAGCTCCGGGCAAAGAGAGCTCCTGGCAAACAGAGCTCCGCCAAAAAGATCTCCGGGCAAACAGAGCTCCAGGCAAGCAAAGCTCCGGGCAAACAGAGCTCCGGGCAAACAGAGCTCCGGGCAAACAGAGCTCCGGGCAAACAGAGAAATGGGCAAACACGGCAACGGGCAAACAGGGCTCCGGCTAAAAAGGGCAATGGGCACACAGAGCAACATGCACACAGAGCAACGGGCACACAGAGCTCCGGGCAAAGAGAGCTCCTGGCAAACAGAGCTCCGCCAAACAGATCTCCGGGCAAACAGAGCTCCGGGCAAGCAGAGCTCCGGGCAAACAGAGCTCGGGGCAA
Source organism: Mustelus asterias (assembly GCF_964213995.1). NCBI lineage: Eukaryota > Metazoa > Chordata > Chondrichthyes > Carcharhiniformes > Triakidae > Mustelus > Mustelus asterias. The sequence continues at coordinate 47,252,512 of NC_135808.1, read as the reverse complement.
ACAGAGCTCCGGGCAAACAGAGCTCCGGGCAAACAGAGCTCCGGGCAAACAGAGCTCCGGGCAAACAGAGCTCCGGGCAAACAGAGCTCCGGGCAAACAGAGCTCCGGGCAAACAGAGCTCCGGGCAAACAGAGCTCCGGGCAAACAGAGCTCCGGGCAAACAGAGCTCCGGGCAAACAGAGCTCCGGGCAAACAGAGCTCCGGGCAAACAGAGCTCCGGGCAAACAGTGCTCCGGGTCAATAGGGCAATGGGCAAACAGGGATACGGGTAAACAGAGCTCCGGGCAAACAGAGCTCCTTGCAAACAGAGCTCCGGGCAAACAGAGCTCCGGGCAAACAGAGCTCCGGGCAAACAGAGCTCCGGGCAAACAGAGCTCCGGGCAAACAGAGCTCCGGGCAAACAGAGCTCCGGGCAAACAGAGCTCCGGGCAAACAGAGCTCCGGGCAAACAGAGCTCCGGGCAAACAGAGCTCCGGGCAAACAGAGCTCCGGGCAAACAGAGCTCCGGGCAAACAGAGCTCCGGGCAAACAGAGCTCCGGGCAAACAGAGCTCCGGGCAAACAGAGCTCCGGGCAAACAGAGCTCCGGGCAAACAGAGGACCGGGCAAACAGTGGACCGGGCAACAGAGGAACGTGCAAACAGAGGACCGGGCAAACAGAGCTCCGGGCAAACTGAGCCATGGGAACACAGAGCAATGGGCACAAAGTGCTCTGGGCAAAGGGCGCTCCGGGCAATTAGCGCTCTGTGCAAACAGCGCTCCGTGCAAGCTGAGTTCCGGTCAGTGCTCCGGGCAAACTGGGCTCCGGGCAAACAGCGATCCGGGCAAACAGCGATCCGGGCAAACAGCGATCCGGGCAAACAGCGAACAGGGCACACGGAGCACCGGGCACACGGAGGTGCGGGCAAAAAGAGCAATGGGCAAACAGCACAGCGAGCAAACATGGAAAAATGCAAGAAGGGCAACGGGCAAACAGGGCAATGGGCAGAGCAACGGGCAAACAGAGCTCCGGGCAATCAGAGCTCCAGGCAAACAGATCTCCTGGCAAACTGAGCTCCAGGCAAACAGAGCAATGGGCAAACAGTGCAACAGGCCAACAGATATCCGGCCAACCAGAGCAATGTGCCTTCAGACCAACGGGCAAACAGAGCAACGGGCAAACAGAGCAACGGGCAAACAGAGCAACGGGCAAACAGAGCAACGTGCAAACAGAGCAACGGGCAAACAGAGCAACGGGGAAACTGAGCTCCGGGGAAACTGAGCTCCGGGCAAACAGAGCTATGGGCAAAGCGATCTCCGGGCAAACTGAGCTCCGGGAAAACTGAGCTCCGGGCAAACAGAGCTCCGGGCAAACAGAGCTCCGGGCAAACAGAGCTCCGGGCAAACAGAGCTCCGGGCAAACAGAGCTCCGGGCAAACAGAGCTCCGGGCAAACAGAGCTCCGGGCAAACAGAGCTCCGGGCAAACAGAGCTCCGGGCAAACAGAGCTCCGGGCAAACAGAGCTCCGGGCAAACAGAGCTCCGGGCAAACAGAGCTCCGGGCAAACAGAGCTCCGGGCAAACAGAGCTCCGGGCAAACAGAGCTCCGGGCAAACAGAGCTCCGGGCAAACAGAGCTCCGGGCAAACAGAGCTCCGGGCAAACAGAGCTCCGGGAAAAAAGAGGACCGGGCACACAGTGCTCTGGGCAAACAGGGCAATGGGCAAACAGGGCAACAGGCAAACTGAGCTCCGGGCAAACAGAGCAACTGGCAAACAGACCAACAGGCAATCAGAGCTCAGGGCAAACAGAGCTCTGGGTAAACAGAGCTCCGGGCATCCAGAGCTCCTGGTAAACAGAGCTCCTGGCAAACAGAGCTCCTGGCAAACAGAGCTCCTGGCAAACAGAGCTCCGGGCAAAGAGAGCTCCGCCAAACAGATTTCCGGGCAAACAGAACTCCGGGCAAACAGAGCTCCGGGCAAACAGAGCTCCGGGCAAACAGAGCTCCGGCCAAACAGAGCTCCGGCCAAACAGAGCTCCGGGCAAAAGGGCAATGGGCAAACAGAGCTCAGGGCAAACAGAGCTCCGGGCAAACAGCGATCCGGCAAACAGCAATACGGGCAAACAGTGAACCGGGCACACGGAACACCGGGCACACGGAGCACCGGGCACCGGGCACATGGTGCTCCGGGCAAACGGTGCTCCGGGCAAACGGTGGTCCGGGCAAATAGAGCAATGGGCAAACAGAGCAATGGGCCTTCAGACCAATGGGCAAACAGAGCACCGGGCAATTAGAGCAACGGGCAAAATGAGCTCCGGGCAAACAGAGCAACGGTAAATCAGAGCAACGGTCAAACAGAGCAACGGGCAAACTGAGCTCCGGGCAACCTGAGCTCCGCGCAAACTGAGCTATGGGCAAAGCGATCTCCGGGCAAACTGAGCTCCGGGAAAACTGAGCTCCGGGCAAACTGAACCCCGGGCAACCTGATCTCCGGGAAAACAGGTCCGGGTAAAAAGAGCAACAGAGCAACAGGCAAACAGAGCAACGGGCAAACTGCCCTCTGGACAACCAGCGCTCCAGGCCAAAAGGGCAATCGGCAAACAGGGCAATGGCAAACAGAGCTACGGGCAAACAGAGCTCCGGGCAAACAGAGCTCCGGGCAAACAGAGCTCCGGGCAAACAGAGCTCCGGGCAAACAGAGCTCCGGGCAAACAGAGCTCCGGGCAAACAGAGCTCCGGGCAAACTCGGCAATGGGCAAACAGGGCAATGGCAAACAGAGCTACGGGCAAACAGAGCTCCGGGCAAACAGAGCTCCGGGCAAACAGAGCTCCGGGCAAACAGAGCTCCGGGCAAACAGAGCTCCGGGCAAACAGAGCTCCGGGCAAACAGAGCTCCGGGCAAACAGAGCTCCGGGCAAACGGAGCTCCGGGCAAACAGAGCTCCGGGCAAACAGAGCTCCGGGCAAACAGAGCTCCGGGCAAACAGAGCTCCGGGCAAACAGAGCTCCGGGCAAACAGAGCTCCGGGCAAACAGAGCTCCGGGCAAACAGAGCTCCGGGCAAACAGAGCTCCGGGCAAACAGAGCTCCGGGCAAACAGAGCTCCGGGCAAACAGAGCTCCGGGCAAACAGAGCTCCGGGCAAACAGAGCTCCGGGCAAACAGAGCTCCGGGCAAACAGAGCTCCGGGCAAACAGAGCTCCGGGCAAACAGAGCTCCGGGCAAACAGAGCTCCGGGCAAACAGAGCTCCGGGCAAACAGAGCTCCGGGCAAACAGAGCTCCGGGCAAATTGAGCTCCGGGCAAATTGAGCTCCGGGCAAACAGAGCTCCGGGCAAACAGCGCTGCGGGCAAACAGAGGTCCGGGCAAACAGAGGTCCGGCAAACAGAGCTCCGGGCAAACAGAGCTGCGGGCAAACAGAGCTGCGGGCAAACAGAGCTGCGGGCAAACAGAGCTGCGGGCAAACAGAGCTGCGGGCAAACAGAGCTGTGGGCAAAAAGAGCTGCGGGCAAACAGAGCTGCGGGCAAACAGAGCTGCGGGCAAACAGAGCTCCGGGCAAACGGAGCTCCGGGCAAACGGAGCCCCGGGCGAACAGAGCTCCCGGCAAACAGAGCTCCGGGCAAACTGAGCTTCGGGCAAAGAGCGCTCCGTGCAAGCCGAAGTCCGGGCAAACAGATCTCCGGGCAAACAGAGCATTGTTGAACAGAGCTCCGGGCAAACAGAGCTCCGGGCAAACAGAGCTCCGGGCAAACAGAGCTCCGGGCAAACAGAACTCCGGGCAAACAGAACTCCGGGCAAACAGAACTCCGGGCAAACAGAACTCCGGACAAACAGAACTCCGGACAAACAGAACTCCGGGCAAACAGAGCTCCGGGCAAACAGAGCTCCGGGCAAACAGAGCTCCGGGCAAACAGAGCTCCGGGCAAACAGAGCTCCGGGCAAACAGAGCTCCGGGCAAACAGAGCTCCGGGCAAAGAGAGAAATGGGCACACAGAGCAACAGGCACACAGAGGAATGGGCAAGCAGCCCTGTGGACAACCAGCGCTCCGGGCCAAAAGGGCAATGGGCAAACAGTGCTACGGGCAAACAGAGCAATGGGCAAACAGAGCTCAGGGCAAAGAGCGATCCGGCAAACAGCGATCCGGCAAACAGCGAACCGCGCACATGGAGCAACGGGCACATGGAGCACCGGGCACACGGAGCACCGGGCACACGGAGCACCGGGCACAGGGAACACCGGGCACACGGAGCACCGGGCACACGGAGCACCGGGCACACGGAGCACCGGGCACACGGAGCACCGGGCACACGGAGCACCGGGCACATGGTGCTCCGGGCAAACGGTGCTCCGAGCACACGGTGGTCCGGGCAAAAAGAGCAAGGGCAAACAGCACTGCGAGCAAACAGAGCAATGGGCAAACAGAGCAACGGGCAAACAGAGCTCCGGGGAAACTGAGCTCCGGGCAAACAGAGCTCCGGGCAAACAGAGCTCCGGGCAAACAGAGCTCCGGGCAAACAGAGCTCCGGGCAAACAGAGCTCCGGGCAAACAGAGCTCCGGGCAAACAGAGCTCCGGGCAAACAGAGCTCCGGGCAAACAGAGCTCCGGGCAAACAGAGCTCCGGGCAAACAGTGCTCCGGGTCAATAGGGCAATGGGCAAACAGGCATACGGGTAAACAGAGCTCCGGGCAAACAGAGCTCCTTGCAAACAGAGCTCCGGGCAAACAGAGCTCCGGGCAAACAGAGCTCCGGGCAAACAGAGCAACGGGCAAACAGAGCTCCGGGCAAACAGAGCTCCGGGCAAACAGAGCTCCGGGCAAACAGAGCTCCGGGCAAACAGAGCTCCGGGCAAACAGAGCTCCGGGCAAACAGAGCTCCGGGCAAACAGAGCTCCGGGCAAACAGAGCTCCGGGCAAACAGAGCTCCGGGAAAAAAGAGGACCGGGCACACAGTGCTCTGGGCAAACAGGGCAATGGGCAAACAGGGCAACAGGCAAACTGAGCTCCGGGCAAACAGAGCAACTGGCAAACAGACCAACAGGCAATCAGAGCTCAGGCCAAACAGAGCTCCGGGTAAACAGAGCTCCGGGCAAACAGAGCTCCGGGCATCCAGAGCTCCTGGTAAACAGAGCTCCTGGCAAACAGAGCTCCTGGCAAACAGAGCTCCTGGCAAACAGAGCTCCGGGGAAAAAGAGCTCTGGGCAAACAGAGCTCCGGGCAAACAGAGCTCCGGGCAAACAGAGCTCAGGGCAAACAGAGCTCCGGGCAAACTGAGCAATGGTAACACAGAGCAACGGGCACAAAGTGCTCTGGGCAAAGGGCGCTCCGGGCAAAGGGCGCTCCAGGCAAAGAGCGCTCCGTGCAAGCCGAGCTCCAGGCAAACAGAGCTCCACGCAAAAAACGCTCCGGTCAATGAGGGCTGCAGGCAAACAGCGCTTTGGGCAAACAGAGCTCCGGGCAAACAGAGCTCCGGGCAAACAGAGCTCCGCCAAACAGATCTCTGGGCAAACAGAGCTCCGGGCAAACAGAGCTCCGGGCAAACAGAGCTCCGGGCAAACAGAGCTCTGGGCAAACAGAGCTGCGGGCAAACAGAGCTCCGGGCAAACAGAGCTCCGGGCAAACAGAGCTCCGGGCAAACAGAGCTCCGGGCAAACAGAGCTCCGGGCAAACAGAGCTCCGGGCAAAGAGAGCTCCTGGCAAACAGAGCTCCGCCAAAAAGATCTCCGGGCAAACAGAGCTCCAGGCAAGCAAAGCTCCGGGCAAACAGAGCTCCGGGCAAACAGAGCTCCGGGCAAACAGAGCTCCGGGCAAACAGAGAAATGGGCAAACACGGCAACGGGCAAACAGGGCTCCGGCTAAAAAGGGCAATGGGCACACAGAGCAACATGCACACAGAGCAACGGGCACACAGAGCTCCGGGCAAAGAGAGCTCCTGGCAAACAGAGCTCCGCCAAACAGATCTCCGGGCAAACAGAGCTCCGGGCAAGCAGAGCTCCGGGCAAACAGAGCTCGGGGCAAACAGAGCTCCGGGCAAACAGAGCTCCGGGCAAACAGAGCTCCGGGCAAACAGAGCTCCGGGCAAACAGAGCTCCGGGCAAACAGAGCTCCGGGCAAACAGAGCTCCGGGCAAACAGAGCTCCGGGCAAACAGAGCTCCGGGCAAACAGAGCTCCGGGCAAACAGAGCTCCGGGCAAACAGAGCTCCGGGCAAACAGAGCTCCGGGCAAACAGAGCTCCGGGCAAACAGAGCTCCGGGCAAACAGAGCTCCGGGCAAACAGTGCTCCGGGTCAATAGGGCAATGGGCAAACAGGGATACGGGTAAACAGAGCTCCGGGCAAACAGAGCTCCGGGCAAACAGAGCTCCGGGCAAACAGAGCTCCGGGCAAACAGAGCTCCGGGCAAACAGAGCTCCGGGCAAACAGAGCTCCGGGCAAACAGAGCTCCGGGCAAACAGAGCTCCGGGCAAACAGAGCTCCGGGCAAACAGAGCTCCGGGCAAACAGAGCTCCGGGCAAACAGAGCTCCGGGCAAACAGAGCTCCGGGCAAACAGAGCTCCGGGCAAACAGAGCTCCGGGCAAACAGAGCTCCGGGCAAACAGAGCTCCGGGCAAACAGAGCTCCGGGCAAACAGAGCTCCGGGCAAACAGAGGACCGGGCAAACAGTGGACCGGGCAACAGAGGAACGTGCAAACAGAGGACCGGGCAAACAGAGCTCCGGGCAAACTGAGCCATGGGAACACAGAGCAATGGGCACAAAGTGCTCTGGGCAAAGGGCGCTCCGGGCAATTAGCGCTCTGTGCAAACAGCGCTCCGTGCAAGCTGAGTTCCGGTCAGTGCTCCGGGCAAACTGGGCTCCGGGCAAACAGCGATCCGGGCAAACAGCGATCCGGGCAAACAGCGATCCGGGCAAACAGCGAACAGGGCACACGGAGCACCGGGCACACGGAGGTGCGGGCAAAAAGAGCAATGGGCAAACAGCACAGCGAGCAAACATGGAAAAATGCAAGAAGGGCAACGGGCAAACAGGGCAATGGGCAGAGCAACGGGCAAACAGAGCTCCGGGCAATCAGAGCTCCAGGCAAACAGATCTCCTGGCAAACTGAGCTCCAGGCAAACAGAGCAATGGGCAAACAGTGCAACAGGCCAACAGATATCCGGCCAACCAGAGCAATGTGCCTTCAGACCAACGGGCAAACAGAGCAACGGGCAAACAGAGCAACGGGCAAACAGAGCAACGGGCAAACAGAGCAACGTGCAAACAGAGCAACGGGCAAACAGAGCAACGGGGAAACTGAGCTCCGGGGAAACTGAGCTCCGGGCAAACAGAGCTCCGGGCAAACAGAGCTCCGGGCAAACAGAGATCCGGGCAAACAGAGCTCCGGGCAAACAGAGCTCCGGGCAAACAGAGCTCCGGGCAAACAGAGCTCCGGGCAAACAGAGCTCCGGGCAAACAGTGCTCCGGGTCAATAGGGCAATGGGCAAACAGGGATACGGGTAAACAGAGCTCCGGGCAAACAGAGCTCCGGGCAAACAGAGCTCCGGGCAAACAGAGCTCCGGGCAAACAGAGCTCCGGGCAAACAGAGCTCCGGGCAAACAGAGCTCCGGGCAAACAGAGCTCCGGGCAAACAGAGCTCCGGGCAAACAGAGCTCCGGGCAAACAGAGCTCCGGGCAAACAGAGCTCCGGGCAAACAGAGCTCCGGGCAAACAGAGCTCCGGGCAAACAGAGCTCCGGGCAAACAGAGCTCCGGGCAAACAGAGCTCCGGGCAAACAGAGCTCCGGGCAAACAGAGCTCCGGGCAAACAGAGCTCCGGGCAAACAGAGCTCCGGGCAAACAGAGCTCCGGGCAAACAGAGCTCCGGGCAAACAGAGCTCCGGGCAAACAGAGCTCCGGGAAAAAAGAGGACCGGGCACACAGTGCTCTGGGCAAACAGGGCAATGGGCAAACAGGGCAACAGGCAAACTGAGCTCCGGGCAAACAGAGCAACTGGCAAACAGACCAACAGGCAATCAGAGTTCAGGGCAAACAGAGCTCTGGGTAAACAGAGCTCCGGGCATCCAGAGCTCCTGGTAAACAGAGCTCCTGGCAAACAGAGCTCCTGGCAAACAGAGCTCCTGGCAAACAGAGCTCCGGGCAAAGAGAGCTCCGCCAAACAGATTTCCGGGCAAACAGAACTCCGGGCAAACAGAGCTCCGGGCAAACAGAGCTCCGGGCAAACAGAGCTCCGGCCAAACAGAGCTCCGGCCAAACAGAGCTCCGGGCAAAAGGGCAATGGGCAAACAGAGCTCAGGGCAAACAGAGCTCCGGGCAAACAGCGATCCGGCAAACAGCAATACGGGCAAACAGTGAACCGGGCACACGGAACACCGGGCACACGGAGCACCGGGCACCGGGCACATGGTGCTCCGGGCAAACGGTGCTCCGGGCAAACGGTGGTCCGGGCAAATAGAGCAATGGGCAAACAGAGCAATGGGCCTTCAGACCAATGGGCAAACAGAGCACCGGGCAATTAGAGCAACGGGCAAAATGAGCTCCGGGCAAACAGAGCAACGGTAAATCAGAGCAACGGTCAAACAGAGCAACGGGCAAACTGAGCTCCGGGCAACCTGAGCTCCGCGCAAACTGAGCTATGGGCAAAGCGATCTCCGGGCAAACTGAGCTCCGGGAAAACTGAGCTCCGGGCAAACTGAACCCCGGGCAACCTGATCTCCGGGAAAACAGGTCCGGGTAAAAAGAGCAAGAGAGCAACAGGCAAACAGAGCAACGGGCAAACTGCCCTCTGGACAACCAGCGCTCCAGGCCAAAAGGGCAATCGGCAAACAGGGCAATGGCAAACAGAGCTACGGGCAAACAGAGCTCCGGGCAAACAGAGCTCCGGGCAAACAGAGCTCCGGGCAAACAGTGCTCTGGGCAAACAGGGCAATGGGCAAACAGGGCAACAGGCAAACTGAGCTCCGGGCAAACAGAGCAACTGGCAAACAGACCAACAGGCAATCAGAGCTCAGGCCAAACAGAGCTCCGGGTAAACAGAGCTCCGGGCATCCAGAGCTCCTGGTAAACAGAGCTCCGGGCAAACAGAGCTCCGGGCAAACAGAGCTCCGGGCAAACAGAGCTCCGGGCAAACAGAGCTCCGGACAAACAGAGCTCCGGGCAAACAGAGCTCCAGGCAAACAGAGCTCCGGGCAAACAGAGCTCCGGGCAAACAGAGGACCGGGCAAACAGTGGACCGAGCAGCAGAGGAACGTGCAAACAGAGGACCGGGCAAACAGAGCTCCGGGCAAACTGAGCCATGGGAACACAGAGCAATGGGCACAAAGTGCTCTGGGCAAAGGGCGCTCCGGGCAAATAGCGCTCTGGGCAAACAGCGCTCCGTGCAAGCTGAGTTCCGGTCAAACAGTGCTCCGGGCAAACTGGGCAATGGGCAAACAGGGCAACGGGCAAACTGAGCTCCGGGCAAACAGAGCAACTGGCAAACAGACCAACAGGCAATCAGAGCTCCTGGTAAACAGAGCTCCTGGCAAACAGAGCTCCTGGCAAACAGAGCTCCTGGCAAACAGAGCTCCGGGCAAACAGAGCTCCGGGCAAACAGAGCTCCGGGCAAACAGAGCTCCGGGCAAACAGAGCTCCGGGCAAACAGAGCTCCGGGCAAACAGAGCTCCGGGCAAACAGAGCTCCGGGCAAACAGAGCTCCGGGCAAACAGAGCTCCGGGCAAACAGAGCTCCGGGCAAACAGAGCTCCGGGCAAACAGAGCTCCGGGCAAACAGAGCTCCGGGCAAACAGAGCAACGGGCAAACAGAGCTCCGGGCAAACAGAGCTCCGGGCAAACAGAGCTCCGGGCAAACAGAGCTCCGGGCAAACAGAGCTCCGGGCAAACAGAGCTCCGGGAAAAAAGAGGACCGGGCACACAGTGCTCTGGGCAAACAGGGCAATGGGCAAACAGGGCAACAGGCAAACTGAGCTCCGGGCAAACAGAGCAACTGGCAAACAGACCAACAGGCAATCAGAGCTCAGGCCAAACAGAGCTCCGGGTAAACAGAGCTCCGGGCAAACAGAGCTCCGGGCATCCAGAGCTCCTGGTAAACAGAGCTCCTGGCAAACAGAGCTCCTGGCAAACAGAGCTCCTGGCAAACAGAGCTCCGGGGAAAAAGAGCTCTGGGCAAACAGAGCTCCGGGCAAACAGAGCTCCGGGCAAACAGAGCTCAGGGCAAACAGAGCTCCGGGCAAACTGAGCAATGGTAACACAGAGCAACGGGCACAAAGTGCTCTGGGCAAAGGGCGCTCCGGGCAAAGGGCGCTCCAGGCAAAGAGCGCTCCGTGCAAGCCGAGCTCCAGGCAAACAGAGCTCCACGCAAAAAACGCTCCGGTCAATGAGGGCTGCAGGCAAACAGCGCTTTGGGCAAACAGAGCTCCGGGCAAACAGAGCTCCGGGCAAACAGAGCTCCGCCAAACAGATCTCTGGGCAAACAGAGCTCCGGGCAAACAGAGCTCCGGGCAAACAGAGCTCCGGGCAAACAGAGCTCTGGGCAAACAGAGCTGCGGGCAAACAGAGCTGCGGGCAAACAGAGCTGCGGGCAAACAGAGCTGTGGGCAAAAAGAGCTGCGGGCAAACAGAGCTGCGGGCAAACAGAGCTGCGGGCAAACAGAGCTCCGGGCAAACGGAGCTCCGGGCAAACGGAGCCCCGGGCGAACAGAGCTCCCGGCAAACAGAGCTCCGGGCAAACTGAGCTTCGGGCAAAGAGCGCTCCGTGCAAGCCGAAGTCCGGGCAAACAGATCTCCGGGCAAACAGAGCATTGTTGAACAGAGCTCCGGGCAAACAGAGCTCCGGGCAAACAGAGCTCCGGGCAAACAGAGCTCCGGGCAAACAGAGCTCCGGGCAAACAGAACTCCGGGCAAACAGAACTCCGGGCAAACAGAACTCCGGGCAAACAGAACTCCGGACAAACAGAACTCCGGACAAACAGAACTCCGGGCAAACAGAGCTCCGGGCAAACAGAGCTCCGGGCAAACAGAGCTCCGGGCAAACAGAGCTCCGGGCAAACAGAGCTCCGGGCAAACAGAGCTCCGGGCAAACAGAGCTCCGGGCAAAGAGAGAAATGGGCACACAGAGCAACAGGCACACAGAGGAATGGGCAAGCAGCCCTGTGGACAACCAGCGCTCCGGGCCAAAAGGGCAATGGGCAAACAGTGCTACGGGCAAACAGAGCAATGGGCAAACAGAGCTCAGGGCAAAGAGCGATCCGGCAAACAGCGATCCGGCAAACAGCGAACCGCGCACATGGAGCAACGGGCACATGGAGCACCGGGCACACGGAGCACCGGGCACACGGAGCACCGGGCACAGGGAACACCGGGCACACGGAGCACCGGGCACACGGAGCACCGGGCACACGGAGCACCGGGCACACGGAGCACCGGGCACACGGAGCACCGGGCACATGGTGCTCCGGGCAAACGGTGCTCCGAGCACACGGTGGTCCGGGCAAAAAGAGCAAGGGCAAACAGCACTGCGAGCAAACAGAGCAATGGGCAAACAGAGCAACGGGCAAACAGAGCTCCGGGGAAACTGAGCTCCGGGCAAACAGAGCTCCGGGCAAACAGAGCTCCGGGCAAACAGAGCTCCGGGCAAACAGAGCTCCGGGCAAACAGAGCTCCGGGCAAACAGAGCTCCGGGCAAACAGAGCTCCGGGCAAACAGAGCTCCGGGCAAACAGAGCTCCGGGCAAACAGAGCTCCGGGCAAACAGTGCTCCGGGTCAATAGGGCAATGGGCAAACAGGCATACGGGTAAACAGAGCTCCGGGCAAACAGAGCTCCTTGCAAACAGAGCTCCGGGCAAACAGAGCTCCGGGCAAACAGAGCTCCGGGCAAACAGAGCAACGGGCAAACAGAGCTCCGGGCAAACAGAGCTCCGGGCAAACAGAGCTCCGGGCAAACAGAGCTCCGGGCAAACAGAGCTCCGGGCAAACAGAGCTCCGGGCAAACAGAGCTCCGGGAAAAAAGAGGACCGGGCACACAGTGCTCTGGGCAAACAGGGCAATGGGCAAACAGGGCAACAGGCAAACTGAGCTCCGGGCAAACAGAGCAACTGGCAAACAGACCAACAGGCAATCAGAGCTCAGGCCAAACAGAGCTCCGGGTAAACAGAGCTCCGGGCAAACAGAGCTCCGGGCATCCAGAGCTCCTGGTAAACAGAGCTCCTGGCAAACAGAGCTCCTGGCAAACAGAGCTCCTGGCAAACAGAGCTCCGGGGAAAAAGAGCTCTGGGCAAACAGAGCTCCGGGCAAACAGAGCTCCGGGCAAACAGAGCTCAGGGCAAACAGAGCTCCGGGCAAACTGAGCAATGGTAACACAGAGCAACGGGCACAAAGTGCTCTGGGCAAAGGGCGCTCCGGGCAAAGGGCGCTCCAGGCAAAGAGCGCTCCGTGCAAGCCGAGCTCCAGGCAAACAGAGCTCCACGCAAAAAACGCTCCGGTCAATGAGGGCTGCAGGCAAACAGCGCTTTGGGCAAACAGAGCTCCGGGCAAACAGAGCTCCGGGCAAACAGAGCTCCGCCAAACAGATCTCTGGGCAAACAGAGCTCCGGGCAAACAGAGCTCCGGGCAAACAGAGCTCCGGGCAAACAGAGCTCTGGGCAAACAGAGCTGCGGGCAAACAGAGCTCCGGGCAAACAGAGCTCCGGGCAAACAGAGCTCCGGGCAAACAGAGCTCCGGGCAAACAGAGCTCCGGGCAAACAGAGCTCCGGGCAAAGAGAGCTCCTGGCAAACAGAGCTCCGCCAAAAAGATCTCCGGGCAAACAGAGCTCCAGGCAAGCAAAGCTCCGGGCAAACAGAGCTCCGGGCAAACAGAGCTCCGGGCAAACAGAGCTCCGGGCAAACAGAGAAATGGGCAAACACGGCAACGGGCAAACAGGGCTCCGGCTAAAAAGGGCAATGGGCACACAGAGCAACATGCACACAGAGCAACGGGCACACAGAGCTCCGGGCAAAGAGAGCTCCTGGCAAACAGAGCTCCGCCAAACAGATCTCCGGGCAAACAGAGCTCCGGGCAAGCAGAGCTCCGGGCAAACAGAGCTCGGGGCAAACAGAGCTCCGGGCAAACAGAGCTCCGGGCAAACAGAGCTCCGGGCAAACAGAGCTCCGGGCAAACAGAGCTCCGGGCAAACAGAGCTCCGGGCAAACAGAGCTCCGGGCAAACAGAGCTCCGGGCAAACAGAGCTCCGGGCAAACAGAGCTCCGGGCAAACAGAGCTCCGGGCAAACAGAGCTCCGGGCAAACAGAGCTCCGGGCAAACAGAGCTCCGGGCAAACAGAGCTCCGGGCAAACAGTGCTCCGGGTCAATAGGGCAATGGGCAAACAGGGATACGGGTAAACAGAGCTCCGGGCAAACAGAGCTCCTTGCAAACAGAGCTCCGGGCAAACAGAGCTCCGGGCAAACAGAGCTCCGGGCAAACAGAGCTCCGGGCAAACAGAGCTCCGGGCAAACAGAGCTCCGGGCAAACAGAGCTCCGGGCAAACAGAGCTCCGGGCAAACAGAGCTCCGGGCAAACAGAGCTCCGGGCAAACAGAGCTCCGGGCAAACAGAGCTCCGGGCAAACAGAGCTCCGGGCAAACAGAGCTCCGGGCAAACAGAGCTCCGGGCAAACAGAGCTCCGGGCAAACAGAGCTCCGGGCAAACAGAGCTCCGGGCAAACAGAGCTCCGGGCAAACAGAGGACCGGGCAAACAGTGGACCGGGCAACAGAGGAACGTGCAAACAGAGGACCGGGCAAACAGAGCTCCGGGCAAACTGAGCCATGGGAACACAGAGCAATGGGCACAAAGTGCTCTGGGCAAAGGGCGCTCCGGGCAATTAGCGCTCTGTGCAAACAGCGCTCCGTGCAAGCTGAGTTCCGGTCAGTGCTCCGGGCAAACTGGGCTCCGGGCAAACAGCGATCCGGGCAAACAGCGATCCGGGCAAACAGCGATCCGGGCAAACAGCGAACAGGGCACACGGAGCACCGGGCACACGGAGGTGCGGGCAAAAAGAGCAATGGGCAAACAGCACAGCGAGCAAACATGGAAAAATGCAAGAAGGGCAACGGGCAAACAGGGCAATGGGCAGAGCAACGGGCAAACAGAGCTCCGGGCAATCAGAGCTCCAGGCAAACAGATCTCCTGGCAAACTGAGCTCCAGGCAAACAGAGCAATGGGCAAACAGTGCAACAGGCCAACAGATATCCGGCCAACCAGAGCAATGTGCCTTCAGACCAACGGGCAAACAGAGCAACGGGCAAACAGAGCAACGGGCAAACAGAGCAACGGGCAAACAGAGCAACGTGCAAACAGAGCAACGGGCAAACAGAGCAACGGGGAAACTGAGCTCCGGGGAAACTGAGCTCCGGGCAAACAGAGCTATGGGCAAAGCGATCTCCGGGCAAACTGAGCTCCGGGAAAACTGAGCTCCGGGCAAACAGAGCTCCGGGCAAACAGAGCTCCGGGCAAACAGAGCTCCGGGCAAACAGAGCTCCGGGCAAACAGAGCTCCGGGCAAACAGAGCTCCGGGCAAACAGAGCTCCGGGCAAACAGAGCTCCGGGCAAACAGAGCTCCGGGCAAACAGAGCTCCGGGCAAACAGAGCTCCGGGCAAACAGAGCTCCGGGCAAACAGAGCTCCGGGCAAACAGAGCTCCGGGCAAACAGAGCTCCGGGCAAACAGAGCTCCGGGCAAACAGAGCTCCGGGCAAACAGAGCTCCGGGCAAACAGAGCTCCGGGAAAAAAGAGGACCGGGCACACAGTGCTCTGGGCAAACAGGGCAATGGGCAAACAGGGCAACAGGCAAACTGAGCTCCGGGCAAACAGAGCAACTGGCAAACAGACCAACAGGCAATCAGAGCTCAGGGCAAACAGAGCTCTGGGTAAACAGAGCTCCGGGCATCCAGAGCTCCTGGTAAACAGAGCTCCTGGCAAACAGAGCTCCTGGCAAACAGAGCTCCTGGCAAACAGAGCTCCGGGCAAAGAGAGCTCCGCCAAACAGATTTCCGGGCAAACAGAACTCCGGGCAAACAGAGCTCCGGGCAAACAGAGCTCCGGGCAAACAGAGCTCCGGCCAAACAGAGCTCCGGCCAAACAGAGCTCCGGGCAAAAGGGCAATGGGCAAACAGAGCTCAGGGCAAACAGAGCTCCGGGCAAACAGCGATCCGGCAAACAGCAATACGGGCAAACAGTGAACCGGGCACACGGAACACCGGGCACACGGAGCACCGGGCACCGGGCACATGGTGCTCCGGGCAAACGGTGCTCCGGGCAAACGGTGGTCCGGGCAAATAGAGCAATGGGCAAACAGAGCAATGGGCCTTCAGACCAATGGGCAAACAGAGCACCGGGCAATTAGAGCAACGGGCAAAATGAGCTCCGGGCAAACAGAGCAACGGTAAATCAGAGCAACGGTCAAACAGAGCAACGGGCAAACTGAGCTCCGGGCAACCTGAGCTCCGCGCAAACTGAGCTATGGGCAAAGCGATCTCCGGGCAAACTGAGCTCCGGGAAAACTGAGCTCCGGGCAAACTGAACCCCGGGCAACCTGATCTCCGGGAAAACAGGTCCGGGTAAAAAGAGCAACAGAGCAACAGGCAAACAGAGCAACGGGCAAACTGCCCTCTGGACAACCAGCGCTCCAGGCCAAAAGGGCAATCGGCAAACAGGGCAATGGCAAACAGAGCTACGGGCAAACAGAGCTCCGGGCAAACAGAGCTCCGGGCAAACAGAGCTCCGGGCAAACAGAGCTCCGGGCAAACAGAGCTCCGGGCAAACAGAGCTCCGGGCAAACAGAGCTCCGGGCAAACTCGGCAATGGGCAAACAGGGCAATGGCAAACAGAGCTACGGGCAAACAGAGCTCCGGGCAAACAGAGCTCCGGGCAAACAGAGCTCCGGGCAAACAGAGCTCCGGGCAAACAGAGCTCCGGGCAAACAGAGCTCCGGGCAAACAGAGCTCCGGGCAAACAGAGCTCCGGGCAAACAGAGCTCCGGGCAAACGGAGCTCCGGGCAAACGGAGCTCCGGGCAAACAGAGCTCCGGGCAAACAGAGCTCCGGGCAAACAGAGCTCCGGGCAAACAGAGCTCCGGGCAAACAGAGCTCCGGGCAAACAGAGCTCCGGGCAAACAGAGCTCCGGGCAAACAGAGCTCCGGGCAAACAGAGCTCCGGGCAAACAGAGCTCCGGGCAAACAGAGCTCCGGGCAAACAGAGCTCCGGGCAAACAGAGCTCCGGGCAAACAGAGCTCCGGGCAAACAGAGCTCCGGGCAAACAGAGCTCCGGGCAAACAGAGCTCCGGGCAAACAGAGCTCCGGGCAAACAGAGCTCCGGGCAAACAGAGCTCCGGGCAAACAGAGCTCCGGGCAAACAGAGCTCCGGGCAAATTGAGCTCCGGGCAAACAGAGCTCCGGGCAAACAGCGCTGCGGGCAAACAGAGATCCGGGCAAACAGAGGTCCGGCAAACAGAGCTCCGGGCAAACAGAGCTGCGGGCAAACAGAGCTGCGGGCAAACAGAGCTGCGGGCAAACAGAGCTGCGGGCAAACAGAGCTGCGGGCAAACAGAGCTGTGGGCAAAAAGAGCTGCGGGCAAACAGAGCTGCGGGCAAACAGAGCTGCGGGCAAACAGAGCTCCGGGCAAACGGAGCTCCGGGCAAACGGAGCCCCGGGCGAACAGAGCTCCCGGCAAACAGAGCTCCGGGCAAACTGAGCTTCGGGCAAAGAGCGCTCCGTGCAAGCCGAAGTCCGGGCAAACAGATCTCCGGGCAAACAGAGCATTGTTGAACAGAGCTCCGGGCAAACAGAGCTCCGGGCAAACAGAGCTCCGGGCAAACAGAGCTCCGGGCAAACAGAACTCCGGGCAAACAGAACTCCGGGCAAACAGAACTCCGGGCAAACAGAACTCCGGACAAACAGAACTCCGGACAAACAGAACTCCGGGCAAACAGAGCTCCGGGCAAACAGAGCTCCGGGCAAACAGAGCTCCGGGCAAACAGAGCTCCGGGCAAACAGAGCTCCGGGCAAACAGAGCTCCGGGCAAACAGAGCTCCGGGCAAAGAGAGAAATGGGCACACAGAGCAACAGGCACACAGAGGAATGGGCAAGCAGCCCTGTGGACAACCAGCGCTCCGGGCCAAAAGGGCAATGGGCAAACAGTGCTACGGGCAAACAGAGCAATGGGCAAACAGAGCTCAGGGCAAAGAGCGATCCGGCAAACAGCGATCCGGCAAACAGCGAACCGCGCACATGGAGCAACGGGCACATGGAGCACCGGGCACACGGAGCACCGGGCACACGGAGCACCGGGCACAGGGAACACCGGGCACACGGAGCACCGGGCACACGGAGCACCGGGCACACGGAGCACCGGGCACACGGAGCACCGGGCACACGGAGCACCGGGCACATGGTGCTCCGGGCAAACGGTGCTCCGAGCACACGGTGGTCCGGGCAAAAAGAGCAAGGGCAAACAGCACTGCGAGCAAACAGAGCAATGGGCAAACAGAGCAACGGGCAAACAGAGCTCCGGGGAAACTGAGCTCCGGGCAAACAGAGCTCCGGGCAAACAGAGCTCCGGGCAAACAGAGCTCCGGGCAAACAGAGCTCCGGGCAAACAGAGCTCCGGGCAAACAGAGCTCCGGGCAAACAGAGCTCCGGGCAAACAGAGCTCCGGGCAAACAGAGCTCCGGGCAAACAGAGCTCCGGGCAAACAGAGCTCCGGGCAAACAGTGCTCCGGGTCAATAGGGCAATGGGCAAACAGGCATACGGGTAAACAGAGCTCCGGGCAAACAGAGCTCCTTGCAAACAGAGCTCCGGGCAAACAGAGCTCCGGGCAAACAGAGCTCCGGGCAAACAGAGCAACGGGCAAACAGAGCTCCGGGCAAACAGAGCTCCGGGCAAACAGAGCTCCGGGCAAACAGAGCTCCGGGCAAACAGAGCTCCGGGCAAACAGAGCTCCGGGCAAACAGAGCTCCGGGCAAACAGAGCTCCGGGCAAACAGAGCTCCGGGCAAACAGAGCTCCGGGCAAACAGAGCTCCGGGAAAAAAGAGGACCGGGCACACAGTGCTCTGGGCAAACAGGGCAATGGGCAAACAGGGCAACAGGCAAACTGAGCTCCGGGCAAACAGAGCAACTGGCAAACAGACCAACAGGCAATCAGAGCTCAGGCCAAACAGAGCTCCGGGTAAACAGAGCTCCGGGCAAACAGAGCTCCGGGCATCCAGAGCTCCTGGTAAACAGAGCTCCTGGCAAACAGAGCTCCTGGCAAACAGAGCTCCTGGCAAACAGAGCTCCGGGGAAAAAGAGCTCTGGGCAAACAGAGCTCCGGGCAAACAGAGCTCCGGGCAAACAGAGCTCAGGGCAAACAGAGCTCCGGGCAAACTGAGCAATGGTAACACAGAGCAACGGGCACAAAGTGCTCTGGGCAAAGGGCGCTCCGGGCAAAGGGCGCTCCAGGCAAAGAGCGCTCCGTGCAAGCCGAGCTCCAGGCAAACAGAGCTCCACGCAAAAAACGCTCCGGTCAATGAGGGCTGCAGGCAAACAGCGCTTTGGGCAAACAGAGCTCCGGGCAAACAGAGCTCCGGGCAAACAGAGCTCCGCCAAACAGATCTCTGGGCAAACAGAGCTCCGGGCAAACAGAGCTCCGGGCAAACAGAGCTCCGGGCAAACAGAGCTCTGGGCAAACAGAGCTGCGGGCAAACAGAGCTCCGGGCAAACAGAGCTCCGGGCAAACAGAGCTCCGGGCAAACAGAGCTCCGGGCAAACAGAGCTCCGGGCAAACAGAGCTCCGGGCAAAGAGAGCTCCTGGCAAACAGAGCTCCGCCAAAAAGATCTCCGGGCAAACAGAGCTCCAGGCAAGCAAAGCTCCGGGCAAACAGAGCTCCGGGCAAACAGAGCTCCGGGCAAACAGAGCTCCGGGCAAACAGAGAAATGGGCAAACACGGCAACGGGCAAACAGGGCTCCGGCTAAAAAGGGCAATGGGCACACAGAGCAACATGCACACAGAGCAACGGGCACACAGAGCTCCGGGCAAAGAGAGCTCCTGGCAAACAGAGCTCCGCCAAACAGATCTCCGGGCAAACAGAGCTCCGGGCAAGCAGAGCTCCGGGCAAACAGAGCTCGGGGCAAGCAGAGCTCCGGGCAAACAGAGCTCGGGGCAAACAGAGCTCCGGGCAAACAGAGCTCCGGGCAAACAGAGCTCCGGGCAAACAGAGCTCCGGGCAAACAGAGCTCCGGGCAAACAGAGCTCCGGGCAAACAGAGCTCCGGGCAAACAGAGCTCCGGGCAAACAGAGCTCCGGGCAAACAGAGCTCCGGGCAAACAGAGCTCCGGGCAAACAGAGCTCCGGGCAAACAGAGCTCCGGGCAAACAGTGCTCCGGGTCAATAGGGCAATGGGCAAACAGGGATACGGGTAAACAGAGCTCCGGGCAAACAGAGCTCCTTGCAAACAGAGCTCCGGGCAAACAGAGCTCCGGGCAAACAGAGCTCCGGGCAAACAGAGCTCCGGGCAAACAGAGCTCCGGGCAAACAGAGCTCCGGGCAAACAGAGCTCCGGGCAAACAGAGCTCCGGGCAAACAGAGCTCCGGGCAAACAGAGCTCCGGGCAAACAGAGCTCCGGGCAAACAGAGCTCCGGGCAAACAGAGCTCCGGGCAAACAGAGCTCCGGGCAAACAGAGCTCCGGGCAAACAGAGCTCCGGGCAAACAGAGCTCCGGGCAAACAGAGCTCCGGGCAAACAGAGGACCGGGCAAACAGTGGACCGGGCAACAGAGGAACGTGCAAACAGAGGACCGGGCAAACAGAGCTCCGGGCAAACTGAGCCATGGGAACACAGAGCAATGGGCACAAAGTGCTCTGGGCAAAGGGCGCTCCGGGCAATTAGCGCTCTGTGCAAACAGCGCTCCGTGCAAGCTGAGTTCCGGTCAGTGCTCCGGGCAAACTGGGCTCCGGGCAAACAGCGATCCGGGCAAACAGCGATCCGGGCAAACAGCGATCCGGGCAAACAGCGAACAGGGCACACGGAGCACCGGGCACACGGAGGTGCGGGCAAAAAGAGCAATGGGCAAACAGCACAGCGAGCAAACATGGAAAAATGCAAGAAGGGCAACGGGCAAACAGGGCAATGGGCAGAGCAACGGGCAAACAGAGCTCCGGGCAATCAGAGCTCCAGGCAAACAGATCTCCTGGCAAACTGAGCTCCAGGCAAACAGAGCAATGGGCAAACAGTGCAACAGGCCAACAGATATCCGGCCAACCAGAGCAATGTGCCTTCAGACCAACGGGCAAACAGAGCAACGGGCAAACAGAGCAACGGGCAAACAGAGCAACGGGCAAACAGAGCAACGTGCAAACAGAGCAACGGGCAAACAGAGCAACGGGGAAACTGAGCTCCGGGGAAACTGAGCTCCGGGCAAACAGAGCTCCGGGCAAACAGAGCTCCGGGCAAACAGAGATCCGGGCAAACAGAGCTCCGGGCAAACAGAGCTCCGGGCAAACAGAGCTCCGGGCAAACAGAGCTCCGGGCAAACAGAGCTCCGGGCAAACAGTGCTCCGGGTCAATAGGGCAATGGGCAAACAGGGATACGGGTAAACAGAGCTCCGGGCAAACAGAGCTCCGGGCAAACAGAGCTCCGGGCAAACAGAGCTCCGGGCAAACAGAGCTCCGGGCAAACAGAGCTCCGGGCAAACAGAGCTCCGGGCAAACAGAGCTCCGGGCAAACAGAGCTCCGGGCAAACAGAGCTCCGGGCAAACAGAGCTCCGGGCAAACAGAGCTCCGGGCAAACAGAGCTCCGGGCAAACAGAGCTCCGGGCAAACAGAGCTCCGGGCAAACAGAGCTCCGGGCAAACAGAGCTCCGGGCAAACAGAGCTCCGGGCAAACAGAGCTCCGGGCAAACAGAGCTCCGGGCAAACAGAGCTCCGGGCAAACAGAGCTCCGGGCAAACAGAGCTCCGGGCAAACAGAGCTCCGGGAAAAAAGAGGACCGGGCACACAGTGCTCTGGGCAAACAGGGCAATGGGCAAACAGGGCAACAGGCAAACTGAGCTCCGGGCAAACAGAGCAACTGGCAAACAGACCAACAGGCAATCAGAGTTCAGGGCAAACAGAGCTCTGGGTAAACAGAGCTCCGGGCATCCAGAGCTCCTGGTAAACAGAGCTCCTGGCAAACAGAGCTCCTGGCAAACAGAGCTCCTGGCAAACAGAGCTCCGGGCAAAGAGAGCTCCGCCAAACAGATTTCCGGGCAAACAGAACTCCGGGCAAACAGAGCTCCGGGCAAACAGAGCTCCGGGCAAACAGAGCTCCGGCCAAACAGAGCTCCGGCCAAACAGAGCTCCGGGCAAAAGGGCAATGGGCAAACAGAGCTCAGGGCAAACAGAGCTCCGGGCAAACAGCGATCCGGCAAACAGCAATACGGGCAAACAGTGAACCGGGCACACGGAACACCGGGCACACGGAGCACCGGGCACCGGGCACATGGTGCTCCGGGCAAACGGTGCTCCGGGCAAACGGTGGTCCGGGCAAATAGAGCAATGGGCAAACAGAGCAATGGGCCTTCAGACCAATGGGCAAACAGAGCACCGGGCAATTAGAGCAACGGGCAAAATGAGCTCCGGGCAAACAGAGCAACGGTAAATCAGAGCAACGGTCAAACAGAGCAACGGGCAAACTGAGCTCCGGGCAACCTGAGCTCCGCGCAAACTGAGCTATGGGCAAAGCGATCTCCGGGCAAACTGAGCTCCGGGAAAACTGAGCTCCGGGCAAACTGAACCCCGGGCAACCTGATCTCCGGGAAAACAGGTCCGGGTAAAAAGAGCAAGAGAGCAACAGGCAAACAGAGCAACGGGCAAACTGCCCTCTGGACAACCAGCGCTCCAGGCCAAAAGGGCAATCGGCAAACAGGGCAATGGCAAACAGAGCTACGGGCAAACAGAGCTCCGGGCAAACAGAGCTCCGGGCAAACAGAGCTCCGGGCAAACAGAGCTCCGGGCAAACAGAGCTCCGGGCAAACAGAGCTCCGGGCAAACAGAGCTCCGGGCAAACTCGGCAATGGGCAAACAGGGCAATGGCAAACAGAGCTACGGGCAAACAGAGCTCCGGGCAAACAGAGCTCCGGGCAAACAGAGCTCCGGGCAAACAGAGCTCCGGGCAAACAGAGCTCCGGGCAAACAGAGCTCCGGGCAAACAGAGCTCCGGGCAAACAGAGCTCCGGGCAAACAGAGCTCCGGGCAAACAGAGCTCCGGGCAAACAGAGCTCCGGGCAAACAGAGCTCCGGGCAAACAGAGCTCCGGGCAAACAGAGCTCCGGGCAAACAGAGCTCCGGGCAAACAGAGCTCCGGGCAAACAGAGCTCCGGGCAAACAGAGCTCCGGGCAAACAGAGCTCCGGGCAAACAGAGCTCCGGGCAAACAGAGCTCCGGGCAAACAGAGCTCCGGGCAAACAGAGCTCCGGGCAAACAGAGCTCCGGGCAAACAGAGCTCCGGGCAAACAGAGCTCCGGGCAAACAGAGCTCCGGGCAAACAGAGCTCCGGGCAAACAGAGCTCCGGGCAAATTGAGCTCCGGGCAAACAGAGCTCCGGGCAAACAGCGCTGCGGGCAAACAGAGGTCCGGGCAAACAGAGGTCCGGCAAACAGAGCTCCGGGCAAACAGAGCTGCGGGCAAACAGAGCTGCGGGCAAACAGAGCTGCGGGCAAACAGAGCTGCGGGCAAACAGAGCTGCGGGCAAACAGAGCTGTGGGCAAAAAGAGCTGCGGGCAAACAGAGCTGCGGGCAAACAGAGCTGCGGGCAAACAGAGCTCCGGGCAAACGGAGCTCCGGGCAAACGGAGCCCCGGGCGAACAGAGCTCCCGGCAAACAGAGCTCCGGGCAAACTGAGCTTCGGGCAAAGAGCGCTCCGTGCAAGCCGAAGTCCGGGCAAACAGATCTCCGGGCAAACAGAGCATTGTTGAACAGAGCTCCGGGCAAACAGAGCTCCGGGCAAACAGAGCTCCGGGCAAACAGAGCTCCGGGCAAACAGAACTCCGGGCAAACAGAACTCCGGGCAAACAGAACTCCGGGCAAACAGAACTCCGGACAAACAGAACTCCGGACAAACAGAACTCCGGGCAAACAGAGCTCCGGGCAAACAGAGCTCCGGGCAAACAGAGCTCCGGGCAAACAGAGCTCCGGGCAAACAGAGCTCCGGGCAAACAGAGCTCCGGGCAAACAGAGCTCCGGGCAAACAGAGCTCCGGGCAAAGAGAGAAATGGGCACACAGAGCAACAGGCACACAGAGGAATGGGCAAGCAGCCCTGTGGACAACCAGCGCTCCGGGCCAAAAGGGCAATGGGCAAACAGTGCTACGGGCAAACAGAGCAATGGGCAAACAGAGCTCAGGGCAAAGAGCGATCCGGCAAACAGCGATCCGGCAAACAGCGAACCGCGCACATGGAGCAACGGGCACATGGAGCACCGGGCACACGGAGCACCGGGCACACGGAGCACCGGGCACAGGGAACACCGGGCACACGGAGCACCGGGCACACGGAGCACCGGGCACACGGAGCACCGGGCACACGGAGCACCGGGCACACGGAGCACCGGGCACATGGTGCTCCGGGCAAACGGTGCTCCGAGCACACGGTGGTCCGGGCAAAAAGAGCAAGGGCAAACAGCACTGCGAGCAAACAGAGCAATGGGCAAACAGAGCAACGGGCAAACAGAGCTCCGGGGAAACTGAGCTCCGGGCAAACAGAGCTCCGGGCAAACAGAGCTCCGGGCAAAAAGAGCTCCGGGCAAACAGAGCTCCGGGCAAACAGAGCTCCGGGCAAACAGAGCTCCGGGCAAACAGAGCTCCGGGCAAACAGAGCTCCGGGCAAACAGAGCTCCGGGCAAACAGAGCTCCGGGCAAACAGTGCGCCGGGTGAATAGGGCAATGGGCAAACAGGGATACGGGTAAACAGAGCTCCTTGCGAACAGAGCTCCGGGCAAACAGAGCTCCGGGCAAACAGAGCTCCGGGCAAACAGAGCTCCGGGCAAACAGAGCTCCGGGCAAACAGAGCTCCGGGCAAACAGAGCTCCGGGCAAACAGAGCTCCGGGCAAACAGAGCTCCGGGCAAACAGAGCTCCGGGCAAACAGAGCTCCGGGCAAACAGAGCTCCGGGCAAACAGAGCTCCGGGCAAACAGAGCTCCGGGCAAACAGAGCTCCGGGCAAACAGAGCTCCCGGCAAACAGAGCTCCCGGCAAACAGAGCTCCGGGCAAACAGAGCTCCGGGCAAACAGAGCTCCGGGCAAACAGAGCTCCGGGCAAACAGAGCTCCGGGCAAACAGAGCTCCGGGCAAACAGAGCTCCGGGCAAACAGAGCTCCGGGCAAACAGAGCTCCGGGCAAACAGAGCTCCGGGCAAACAGAGCTGCGGGCAAACAGAGCTCCGGGCAAACAGAGCTCCGGGCAAACAGAGCTCCGGGCAAACAGAGCTCCACGCAAAAAACGCTCCGGTCAATGAGGGCTGCAGGCAAACAGCGCTTTGGGCAAACAGAGCTCCGGGCAAACAGAGCTCCGGGCAAACAGAGCTCCGCCAAACAGATCTCTGGGCAAACAGAGCTCCGGGCAAACAGAGCTCCGGGCAAACAGAGCTCCGGGCAAACAGAGCTCCGGGCAAACAGAGCTGCGGGCAAACAGAGCTCCGGGCAAACAGAGCTCCGGGCAAACAGAGCTCCGGGCAAACAGAGCTCCGGGCAAACAGAGCTCCGGGCAAACAGAGCTCCGGGCAAACAGAGCTCCGGGCAAAGAGAGCTCCTGGCAAACAGAGCTCCGCCAAAAAGATCTCCGGGCAAACAGAGCTCCAGGCAAGCAAAGCTCCGGGCAAACAGAGCTCCGGGCAAACAGAGCTCCGGGCAAACAGAGCTCCGGGCAAACAGAGAAATGGGCAAACACGGCAACGGGCAAACAGGGCTCCGGCTAAAAAGGGCAATGGGCACACAGAGCAACATGCACACAGAGCAACGGGCACACAGAGCTCCGGGCAAAGAGAGCTCCTGGCAAACAGAGCTCCGCCAAACAGATCTCCGGGCAAACAGAGCTCCGGGCAAGCAAAGCTCCGGGCAAACAGAGCTCCGGGCAAACAGAGCTCGGGGCAAACAGAGCTCCGGGCAAACAGAGCTCCGGGCAAACAGAGCTCCGGGCAAACAGAGCTCCGGGCAAACAGAGCTCCGGGCAAACAGAGCTCCGGGCAAACAGAGCTCCGGGCAAACAGAGCTCCGGGCAAACAGAGCTCCGGGCAAACTGAGCTCCGGGCAAACAGAGCTCCGGGCAAACAGAGCTCCGGGCAAACAGTGCTCCGGGTCAATAGGGCAATGGGCAAACAGGGATACGGGTAAACAGAGCTCCGGGCAAACAGAGCTCCTTGCAAACAGAGCTCCGGGCAAACAGAGCTCCGGGCAAACAGAGCTCCGGGCAAACAGAGCTCCGGGCAAACAGAGCTCCGGGCAAACAGAGCTCCGGGCAAACAGAGCTCCGGGCAAACAGAGCTCCGGGCAAACAGAGCTCCGGGCAAACAGAGCTCCGGGCAAACAGAGCTCCGGGCAAACAGAGCTCCGGGCAAACAGAGCTCCGGGCAAACAGAGCTCCGGACAAACAGAGCTCCGGGCAAACAGAGCTCCAGGCAAACAGAGCTCCGGGCAAACAGAGCTCCGGGCAAACAGAGGACCGGGCAAACAGTGGACCGGGCAACAGAGGAACGTGCAAACAGAGGACCGGGCAAACAGAGCTCCGGGCAAACTGAGCCATGGGAACACAGAGCAATGGGCACAAAGTGCTCTGGGCAAAGGGCGCTCCGGGCAATTAGCGCTCTGGGCAAACAGCGCTCCGTGCAAGCTGAGTTCCGGTCAGTGCTCCGGGCAAACTGGGCAATGGGCAAACAGGGCAACGGGCAAACTGAGCTCCGGGCAAACAGAGCAACTGGCAAACAGACCAACAGGCAATCAGAGCTCCTGGTAAACAGAGCTCCTGGCAAACAGAGCTCCTGGCAAACAGATCTCCGGGCAAACAGAGCTCCGGGCAAACAGAGCTCCGGGCAAACAGAGCTCCGGGCAAACAGAGCTCCGGGCAAACAGAGCTCCGGGCAAACAGAGCTCCGGGCAAACAGAGCTCCGGGCAAACAGAGCTCCGGGCAAACAGAGCTCCGGGCAAACAGAGCTCCGGGCAAACAGAGCTCCGGGCAAACAGAGCTCCGGGCAAACAGAGCTCCGGGCAAACAGAGCTCCGGGCAAACAGAGCTCCGGGCAAACAGAGCTCCGGGCAAACAGAGCTCCGGGCAAACAGAGCTCCGGGCAAACAGAGCTCCGGGCAAACAGAGCTCCGGGCAAACAGAGCTCCGGGCAAACAGAGCTCCGGGCAAACAGAGCTCCGGGCAAACAGAGCTCCGGGCAAACAGAGCTCCGGGCAAACAGAGCTCCGGGCAAACAGAGCTCCGGGCAAACAGAGCTCCGGGCAAACAGAGCTCCGGGCAAACAGAGCTCCGGGCAAACAGAGCTCCGGGCAAACAGAGTTCCGGGCAAACAGAGCTCCGGGCAAATAGAGCTCCGGGCAAACAGAGCTCCGGGCAAACAGAGCTCTGGGCAAACAGTGCTCCGGGCAAACAGCGATCCGGGCAAACAGCGATCCGGGCAAACAGCGATCCGGGCAAACAGCGATCCGGGCAAACAGCGAACAGGGCACACGGAGCACCGGGCACACGGAGGTGCGGGCAAAAAGAGCAATGGGCAAACAGCACAGCGAGCAAACATGGAAAAATGCAAGAAGGGCAACGGGCAAACAGGGCAATGGGCAGAGCAACGGGCAAACAGAGCTCCGGGCAATCAGAGCTCCAGGCAAACAGATCTCCTGGCAAACTGAGCTCCAGGCAAACAGAGCAATGGGCAAACAGTGCAACAGGCCAACAGGTATCCGGCCAACCAGAGCAATGTGCCTTCAGACCAACGGGCAAACAGAGCAACGGGCAAACAGAGCAACGGGCAAACAGAGCAACGGGCAAACAGAGCAACGGGCAAACAGAGCAACGTGCAAACAGAGCAACGGGCAAACAGAGCAACGGGGAAACTGAGCTCCGGGGAAACTGAGCTCCGGGCAAACAGAGCTCCGGGCAAACAGAGCTCCGGGCAAACAGAGATCCGGGCAAACAGAGCTCCGGGCAAACAGAGCTCCGGGCAAACAGAGCTCCGGGCAAACAGAGCTCCGGGCAAACAGAGATCCGGGCAAACAGAGCTCCGGGCAAACAGAGCTCCGGGCAAACAGAGCTCCGGGCAAACAGAGCTCCGGGCAAACAGTGCTCCGGGTCAATAGGGCAATGGGCAAACAGGGATACGGGTAAACAGAGCTCCGGGCAAACAGAGCTCCGGGCAAACAGAGCTCCGGGCAAACAGAGCTCCGGGCAAACAGAGCTCCGGGCAAACAGAGCTCCGGGCAAACAGAGCTCCGGGCAAACAGAGCTCCGGGCAAACAGAGCTCCGGGCAAACAGAGCTCCGGGCAAACAGAGCTCCGGGCAAACAGAGCTCCGGGCAAACAGAGCTCCGGGCAAACAGAGCTCCGGGCAAACAGAGCTCCGGGCAAACAGAGCTCCGGGCAAACAGAGCTCCGGGCAAACAGAGCTCCGGGCAAACAGAGCTCCGGGCAAACAGAGCTCCGGGCAAACAGAGCTCCGGGCAAACAGAGCTCCGGGCAAACAGAGCTCCGGGCAAACAGAGCTCCGGGCAAACAGAGCTCCGGGCAAACAGAGCTCCGGGAAAAAAGAGGACCGGGCACACAGTGCTCTGGGCAAACAGGGCAATGGGCAAACAGGGCAACAGGCAAACTGAGCTCCGGGCAAACAGAGCAACTGGCAAACAGACCAACAGGCAATCAGAGCTCAGGGCAAACAGAGCTCTGGGTAAACAGAGCTCCGGGCATCCAGAGCTCCTGGTAAACAGAGCTCCTGGCAAACAGAGCTCCTGGCAAACAGAACTCCTGGCAAACAGAGCTCCGGGCAAAGAGAGCTCCGCCAAACAGATTTCCGGGCAAACAGAACTCCGGGCAAACAGAGCTCCGGGCAAACAGAGCTCCGGGCAAACAGAGCTCCGGGCAAACAGAGCTCCGGGCAAAAGGGCAATGGGCAAACAGAGCTCAGGGCAAACAGAGCTCCGGGCAAACAGCGATCCGGCAAACAGCAATATGGGCAAACAGTGAACCGGGCACACGGAACACCGGGCACACGGAGCACCGGGCACCGGGCACATGGTGCTCCGGGCAAACGGTGCTCCGGGCAAACGGTGGTCCGGGCAAATAGAGCAATGGGCAAACAGAGCAATGGGCCTTCAGACCAATGGGCAAACAGAGCACCGGGCAATTAGAGCAACGGGCAAAAAGAGCTCCGGGCAAACAGAGCAACGGTCAATCAGAGCAACGGTCAAACAGAGCAACGGGCAAACTGAGCTCCGGGCAACCTGAGCTCCGCGCAAACTGAGCTATGGGCAAAGCGATCTCCGGGCAAACTGAGCTCCGGGAAAACTGAGCTCCGGGCAAACTGAACCCCGGGCAACCTGATCTCCGGGAAAACAGAGGTCCGGGTAAAAAGAGCAACAGAGCAACAGGCAAACAGAGCAACGGGCAAACTGCCCTCTGGACAACCAGCGCTCCAGGCCAAAAGGGCAATCGGCAAACAGGGCAATGGGCAAACAGAGCTCCGGGCGAACAGAGCTCCGGGCGAACAGAGCTCCGGGCGAACAGAGCTCCGGGAGAACAGAGCACCGGGCAAACTGAGCTCCGGGCAAACAGAGCTCCGGGCAAACAGAGCTCCAGGCAAACTCGGCAATGGGCAAACAGGGCAATGGCAAACAGAGCTCCGGGCAAACAGAGCTCCGGGCAAACAGAGCTCCGGGCAAACAGAGCTCCGGGCAAACAGAGCTCCGGGCAAACAGAGCTCCGGGCAAACAGAGCTCCGGGCAAACAGAGCTCCGGGCAAACAGAGCTCCGGGCAAACAGAGCTCCGGGCAAACAGAGCTCCGGGCAAACAGAGCTCCGGGCAAACAGAGCTCCGGGCAAACAGAGCTCCGGGCAAACAGAGCTCCAGGCAAACAGAGCCCCGGGCAAACAGAGCTCCGGGCAAACAGAGCTCCGGGCAAACAGAGCTCCGGGCAAACAGAACTCCGGGCAAACAGAGCTCCGGGCAAACAGAGCTCCGGGCAAACAGAGCTCCGGGCAAACAGAGCTCCGGGCAAACAGAGCTCCGGGCAAACAGAGCTCCGGGCAAACAGAGCTCCGGGCAAATTGAGCTCCGGGCAAACAGAGCTCCGGGCAAACAGCGCTGCGGGCAAACAGAGGTCCGGGCAAACAGAGGTCCGGCAAACAGAGCTCCGGGCAAACAGAGCTGCGGGCAAACAGAGCTGCGGGCAAACAGAGCTGCGGGCAAACAGAGCTGCGGGCAAACAGAGCTGCGGGCAAACAGAGCTGCGGGCAAACAGAGCTGTGGGCAAAACGAGCTGCGGGCAAACAGAGCTGCGGGCAAACAGAGCTGCGGGCAAACAGAGCTCCGGGCAAACGGAGCTCCGGGCAAACGGAGCCCCGGGCGAACAGAGCTCCCGGCAAACAGAGCTCCGGGCAAACTGAGCTTCGGGCAAAGAGCGCTCCGTGCAAGCCGAAGTCCGGGCAAACAGATCTCCGGGCAAACAGAGCATTGTTGAACAGAGCTCCGGGCAAACAGAGCTCCGGGCAAACAGAGCTCCGGGCAAACAGAGCTCCGGGCAAACAGAACTCCGGGCAAACAGAACTCCGGGCAAACAGAACTCCGGACAAACAGAACTCCGGACAAACAGAACTCCGGGCAAACAGAGCTCCGGGCAAACAGAGCTCCGGGCAAACAGAGCTCCGGGCAAACAGAGCTCCGGGCAAACAGAGCTCCGGGCAAACAGAGCTCCGGGCAAACAGAGCTCCGGGCAAACAGAGCTCCGGGCAAACAGAGCTCCGGGCAAACAGAGCTCCGGGCAAACAGAGCTCCGGGCAAAGAGAGAAATGGGCACACAGAGCAACAGGCACACAGAGGAATGGGCAAGCAGCCCTGTGGACAACCAGCACTCCGGGCCAAAAGGGCAATGGGCAAACAGTGCTACGGGCAAACAGAGCAATGGGCAAACAGAGCTCAGGGCAAAGAGCGATCCGGCAAACAGCGATCCGGCAAACAGCGAACCGCGCACATGGAGGAACGGGCACACGGAGCACCGGGCACACGGAGCACCGGGCACACGGAGCACCGGGCACAGGGAACACCGGGCACACGGAGCACCGGGCACACGGAGCACCGGGCACACGGAGCACAGGGCACACGCAGCACCGGGCACACGGAGCACCGGGCACACGGAGCACCGGGCACACGGAGCACCGGGCACATGGTGCTCCGAGCACACGGTGGTCCGGGCAAAAAGAGCAAGGGCAAACAGCACTGCGAGGAAACAGAGCAATGGGCAAACAGAGCAACGGGCAAACAGAGCTCCGGGGAAACTGAGCTCCGGGCAAACAGAGCTCCGGGCAAACAGAGCTCCGGGCAAACAGAGCTCCGGGCAAACAGAGCTCCGGGCAAACAGAGCTCCGGGCAAACAGAGCTCCGGGCAAACAGAGCTCCGGGCAAACAGAGCTCCGGGCAAACAGTGCGCCGGGTGAATAGGGCAATGGGCAAACAGGGATACGGGTAAACAGAGCTCCTTGCGAACAGAGCTCCGGGCAAACAGAGCTCCGGGCAAACAGAGCTCCGGGCAAACAGAGCTCCGGGCAAACAGAGCTCCGGGCAAACAGAGCTCCGGGCAAACAGAGCTCCGGGCAAACAGAGCTCCGGGCAAACAGAGCTCCGGGCAAACAGAGCTCCGGGCAAACAGAGCTCCGGGCAAACAGAGCTCCGGGCAAACAGAGCTCCGGGCAAACAGAGCTCCGGGCAAACAGAGCTCCGGGCAAACAGAGCTCCGGGCAAACAGAGCTCCGGGCAAACAGAGCTCCGGGCAAACAGAGCTCCGGGCAAACAGAGCTCCGGGCAAACAGAGCTCCGGGCAAACAGAGCTCCGGGCAAACAGAGCTCCGGGCAAACAGAGCTCCCGGCAAACAGAGCTCCGGGCAAACAGAGCTCCGGGCAAACAGAGCTCCGGGCAAACAGAGCTCCGGGCAAACAGAGCTCCGGGCAAACAGAGCTCCGGGCAAACAGAGCTCCGGGCAAACAGAGCTCCGGGCAAACAGAGCTCCGGGCAAACAGAGCTCCGGGCAAACAGAGCTCCGGGCAAACAGAGCTCCGGGCAAACAGAGCTCCGGGCAAACAGAGCTCCGGGCAAACAGAGCTCCGGGCAAACAGAGCTCTGGGCAAACAGAGCTCCGGGCAAATAGAGCTCCGGGCAAACAGAGCTCCGGGAAAAAAGAGGACCGGGCACACAGTGCTCCGGGCACAAAGTGCTCCGGGCAAACTGGGCAATGGGCAAACAGGGGAACAGGCAAACTGAGCTCCGGGCAAACAGAGCAACTGGCAAACAGACTAACAGGCAATCAGATCACAGGGCAAACAGAGCTCCGATTAAACAGAGCTCCGGGCATCCAGAGCTCCTGGTAAACAGAGCTCCTGGCAAACAGAGCTCCTGGCAAACAGAGCTCCGGGGAAAAAGAGCTCTGGGCAAACAGAGCTCCGGGCAAACAGAGCTCCGGACAAACAGAGCTCCGGACAAACAGAGCTCCGGACAAACAGAGCTCCGGGCAAACAGAGCTCTGGGCAAACTGAGCTTCGGGCAAAGAGCGCTCCGTGCAAGCCGAAGTCCGGGCAAACAGATCTCCGGGCAAACAGAGCATTGTGGAACAGAGCTCCGGGCAAACAGAGCTCCGGGCAAACAGAACTCCGGGCAAACAGAACTCCGGGCAAACAGAACTCCGGGCAAACAGAACTCCGGACAAACAGAACTCCGGGCAAACAGAGCTCCGGGCAAACAGAGCTCCGGGCAAAGAGAGAAATGGGCACACAGAGCAACAGGCACACAGAGGAATGGGCAAACAGCCCTGTGGACAACCAGCGCTCCGGGCCAAAAGGGCAATGGGCAAACAGAGCAACGGGCAAACAGAGCAACGGGCAAACAGAGCTCAGGGCAAACAGAGCTCAAGGCAAAGAGCGATCCAACAAACAGCGATCCGGCAAACAGCGATCCGGGCAAACAGCGAACCGCGCACATGGAGCAACGGGCACACGGAGCACCGGGCACACGGAGCACCGGGCACAGGGAGCACCGGGCACACGGAACTCCGGGCACACGGAGCACCGGGCACACGGAGCACCGGGCACACAGAGCACCGGGCACACGGAGCACTGGGCACACGGAGCACCGGGCACATGGTGCTCTGGGCTAACGGTTGTCCGAGCACACGGTGGTCCGGGCAAAAAGGTCAATGGGCAAACAGCACTGCGAGCAAACAGAGCAACGGGCAAACAGAGCAACGGGCAAACAGAGCAACGGGCAAACAGAGCTCCGGGGAAACTGAGCTCCGGGCAAACAGAGCTCCGGGCAAACAGAGCTCCGGGCAAACAGAGCTCCGGGCAAACAGAGCTCCGGGCGAACAGAGCTCCGGGTGAACAGAGCTCCGGGCAAACAGAGCTCCGGGCAAACAGCGATCCGGGCAAACAGCGATCCGGGCAAACAGCGATCCGGGCAAACAGCGATCCGGGCAAACAGCGATCCGGGCGAACAGGGCACACGGAGCACCGCGCACACGGAGCACCGGGCACACGGAGGTGCGGGCAAAAAGAGCAATAGGCAAACAGCACAGCGAGCAAACAGGGAAAAATGCAAGAAGGGCAACGGGCAAACAGGGCAATGGGCAAACAGAGCAACGGGCAAACAGAACTCCGGGCAAACAGAGCTCCGGGCAAACAGAGCTCCGGGCAAACAGAGCTCCGGGCAAACAGAGCTCCGGGCAAACAGAGCTCCGGGCAAACAGAGCTCCGGGCAAACAGAGCTCCGGGCAAACAGTGCTCCGGGTCAATAGGGCAATGGGAAAACAGGGATACGGGTAAACAGAGCTCCGGGCAAACAGAGCTCCTTGCAAACAGAGATCCGGGCAAACAGAGCAACGGGCAAACAGAGCAACGGGCAAACAGAGCAACGGGCAAACAGAGCAACGGACAAACAGAGCTCCGGGCAAACAGAGCTCCGGGCAAACAGAGCTCCGGGCTAACAGAGCTCCGGGCTAACAGAGCTCCGGGCTAACAGAGCTCCGGGCAAACAGAGCTCCGGGCAAACAGAGCTCCGGGCAAACAGAGCTCCGGGCAAACAGAGCTCCGGGCAAACAGAGCTCCGGGCAAACAGAGCTCCGGGCAAACAGAGCTCCGGGCAAACAGAGCTCCGGGCAAACAGAGCTCCGGGCAAACAGAGCTCCGGGCAAACAGAGCTCCGGGCAAACAGAGCTCCGGGCAAACAGTGCTCCGGGTCAATAGGGCAATGGGCAAACAGGGATACGGGTAAACAGAGCTCCGGGCAAACAGAGCTCCTTGCAAACAGAGCTCCGGGCAAACAGAGCTCCGGGCAAACAGAGCTCCGGGCAAACAGAGCTCCGGGTAAACAGAGCTCCGGGCAAACAGAGCTCCGGGCAAACAGAGCAACGGGCAAACAGAGCAACGGGCAAACAGAGCAACGGGCAAACAGAGCAACGGGCAAACAGAGCAACGGGCAAACAGAGCTCCGGGCAAACAGTGCGCCGGGTGAATAGGGCAATGGGCAAACAGGGATACGGGTAAACAGAGCTCCTGGGGAACAGGGTTCCGGGCAAACAGAGCTCCGGGCAAACAGAGCTCCAGGCAAACAGAGCTCCGGGCAAACAGAGCTCCGGGCAAACAGAGCTCCGGGCAAACAGAGCTCCGGGCAAACAGAGCTCCGGGCAAACAGAGCTCCGGGCAAACAGAGCTCCGGGCAAACAGAGCTCCGGGCAAACAGAGCTCCGGGCAAACAGAGCTCCCGGCAAACAGAGCTCCGGGCAAACAGAGCTCCGGGCAAACAGAGCTCCGGGCAAACAGAGCTCCGGGCAAACAGAGCTCCGGGCAAACAGAGCTCCGGGCAAACAGAGCTCCGGGCAAACAGAGCTCCGGGCGAACAGAGCTCCGGGCAAACAGAGCTCCGGGCAAACAGCGATCCGGGCAAACAGCGATCCGGGCAAACAGCGATCCGGGCAAACAGCGATCCGGGCAAACAGCGATCCGGGCAAACAGCGATCCGGGCAAACAGCGATCCGGGCGAACAGGGCACACGGAGCACCGCGCACACGGAGCACCGGGCACACGGAGGTGCGGGCAAAAAGAGCAATAGGCAAACAGCACAGCGAGCAAACAGGGAAAAATGCAAGAAGGGCAACGGGCAAACAGGGCAATGGGCAAACAGAGCAACGGGCAAACAGAGCTCCGGGCAATCAGAGCTCCAGGCAAACAGATCTCCAGGCAAACTGAGCTCCAGTCAAACAGAGCAATTGCCAAACAGTGCAACAGGCCAACAGGTATCCGGCCAACCAGAGCAATGTGCCTTCAGACCAACGGGCAAACAGAGCAACGGGCAAACAGAGCAACGGGCAAACAGAGCAACGGGCAAACAGAGCTCCGGGCAAACAGAGCTCCGGGCAAACAGAACTCCGGGCAAACAGAGCTCCGGGCAAACAGAGCTCCGGGCAAACAGAGCTCCGGGCAAACAGAGCTCCGGGCAAACAGAGCTCCGGGCAAACAGAGCTCCGGGCAAACAGTGCTCCGGGTCAATAGGGCAATGGGAAAACAGGGATACGGGTAAACAGAGCTCCGGGCAAACAGAGCTCCTTGCAAACAGAGATCCGGGCAAACAGAGCAACGGGCAAACAGAGCAACGGGCAAACAGAGCAACGGACAAACAGAGCTCCGGGCAAACAGAGCTCCGGGCAAACAGAGCTCCGGGCTAACAGAGCTCCGGACTAACAGAGCTCCGGGCTAACAGAGCTCCGGGCAAACAGAGCTCTGGGCAAACAGAGCTCCGGGCAAACAGAGCTCCGGGCAAACAGAGCTCCGGGCAAACAGAGCTCCGGGCAAACAGAGCTCCGGGCAAACAGAGCTCCGGGCAAACAGAGCTCCGGGCAAACAGAGCTCCGGGCAAACAGAGCTCCGGGCAAACAGAGCTCCGGGCAAACAGAGCTCCGGGCAAACAGAGCTCCGGGCAAACAGAGCTCCGGGCAAACAGAGCTCCGGGCAAACAGTGCTCCGGGTCAATAGGGCAATGGGCAAACAGGGATACGGGTAAACAGAGCTCCGGGCAAACAGAGCTCCCTGCAAACAGAGCTCCGGGCAAACAGAGCTCCGGGCAAACAGAGCTCCGGGCAAACAGAGCAACGGGCAAACAGAGCAACGGGCAAACAGAGCTCCGGGCAAACAGTGCGCCGGGTGAATAGGGCAATGGGCAAACAGGGATACGGGTAAACAGAGCTCCTTGCGAACAGAGCTCCGGGCAAACAGAGCTCCGGGCAAACAGAGCTCCGGGCAAACAGAGCTCCGGGCAAACAGAGCTCCGGGCAAACAGAGCTCCGGGCAAACAGAGCTCCGGGCAAACAGAGCTCCGGGCAAACAGAGCTCCGGGCAAACAGAGCTCCGGGCAAACAGAGCTCCGGGCAAACAGAGCTCCGGGCAAACAGAGCTCCGGGCAAACAGAGCTCCGGGCAAACAGAGCTCCGGGCAAACAGAGCTCCGGGCAAACAGAGCTCCGGGCAAACAGAGCTCCGGGCAAACAGAGCTCTGGGCAAACAGAGCTCCGGGCAAACAGAGCTCCGGGCAAACAGAGCTCCGGGCAAACAGAGCTCCGGGCAAACAGAGCTCCGGGCAAACAGTGCTCCGGGTCAATAGGGCAATGGGCAAACAGGGATACGGGCAAACAGAGCTCCGGGCAAACAGAGCTCCGGGCAAACAGAGCTCCGGGCAAACAGAGCTCCGGGCAAACAGAGCTCTGGGCAAACAGAGCTCCGGGCAAACAGAGCTCCGGGCAAACAGAGCTCCGGGCAAACAGAGCTCCGGGAAAAAAGAGGACCGGGCACACAGTGCTCCGGGCACAAAGTGCTCCGGGCAAACTGGGCAATGGGCAAACAGGGGAACAGGTAAACTGAGCTCCGGGCAAACAGAGCAACTGGCAAACAGACTAACAGGCAATCAGATCACAGGGCAAACAGAGCTCCGATTAAACAGAGCTCCGGGCATCCAGAGCTCCTGGTAAACAGAGCTCCTGGCAAACAGAGCTCCTGGCAAACAGAGCTCCGGGGAAAAAGAGCTCTGGGCAAACAGAGCTCCGGGCAAACAGAGCTCCGGGCAAACAGAGCTCCGGACAAACAGAGCTCCGGGCAAACAGAGCTCTGGGCAAACTGAGCTTCGGGCAAAGAGCGCTCCGTGCAAGCCGAAGTCCGGGCAAACAGATCTCCGGGCAAACAGAGCATTGTGGAACAGAGCTCCGGGCAAACAGAGCTCCGGGCAAACAGTGCTCCGGGTCAATAGGGCAATGGGCAAACAGGGATACGGGCAAACAGAGCTCCGGGCAAACAGAGCTCCGGGCAAACAGAGCTCCGGGCAAACAGAGCTCCGGGAAAAAAGAGGACCGGGCACACAGTGCTCCGGGCACAAAGTGCTCCGGGCAAACTGGGCAATGGGCAAACAGGGGAACAGGCAAACTGAGCTCCGGGCAAACAGAGCAACTGGCAAACAGACTAACAGGCAATCAGATCACAGGGCAAACAGAGCTCCGATTAAACAGAGCTCCGGGCATCCAGAGCTCCTGGTAAACAGAGCTCCTGGCAAACAGAGCTCCTGGCAAACAGAGCTCCGGGGAAAAAGAGCTCTGGGCAAACAGAGCTCCGGGCAAACAGAGCTCCGGGCAAACAGAGCTCCGGACAAACAGAGCTCCGGGCAAACAGAGCTCTGGCAAACTGAGCTTCGGGCAAAGAGCGCTCCGTGCAAGCCGAAGTCCGGGCAAACAGATCTCCGGGCAAACAGAGCATTGTGGAACAGAGCTCCGGGCAAACAGAGCTCCGGGCAAACAGAGCTCCGGGCGAACAGAACTCCGGGCAAACAGAACTCCGGGCAAACAGAACTCCGGGCAAACAGAACTCCGGACAAACAGAACTCCGGGCAAACAGAGCTCCGGGCAAACAGAGCTCCGGGCAAAGAGAGAAATGGGCACACAGAGCAACAGGCACACAGAGGAATGGGCAAACAGCCCTGTGGACAACCAGCGCTCCGGGCCGAAAGGGCAATGGGCAAACAGGGCTACGGGCAAACAGAGCAACGGGCAAACAGAGCAACGGGCAAACAGAGCTCAGGGCAAACAGAGCTCAAGGCAAAGAGCGATCCAACAAACAGCGATCCGGCAAACAGCGATCCGGGCAAACAGCGAACCGCGCACATGGAGCAACGGGCACACGGAGCACCGGGCACACGGAGCACCGGGCACAGGGATGACCGGGCACACGGAACTCCGGGCACACGGAGCACCGGGCACACAGAGCACCGGGCACACGGAGCACTGGGCACACGGAGCACCGGGCACATGGTGCTCTGGGCTAACGGTGCTCCGAGCACACGGTGGTCCGGGCAAAAAGGTCAATGGGCAAACAGCACTGCGAGCAAACAGAGCAACGGGCAAACAGAGCAACGGGCAAACAGAGCAACGGGCAAACAGAGCTCCGGGGAAACTGAGCTCCGGGCAAACAGAGCTCCGGGCAAACAGAGCTCCGGGCGAACAGAGCTCCGGGTGAACAGAGCTCCGGGCAAACAGAGCTCCGGGCAAACAGCGATCCGGGCAAACAGCGATCCGGGCAAACAGCGATCCGGGCAAACAGCGATCCGGGCAAACAGCGATCCGGGCAAACAGCGATCCGGGCAAACAGCGATCCGGGCGAACAGGGCACACGGAGCACCGCGCACACGGAGCACCGGGCACACGGAGGTGCGGGCAAAAAGAGCAATAGGCAAACAGCACAGCGAGCAAACAGGGAAAAATGCAAGAAGGGCAACGGGCAAACAGGGCAATGGGCAAACAGAGCAATGGGCAAACAGAGCTCCGGGCAATCAGAGCTCCAGGCAAACAGATCTCCAGGCAAACTGAGCTCCAGTCAAACAGAGCAATTGCCAAACAGTGCAACAGGCCAACAGGTATCCGGCCAACCAGAGCAATGTGCCTTCAGACCAACGGGCAAACAGGGCAACGGGCAAACAGAGCAACGGGCAAACAGAGCAACGGGCAAACAGAGCAACGGGCAAACAGAGCTCCGGGCAAACAGAGCTCCGGGCAAACAGAGCTCCGGGCAAACAGAGCTCCGGGCAAACAGAGCTCCGGGCAAACAGAGCTCCGGGCAAACAGAACTCCGGGCAAACAGAGCTCCGGGCAAACTGAGCTCCGGGCAAACTGAGCTCCGGGCAAACTGAGCTCCGGGCAAACTGAGCTCCGGGCAAACAGAGCTCCGGGCAAACAGATTTCCGGGCAAACAGAGCTCCGGGCAAACAGAGCTCCGGGCAAACAGAGCTCCGGGCAAACAGAGCTCCGAGCAAACAGAGCTCCGGGCAAACAGAGCTCCGGGCAAACAGAGCTCCGGGCAAACAGAGCTCCGGGCAAAGAGAGCTCCGGGCAAACAGAACTCCGGGCAAACAGAACTCCGGGCAAACAGAACTCCGGGCAAACAGAACTCCGGGCAAACAGAACTCCGGACAAACAGAGCTCCGGGCAAAGAGAGAAATGGGCACACAGAGCAACAGGCACACAGAGGAATGGGCAAACAGCCCTGTGGACAACCAGCGCTCCGGGCCAAAAGGGCAATGGGCAAACAGGGCTACGGGCAAACAGAGCAACGGGTAAACAGAGCAACGGGCAAACAGAGCTCCGGGGAAACTGAGCTCCGGGGAAACTGAGCTCCGGGGAAACTGAGCTCCGCGGAAACTGAGCTCCGGGCAAACAGAGCTCCAGGCAAACAGAGCTCCAGGCAAAAAGAGCTCCGGGCGAACAGAGCTCCGGGCGAACAGAGCTCCGGGCGAACAGAGCTCCGGGCGAACAGAGCTCCGGGCGAACAGAGCTCCGGGCGAACAGAGCTCCGGGCGAATAGAGCTCCGGGCGAACAGAGCTGCGGGCGAACAGAGCACCGGGCAAACAGAGCTCCGGGCAAACAGAGCTCCGGGCAAACAGAGCTCCAGGCAAACTCGGCAATGGGCAAACAGGGCAATGGGCAAACAGAGCTCCGGGCAAACAGACCAACGGGCAAACAGAGCTCCGGGCAAACAGAGCTCTGGGCAAACAGAGCTCCGGGCAAACTGAGCTCCGGGCAAACTGAGCTCCGGGCAAACAGAGCTCCGGGCAAACAGAGCTCCGGGCAAACTGAGCTCCGGGCAAACTGAGCTCCGGGCAAACTGTGCTCCGGGCAAACAGAACTCCGGGCAAACAGAACTCCGGGCAAACAGAACTCCGGGCAAACAGAACTCCGGACAAACAGAGCTCCGGGCAAACAGAGCTCCGGGCAAAGAGAGAAATGGGCACACAGAGCAACAGGCACACAGAGGAATGGGCAAACAGCCCTGTGGACAACCAGCGCTCCGGGCCAAAAGGGCAATGGGCAAACAGGGCTACGGGCAAACAGAGCAACGGGCAAACAGAGCTCAGGGCAAACAGAGCTCAGGGCAAACAGCGATCCGGCAAACAGCGATACGGGCAAATAGCGAACCGCGCACATGGAGCACCGGGCACACGGAGCACCGGGCACACGGAGCACCGGGCACACGGAGCACCGGGCACACGGAGCACCGGGCACACGGAGCACCGGGCACACGGAGCACCGGGCACACGGAGCACTGGGCACACGGAGCACCGGGCACATGGTGCTCCGGGCACACGGTGCTCCGAGCACACGGTGGTCTGGGCAAAAAGATCAATGGGCAAACAGCACTGCGAGCAAACAGAGCAATGGGCAAACAGAGCAACGGGCAAACAGAGCAACGGGCAAACAGAGCAACGGGCAAACAGAGCAACGGGTAAACAGAGCAACGGGCAAACAGAGCTCCGGGGAAACTGAGCTCCGGGGAAACTGAGCTCCGGGGAAACTGAGCTCCGGGGAAACTGAGCTCCGGGCAAACAGAGCTCCGGGCAAAAAGAGCTCCGGGCGAACAGAGCTCCGGGCGAACAGAGCTCCGGGCGAACAGAGCTCCGGGCGAACAGAGCTGCGGGCGAACAGAGCTGCGGGCGAACAGAGCTCCGGGCGAACAGAGCTGCGGGCAAACAGCGCACCGGGCAAACAGAGCTCCGGGCAAACAGAGCTCCGGGCAAACAGAGCTCCAGGCAAACTCGGCAATGGGCAAACAGGGCAATGGGCAAACAGAGCTCCGGGCAAACAGACCAACGGGCAAACAGAGCTCCGGGCAAACAGAGCTCCGGGCAAACAGAGCTCCGGGCAAACAGAGCGCTGGGCAAACTGAGCTCCGGGCAAACTGAGCTCCGGGCAAACAGAGCTCCGGGCAAACAGCGATCCGGCAAACAGCGATCCGGGCAAACAGCGAACGGCGCACATGGAGCAACGGGCACACGGAGCACCGGGCACACGGAGCACCGGGCACAGGGAGCACCGGGCACACGGAACACCGGGCACACGGAGCACCGGGCACACGGAGCACTAGGCACACGGAGCACTGGGCACACGGAGCACCGGGCACATGGTGCTCCGGGCAAACGGTGCTCCGAGCACACGGTGGTCCGGGCAAAAAGAGCAATGGGCAAACAGCACTGCGAGCAAACAGAGCAATGGGCAAACAGAGCAACGGGCAAACAGAGCAACGGGCAAACAGAGCTCCGGGAAACTGAGCTCCGGGGAAACTGAGATCCGGGCAAACAGAGCTCCGGGCAAACAGAGCTCCGGGCAAACAGAGCTCCGGGCAAACAGAGCTCCGGGCAAACAGAGCTCCGGGCAAACAGAGCTCCGGGCAAACAGAGCTCCGGGCAAACAGAGCTCCGGGCAAACTGAGCTCCGGGCAAACTGAGCTCCGGGCAAACTGAGCTCCGGGCAAACTGAGCTCCGGGCAAACTGAGCTCCGGGCAAACTGAGCTCCGGGCAAACTGAGCTCCGGGCAAACTGAGCTCCGGGCAAACTGAGCTCCGGGCAAACAGAGCTCCGGGCAAACAGAGCTCCGGGCAAACAGAGCTCCGGGCAAACAGAGCTCCGGGCAAACAGAGCTCCGGGCAAACAGAGCTCCGGGCAAACAGAGCTCCGGGCAAACAGAGCTCCGGGCAAACAGAACTCCGGGCAAACAGAACCCCGGGCAAACAGAGCTCCGGGCAAACAGAGCTCCGGGCAAACAGAGCTCCGGGCAAACAGAGCTCCGGGCAAACAGAGCTCCGGGCAAACAGAGCTCCGGGCAAACAGAGCTCCGGGCAAACAGAACTCCGGGCAAACAGAACCCCGGGCAAACAGAACCCCGGGCAAACAGAGCTCCGGGCAAACAGAGCTCCGGGCAAACAGAGCTCCGGGCAAACTGAGCTCCGGGCAAACTGAGCTCCGGGCAAACAGAGCTCCGGGCAAACAGAGCTCCGGGCAAACAGAGCTCCGGGCAAACAGAGCTCCGGGCAAACAGAGCTCCGGGCAAACAGAGCTCCGGGCAAACAGAACTCCGGGCAAACAGAACTCCGGGCAAACAGAACTCCGGGCAAACAGAGCTCCGGGCAAACAGAGCTCCGGGCAAACAGAGCTCCGGGCAAACAGAGCTCCGGGCAAACAGAGCTCCGGGCAAACAGAGCTCCGGGCAAACAGAGCTCCGGGCAAACAGAGCTCCGGGCAAACAGAGCTCCGGGCAAACAGAGCTCCGGGCAACAGAGCTCCGGGCAAACAGAGCTCCGGGCAAACAGAGCTCCGGGCAAACAGAGCTCCGGGCAAACAGAGCTCCGGGCAAACAGAGCTCCGGGCAAACAGAACTCCGGGCAAACAGAACTCCGGGCAAACAGAACTCCGGGCAAACAGAACTCCGGGCAAACAGAACTCCGGGCAAACAGAGCTCCGGACAAACAGAGCTCCGGGAAAACAGAGCTCAGGGCAAACAGAGCTCCGGGCAATCTGAGCAATGGGAACACAGAGCAACGGGAACACAGAGCAACGCGCACAAAGTGCTCTGGGCAAAGGGCGCTCCGGGCAAAGGGCGCTCCAGGCAAAGAGCGCTCCGTGCAAGCCGAGCTCCAGGCAAACAGAGCTCCACGCAAAAAACGCTCCGGTCAATCAGGGCTGCAGGCAAACAGCGCTTTGGGCAAACAGAGCTCCAGCCAAACAGAGCTCCGGGCAAAGAGAGCTCCGCCAAACAGATTTCCGGGCGAACAGAACTCCGGGCAAACAGAGCTCCGGGCCAACAGAGCTCCGGGCAAACAGAGAAATGGGCAAACATGGCAGCGGGCAAACAGCACTCCGGGACAAAAGGGCAATGGGCAAACAGAGCTCAGGGCAAACAGAGCTCCGGGCAAACAGCGATCCGGCAAACAGCAATACGGGCAAACAGTGAACCGGGCACACGGAACACCGGGCACACGGAGCACCGGGCACACGGAGCACCGGGCACATGGTGCTCCGGGCAAACGGTGCTCCGGGCACACGGTGGTCCAGGCAAAAAGAGCAATGGGCAAACAGCACTGCGAGCAAACAGAGCAATGTGCAAACAGAGCTCCGG
The DNA here is from genome assembly GCF_964213995.1 of Mustelus asterias. Taxonomy (NCBI): domain Eukaryota; kingdom Metazoa; phylum Chordata; class Chondrichthyes; order Carcharhiniformes; family Triakidae; genus Mustelus; species Mustelus asterias. The sequence continues at coordinate 47,209,838 of NC_135808.1, read as the reverse complement.
GCAAACAGAGCTCCGGGCAAATAGAGCTCCGGGCAAACAGAGCTCCGGGCAAAGAGAGAAATGGGCACACAGAGCAACAGGCACACAGAGGAATGGGCAAGCAGCCCTGTGGACAACCAGCGCTCCGGGCCAAAAGGGCAATGGGCAAACAGGGCTACGGGCAAACAGAGCAACGGGCAAACAGAGCTCAGGGCAAACAGAGCTCAGGGCAAAGAGCGATCCAGCAAACAGCGATCCGGCAAACAGCGATCCCGGCAAACAGCGAACCGCACACATGGAGCAACGGGCACACGGAGCACCGGGCACACGGAGCACCGGGCACACGGAGCACTGGGCACACGGAGCACCGGGCACATGGTGCTCCGAGCACACGTTGGTCCGGGCAAAAAGAGCAATGGGCAAACAGCACTGCGAGCAAACAGAGCAATGGGCAAACAGAGCAATGGGCAAACAGAGCAACGGGGAAACTGAGCTCCGGGCAAACAGAGCTCCGGGCAAACAGAGCTCCGGGCAAACAGAGCTCCGGGCAAACAGAGCTCCGGGCAAACAGAGCTCCGGGCAAACAGAGCTCCGGGCAAACAGAGCTCCGGGCAAACAGAGCTCCGGGCAAACAGAGCTCCGGGCAAACAGAGCTCCGGGCAAACAGAGCTCCGGGCAAATAGAGCTCCGGGCAAACAGAGCTCCGGGCAAACAGAGCTCCGGGCAAACAGTGCTCCGGGTGAATAGGGCAATGGGCAAACAGGGATACGGGTAAACAGAGCTCCGGGCAAACAGAGCTCCTTGCAAACAGAGCTCCGGGCAAACAGAGCTCCGGGCAAACAGAGCTCCGGGCAAACAGAGCTCCGGGCAAACAGAGCTCCGGGCAAACAGAGCTCCGGGCAAACAGAGCTCCGGGCAAACAGAGCTCCGGGCAAACAGAGCTCCGGGCAAACTGAGCTCCGGGCAAACTGAGCTCCGGGCAAACTGAGCTCCGGGCAAACTGAGCTCCGGGCAAACTGAGCTCCGGGCAAACTGAGCTCCGGGCAAACTGAGCTCCGGGCAAACTGAGCTCCGGGCAAACTGAGCTTCGGGCAAACAGAGCTCCGGGCAAACAGAGCTCCGGGCAAACAGAGCTCCGGGCAAACAGAGCTCCGGGCAAACAGAGCTCCGGGCAAACAGAACTCCGGGCAAACAGAACCCCGGGCAAACAGAACTCCGGGCAAACAGAGCTCCGGGCAAACAGAGCTCCGGGCAAACAGAGCTCCGGGCAAACAGAGCTCCGGGCAAACAGAACTCCGGGCAAACAGAACCCCGGGCAAAAGGAACTCCGGGCAAACAGAGCTCCGGGCAAACAGAGCTCCGGGCAAACAGAGCTCCGGGCAAACAGAGCTCCGGGCAAACAGAGCTCTGGGCAAACAGAGCTCCGGGCAAACTGAGCTCCGGGCAAACAGAGCTCCGGGCAAACAGCGATCCGGCAAACAGCGATCCGGGCAAACAGCGAACGGCGCACATGGAGCAACGGGCACACGGAGCACCGGGCACACGGAGCACCGGGCACACGGAGCACCGGGCACAGGGAGCACCGGGCACACGGAACACCGGGCACACGGAGCACCGGGCACACGGAGCACACGGAGCACTAGGCACACGGAGCACTGGGCACACGGAGCACCGGGCACATGGTGCTCCGGGGAAACGGTGCTCCGAGCACACGGTGGTCCGGGCAAAAAGAGCAATGGGCAAACAGCACTGCGAGCAAACAGAGCAATGGGCAAACAGAGCAACGGGCAAACAGAGCAACGGGCAAACAGAGCTCCGGGAAACTGAGCTCCGGGGAAACTGAGATCCGGGCAAACAGAGCTCCGGGCAAACAGAGCTCCGGGCAAACAGAGCTCCGGGCAAACAGAGCTCCGGGCAAACAGAGCTCCGGGCAAACAGAGCTCCGGGCAAACAGAGCTCCGGGCAAACAGAGCTCCGGGCAAACTGAGCTCCGGGCAAACTGAGCTCCGGGCAAACTGAGCTCCGGGCAAACTGAGCTCCGGGCAAACTGAGCTCCGGGCAAACAGAGCTCCGGGCAAACAGAGCTCCGGGCAAACAGAGCTCCGGGCAAACAGAGCTCCGGGCAAACAGAACTCCGGGCAAACAGAACCCCGGGCAAACAGAACTCCGGGCAAACAGAGCTCCGGGCAAACAGAGCTCCGGGCAAACAGAGCTCCGGGCAAACAGAGCTCCGGGCAAACAGAGCTCCGGGCAAACAGAGCTCCGGGCAAACAGAACTCCGGGCAAACAGAACCCCGGGCAAACAGAACCCCGGGCAAACAGAGCTCCGGGCAAACAGAGCTCCGGGCAAACAGAGCTCCGGGCAAACTGAGCTCCGGGCAAACTGAGCTCCGGGCAAACAGAGCTCCGGGCAAACAGAGCTCCGGGCAAACAGAGCTCCGGGCAAACAGAGCTCCGGGCAAACAGAGCTCCGGGCAAACAGAGCTCCGGGCAAACAGAGCTCCGGGCAAACAGAACTCCGGGCAAACAGAACTCCGGGCAAACAGAACTCCGGGCAAACAGAGCTCCGGGCAAACAGAGCTCCGGGCAAACAGAGCTCCGGGCAAACAGAGCTCCGAGCAAACAGAGCTCCGGGCAAACAGAGCTCCGGGCAAACAGAGCTCCGGGCAAACAGAGCTCCGGGCAAACAGAGCTCCGGGCAAACAGAGCTCCGGGCAAACAGAGCTCCGGGCAAACAGAGCTCCGGGCAAACAGAGCTCCGGGCAAACAGAGCTCCGGGCAAACAGAGCTCCGGGCAAACAGAGCTCCGGGCAAACAGAGCTCCGGGCAAACAGAGCTCCGGGCAAACAGAACTCCGGGCAAACAGAACTCCGGGCAAACAGAACTCCGGGCAAACAGAACTCCGGGCAAACAGAACTCCGGGCAAACAGAACTCCGGGCAAACAGAGCTCCGGACAAACAGAGCTCCGGGAAAACAGAGCTCAGGGCAAACAGAGCTCCGGGCAATCTGAGCAATGGGAACACAGAGCAACGGGAACACAGAGCAACGCGCACAAAGTGCTCTGGGCAAAGGGCGCTCCGGGCAAAGGGCGCTCCAGGCAAAGAGCGCTCCGTGCAAGCCGAGCTCCAGGCAAACAGAGCTCCACGCAAAAAACGCTCCGGTCAATCAGGGCTGCAGGCAAACAGCGCTTTGGGCAAACAGAGCTCCAGCCAAACAGAGCTCCGGGCAAAGAGAGCTCCGCCAAACAGATTTCCGGGCAAACAGAACTCCGGGCAAACAGAGCTCCGGGCCAACAGAGCTCCGGGCAAACAGAGAAATGGGCAAACATGGCAGCGGGCAAACAGCACTCCGGGACAAAAGGGCAATGGGCAAACAGAGCTCAGGGCAAACAGAGCTCCGGGCAAACAGCGATCCGGCAAACAGCAATACGGGCAAACAGTGAACCGGGCACACGGAACACCGGGCACACGGAGCACCGGGCACACGGAGCACCGGGCACACGGAGCACCGGGCACATGGTGCTCCGGGCAAACGGTGCTCCGGGCACACGGTGGTCCAGGCAAAAAGAGCAATGGGCAAACAGCACTGCGAGCAAACAGAGCAATGTGCAAACAGAGCTCCGGGCAAACAGAGCTCCGGGCAAATAGAGCTCCGGGCAAACAGAGCTCCGGGCAAAGAGAGAAATGGGCACACAGAGCAACAGGCACACAGAGGAATGGGCAAGCAGCCCTGTGGACAACCAGCGCTCCGGGCCAAAAGGGCAATGGGCAAACAGGGCTACGGGCAAACAGAGCAACGGGCAAACAGAGCTCAGGGCAAACAGAGCTCAGGGCAAAGAGCGATCCAGCAAACAGCGATCCGGCAAACAGCGATCCCGGCAAACAGCGAACCGCACACATGGAGCAACGGGCACACGGAGCACCGGGCACACGGAGCACCGGGCACACGGAGCACTGGGCACACGGAGCACCGGGCACATGGTGCTCCGAGCACACGTTGGTCCGGGCAAAAAGAGCAATGGGCAAACAGCACTGCGAGCAAACAGAGCAATGGGCAAACAGAGCAATGGGCAAACAGAGCAACGGGGAAACTGAGCTCCGGGCAAACAGAGCTCCGGGCAAACAGAGCTCCGGGCAAACAGAGCTCCGGGCAAACAGAGCTCCGGGCAAACAGAGCTCCGGGCAAACAGAGCTCCGGGCAAACAGAGCTCCGGGCAAACAGAGCTCCGGGCAAACAGAGCTCCGGGCAAACAGAGCTCCGGGCAAACAGAGCTCCGGGCAAACAGAGCTCCGGGCAAACAGAGCTCCGGGCAAACAGTGCTCCGGGTGAATAGGGCAATGGGCAAACAGGGATACGGGCAAACAGAGCTCCGGGCAAACAGAGCTCCGGGCAAACTGAGCTCCGGGCAAACTGAGCTCCGGGCAAACTGAGCTCCGGGCAAACTGAGCTCCGGGCAAACTGAGCTCCGGGCAAACAGAGCTCCGGGCAAACAGAGCTCCGGGCAAACAGAGCTCCGGGCAAACAGAGCTCCGGGCAAACAGAGCTCCGGGCAAACAGAGCTCCGGGCAAACAGAGCTCCGGGCAAACAGAGCTCCGGGCAAACAGAACTCCGGGCAAACAGAACCCCGGGCAAACAGAACTCCGGGCAAACAGAGCTCCGGGCAAACAGAGCTCCGGGCAAACAGAGCTCCGGGCAAACAGAGCTCCGGGCAAACAGAGCTCCGGGCAAACAGAACTCCGGGCAAACAGAACCCCGGGCAAACAGAACTCCGGGCAAACAGAGCTCCGGGCAAACAGAGCTCCGGGCAAACAGAGCTCCGGGCAAACTGAGCTCCGGGCAAACTGAGCTCCGGGCAAACTGAGCTCCGGGCAAACTGAGCTCCGGGCAAACTGAGCTCCGGGCAAACTGAGCTCCGGGCAAACTGAGCTCCGGGCAAACTGAGCTCCGGGCAAACAGAGCTCCGGGCAAACAGAGCTCCGGGCAAACAGAGCTCCGGGCTAACAGAGCTCCGGGCAAACAGAGCTCCGGGCAAACAGAGCTCCGGGCAAACAGAGCTCCGGGCAAACAGAACTCCGGGCAAACAGAACTCCGGGCAAACAGAACTCCGGGCAAACAGAACTCCGGGCAAACAGAACTCCGGGCAAACAGAACTCCGGACAAACAGAACTCCGGACAAACAGGGCTCCGGGCAAAGAGAGAAATGGGCACACAGAGCAACAGGCACACAGAGGAATGGGCAAACAGCCCTGTGGACAACCAGCGCTCCGGGCCAAAAGGGCAATGGGCAAACAGGGCTACGGGCAAACAGAGCAACGGGCAAACAGAGCAACGGGCAAACAGAGCTCCGGGGAAACTGAGCTCCGGGGAAACTGAGCTCCGGGGAAACTGAGCTCCGGGCAAACAGAGCTCCAGGCAAACAGAGCTCCAGGCAAAAAGAGCTCCGGGCGAACAGAGCTCCGGGCGAACAGAGCTCCGGGCGAACAGAGCTCCGGGCAAACTGAGCTCCGGGCAAACTGAGCTCCGGGCAAACAGAGCTCCGGGCAAACAGAGCTCCGGGCAAACAGAGCTCCGGGCAAACAGAGCTCCGGGCAAACAGAGCTCCGGGCAAACAGAACTCCGGGCAAACAGAACTCCGGGCAAACAGAACTCCGGGCAAACAGAACTCCGGGCAAACAGAGCTCCGGGCAAACAGAGCTCCGGGCAAACAGAGCTCCGGGCAAACAGAGCTCCGGGCAAACAGAGCTCCGGGCAAACAGAGCTCCGGGCAAACAGAGCTCCGGGCAAACAGAGCTCCGGGCAAACAGAGCTCCGGGCAAACAGAGCTCCGGGCAAACAGAGCTCCGGGCAAACAGAGCTCCGGGCAAACAGAGCTCCGGGCAAACAGAACTCCGGGCAAACAGAACTCCGGGCAAACAGAACTCCGGGCAAACAGAACTCCGGGCAAACAGAACTCCGGGCAAACAGAACTCCGGGCAAACAGAACTCCGGGCAAACAGAACTCCGGGCAAACAGAGCTCCGGACAAACAGAGCTCCGGGAAAACAGAGCTCAGGGCAAACAGAGCTCCGGGCAATCTGAGCAATGGGAACACAGAGCAACGGGAACACAGAGCAACGCGCACAAAGTGCTCTGGGCAAAGGGCGCTCCGGGCAAAGGGCGCTCCAGGCAAAGAGCGCTCCGTGCAAGCCGAGCTCCAGGCAAACAGAGCTCCACGCAAAAAACGCTCCGGTCAATCAGGGCTGCAGGCAAACAGCGCTTTGGGCAAACAGAGCTCCAGCCAAACAGAGCTCCGGGCAAAGAGAGCTCCGCCAAACAGATTTCCGGGCAAACAGAACTCCGGGCAAACAGAGCTCCGGGCCAACAGAGCTCCGGGCAAACAGAGAAATGGGCAAACATGGCAGCGGGCAAACAGCACTCCGGGACAAAAGGGCAATGGGCAAACAGAGCTCAGGGCAAACAGAGCTCCGGGCAAACAGCGATCCGGCAAACAGCTATACGGGCAAACAGTGAACCGGGCACACGGAACACCGGGCACACGGAGCACCGGGCACACGGAGCACCGGGCACACGGAGCACCGGGCACATGGTGCTCCGGGCAAACGGTGCTCCGGGCACACGGTGGTCCAGGCAAAAAGAGCAATGGGCAAACAGCACTGCGAGCAAACAGAGCAATGTGCAAACAGAGCTCCGGGCAAACAGAGCTCCGGGCAAATAGAGCTCCGGGCAAACAGAGCTCCGGGCAAAGAGAGAAATGGGCACACAGAGCAACAGGCACACAGAGGAATGGGCAAGCAGCCCTGTGGACAACCAGCGCTCCGGGCCAAAAGGGCAATGGGCAAACAGGGCTACGGGCAAACAGAGCAACGGGCAAACAGAGCTCAGGGCAAACAGAGCTCAGGGCAAAGAGCGATCCAGCAAACAGCGATCCGGCAAACAGCGATCCCGGCAAACAGCGAACCGCACACATGGAGCAACGGGCACACGGAGCACCGGGCACACGGAGCACCGGGCACACGGAGCACCGGGCACACGGAGCACCGGGCACACGGAGCACCGGGCACATGGTGCTCCGAGCACACGTTGGTCCGGGCAAAAAGAGCAATGGGCAAACAGCACTGCGAGCAAACAGAGCAATGGGCAAACAGAGCAATGGGCAAACAGAGCAACGGGCAAACAGAGCTCCGGGGAAACTGAGCTCCGGGCAAACAGAGCTCCGGGCAAACAGAGCTCCGGGCAAACAGAGCTCCGGGCAAACAGAGCTCCGGGCAAACAGAGCTCCGGGCAAACAGAGCTCCGGGCAAACAGAGCTCCGGGCAAACAGAGCTCCGGGCAAACAGAGCTCCGGGCAAACAGAGCTCCGGGCAAACAGTGCTCCGGGTCAATAGGGCAATGGGCAAACAGGGATACGGGTAAACAGAGCTCCGGGCAAACAGAGCTCCTTGCAAACAGAGCTCCGGGCAAACAGAGCTCCGGGCAAACAGAGCAACGGGCAAACAGACCTCCGGGCAAACAGAGCTCCGGGCAAACAGAGCTCCGGGCTAACAGAGCTCCGGGCAAACAGAGCTCCGGGCAAACAGAGCTCCGGGCAAACAGAGCTCCGGGCAAACAGAGCTCCGGGCAAACAGAGCTCCGGGCAAACAGAGCTCCGGGCAAACAGAGCTCCGGGCAAACAGAGCTCCGGGTAAACAGAGCTCCGGGCAAACAGAGCTCCGGGAAAAAAGAGGACCGGGCAAACAGTGCTCCGGGCACACAGTGCTCTGGGCAAACAGGGCAATGGGCAAACAGGGCAACAGGCAAACTGAGCTCCGGGCAAACAGAGCAACTGGCAAACAGACCAACAGGCAATCAGAGCTCAGGGCAAACAGAGCTCCGGGTAAACAGAGCTCCGGGCATCCAGAGCTCCTGGTAAACAGAGCTCCTGGCAAACAGAGCTCCTGGCAAACAGAGCTCCCGGGAAAAAGAGCTCTGGGCAAACAGAGCTCCGGGCAAACAGAGCTCCGGACAAACAGAGCTCCGGACAAACAGAGCTCCGGGAAAACAGAGCTCAGGGCAAACAGAGCTCCGGGCAATCTGAGCAATGGGAACACAGAGCAACGCGCACAAAGTGCTCTGGGCAAAGGGCGCTCCGGGCAAAGGGCGCTCCAGGCAAAGAGCGCTCCGTGCAAGCCGAGCTCCAGGCAAACAGAGCTCCACGCAAAAAACGCTCCGGTCAATCAGGGCTGCAGGCAAACAGCGCTTTGGGCAAACAGAGCTCCAGCCAAACAGAGCTCCGGGCAAAGAGAGCTCCGCCAAACAGATTTCCGGGCAAACAGAACTCCGGGCAAACAGAGCTCCGGGCCAACAGAGCTCCGGGCAAACAGAGAAATGGGCAAACATGGCAGCGGGCAAACAGCACTCCGGGACAAAAGGGCAATGGGCAAACAGAGCTCAGGGCAAACAGAGCTCCGGGCAAACAGCGATCCGGCAAACAGCAATACGGGCAAACAGTGAACCGGGCACACGGAACACCGGGCACACGGAGCACCGGGCACACGGAGCACCGGGCACACGGAGCACCGGGCACATGGTGCTCCGGGCAAACGGTGCTCCGGGCACACGGTGGTCCAGGCAAAAAGAGCAATGGGCAAACAGCACTGCGAGCAAACAGAGCAATGTGCAAACAGAGCTCCGGGCAAACAGAGCTCCGGGCAAATAGAGCTCCGGGCAAACAGAGCTCCGGGCAAAGAGAGAAATGGGCACACAGAGCAACAGGCACACAGAGGAATGGGCAAGCAGCCCTGTGGACAACCAGCGCTCCGGGCCAAAAGGGCAATGGGCAAACAGGGCTACGGGCAAACAGAGCAACGGGCAAACAGAGCTCAGGGCAAACAGAGCTCAGGGCAAAGAGCGATCCGGCAAACAGCGATCCGGCAAACAGCGATCCCGGCAAACAGCGAACCGCACACATGGAGCAACGGGCACACGGAGCAACGGGCACACGGAGCACCGGGCACACGGAGCACTGGGCACATGGTGCTCCGAGCACACGTTGGTCCGGGCAAAAAGAGCAATGGGCAAACAGCACTGCGAGCAAACAGAGCAATGGGCAAACAGAGCAACGGGCAAACAGAGCTCCGGGCAAACAGAGCTCCGGGCAAACAGAGCTCCGGGCAAACAGAGCTCCGGGCAAACAGAGCTCCGGGCAAACAGAGCTCCGGGCAAACAGAGCTCCGGGCAAACAGAGCTCCGGGCAAACAGAGCTCCGGGCAAACAGTGCTCCGGGTGAATAGGGCAATGGGCAAACAGGGATACGGGTAAACAGAGCTCCGGGCAAACAGAGCTCCTTGCAAACAGAGCTCCGGGCAAACAGAGCTCCGGGCAAACAGAGCTCCGGGCAAACAGAGCTCCGGGCAAACAGAGCTCCGGGCAAACAGAGCTCCGGGCAAACAGAGCTCCGGGCAAACTGAGCTCCGGGCAAACTGAGCTCCGGGCAAACTGAGCTCCGGGCAAACTGAGCTCCGGGCAAACTGAGCTCCGGGCAAACAGAGCTCCGGGCAAACAGAGCTCCGGGCAAACAGAGCTCCGGGCAAACAGAGCTCCGGGCAAACAGAGCTCCGGGCAAACAGAGCTCCGGGCAAACAGAGCTCCGGGCAAACTGAGCTCCGGGCAAACTGAGCTCCGGGCAAACTGAGCTCCGGGCAAACTGAGCTCCGGGCAAACTGAGCTCCGGGCAAACAGAGCTCCGGGCAAACAGAGCTCCGGGCAAACAGAGCTCCGGGCAAACAGAGCTCCGGGCAAACAGAGCTCCGGGCAAACAGAGCTCCGGGCAAACAGAGCTCCGGGCAAACTGAGCTCCGGGCAAACTGAGCTCCGGGCAAACTGAGCTCCGGGCAAACAGAGCTCCGGGCAAACAGAGCTCCGGGCAAACAGAGCTCCGGGCAAACAGAGCTCCGGGCAAACAGAGCTCCGGGCAAACAGAGCTCCGGGCAAACAGAGCTCCGGGCAAACAGAGCTCCGGGCAATCAGAGCTCCGGGCAAACAGAGCTCCGGGCAAACAGAACTCCGGGCAAACAGAACTCCGGGCAAACAGAACCCCGGGCAAACAGAACCCCGGGCAAACAGAACTCCGGGCAAACAGAGCTCCGGGCAAACAGAGCTCCGGGCAAACAGAGCTCTGGGCAAACTGAGCTCCGGGCAAACTGAGCTCCGGGCAAACTGAGCTCCGGGCAAACTGAGCTCCGGGCAAACTGAGCTCCGGGCAAACAGAGCTCCGGGCAAACAGAGCTCCGGGCAAACAGAGCTCCGGGCAAACAGAGCTCCGGGCAAACAGAGCTCCGGGCAAACAGAGCTCCGGGCAAACAGAGCTCCGGGCAAACAGAGCTCCGGGCAAACAGAGCTCCGGGCAAACAGAACTCCGGGCAAACAGAACTCCGGGCAAACAGAACTCCGGGCAAACAGAACTCCGGGCAAACAGAACTCCGGGCAAACAGAACTCCGGACAAACAGAGCTCCGGGCAAAGAGAGAAATGGGCACTCAGAGCAACAGGCACACAGAGGAATGGGCAAACAGCCCTGTGGACAACCAGCGCTCCGGGCCAAAAGGGCAATGGGCAAACAGGGCTACGGGCAAACAGAGCAACGGGTAAACAGAGCAACGGGCAAACAGAGCTCCGGGGAAACTGAGCTCCGGGGAAACTGAGCTCCGGGGAAACTGAGCTCCGGGGAAACTGAGCTCCGGGGAAACTGAGCTCCGGGCAAACAGAGCTCCAGGCAAACAGAGCTCCAGGCAAAAAGAGCTCCGGGCGAACAGAGCTCCGGGCGAACAGAGCTCCGGGCGAACAGAGCTCCGGGCGAACAGAGCTCCGGGCGAACAGAGCTCCGGGCGAATAGAGCTCCGGGCGAACAGAGCTGCGGGCGAACAGAGCACCGGGCAAACAGAGCTCCGGGCAAACAGAGCTCCGGGCAAACAGAGCTCCGGGCAAACAGAGCTCCGGGCAAACAGAGCTCCGGGCAAACAGAGCTCCGGGCAAACAGAGCTCCAGGCAAACTCGGCAATGGGCAAACAGGGCAATGGGCAAACAGAGCTCCGGGCAAACAGACCAACGGGCAAACAGAGCTCCGGGCAAACAGAGCTGGGGGCAAACAGAGCTCCGGGCAAACAGAGCTCTGGGCAAACAGAGCTCCGGGCAAACAGAGCTCCGGGCAAACAGAGCTCCGGGCAAACTGAGCTCCGGGCAAACTGAGCTCCGGGCAAACTGAGCTCCGGGCAAACTGAGCTCCGGGCAAACTGAGCTCCGGGCAAACAGAACTCCGGGCAAACAGAACTCCGGGCAAACAGAGCTCCGGGCAAACAGAACTCCGGGCAAACAGAACTCCGGGCAAACAGAACTCCGGACAAACAGAGCTCCGGGCAAACAGAGCTCCGGGCAAAGAGAGAAATGGGCACACAGAGCAACAGGCACACAGAGGAATGGGCAAACAGCCCTGTGGACAACCAGCGCTCCGGGCCAAAAGGGCAATGGGCAAACAGGGCTACGGGCAAACAGAGCAACGGGCAAACAGAGCTCAGGGCAAACAGAGCTCAGGGCAAACAGCGATCCGGCAAACAGCGATCCGGCAAACAGCGATCCGGGCAAACAGCGAACGGCGCACATGGAGCAACGGGCACACGGAGCACCGGGCACACGGAGCACCGGGCACAGGGAGCACCGGGCACACGGAACACCGGGCACACGGAGCACCGGGCACACGGAGCACACGGAGCACTAGGCACACGGAGCACTGGGCACACGGAGCACCGGGCACATGGTGCTCCGGGCAAACGGTGCTCCGAGCACACGGTGGTCCGGGCAAAAAGAGCAATAGAACATAGAACATAGAACATAGAACATTACAGCGCAGAACAGGCCCTTCGGCCCACGATGTTGCACCGACCAGTTAAAAAAAAACTGTGACCCTCCAACCTAAACCAATTTCTTTTCGTCCATGAACCTATCTACGGATCTCTTAAACGCCCCCAAACTAGGCGCATTTACTACTGATGCTGGCAGGGCATTCCAATCCCTCACCACCCTCTGGGTAAAGAACCTACCCCTGACATCGGTTCTATAACTACCCCCCCTCAATTTAAAGCCATGCCCCCTCGTGCTGGATTTCTCCATCAGAGGAAAAAGGCTATCACTATCCACCCTATCTAAACCTCTAATCATCTTATATGTTTCAATAAGATCCCCTCTTAGCCGCCGCCTTTCCAGCGAAAACAATCCCAAATCCCTCAGCCTCTCCTCATAGGATCTCCCCTCCATACCAGGCAACATCCTGGTAAACCTCCTCTGCACCCTCTCCAAAGCCTCCACATCCTTCCTGTAATGTGGGGACCAGAACTGCACACAGTACTCCAAGTGCGGCCGCACCAGAGTTGTGTACAGTTGCAACATAACGCTACGACTCCTAAATTCAATCCCCCTACCAATAAACGCCAAGACACCATATGCCTTCTTAACAACCTTATCTACTTGATTCCCAACTTTCAGGGATCTATGCACACATACACCTAGATCCCTCTGCTCCTCCACACTATTCAAAGTCCTCCCGTTAGCCCTATACTCAACACATCTGTTATTCCTACCAAAGTGAATTACCTCACACTTCTCCGCATTAAACTCCATCCGCCACCTCTCGGCCCAACTTTGCAACCTGTCTAAGTCTTCCTGCAAACTACGACACCCTTCCCCACTGTCTACCACACCACCGACTTTGGTGTCATCAGCAAATTTGCTAATCCACCCAACTATACCCTCATCCAGATCATTAATAAATATTACAAACAGCAGTGGCCCCAAAACAGATCCCTGAGGTACACCACTTGTAACCGCACTCCATGATGAATATTTACTATCAACCACCACCCTCTGTTTCCTATCCGCTAGCCAATTCCTGATCCAATTTCCTAGATCACCCCCAATCCCATACATCTGCATTTTCTGCAGAAGCCTACCATGGTGAACCTTATCAAACGCCTTACTAAAATCCATATATACCACGTCCACTGCCTTGCCCCCATCCACCTCCTTGGTCACTTTCTCAAAAAACTCAATAAGGTTAGTAAGGCACGACCTACCTGCCACAAAACCATGCTGACTATCACCTATCAATTCATTACTCTCCAAATAACTATAAATCCTATCCCTTATAATTTTTTCCAACATCTTGCCGACAACAGAAGTGAGACTCACCGGTCTATAATTCCCGGGGAAGTCTCTGTTCCCCTTCTTAAACAATGGGACAACATTCGCTAACCTCCAATCTTCTGGTACTATACCAGAGGCCAACGACGACCTGAAGATCAGAGCCAGAGGCTCTGCAATCACTTCTCTTGCCTCCCAGAGAATCCTTGGATAAATCCCATCCGGACCAGGGGATTTATCTATTTTCAGACCCTCCAGAATATCCTGCACATCCTCCTTATCAACTGTAATACTGTCTATTCTACTCCCTTGCAACCCAGTGTCCTCCTCAGCTATATTCATGTCCCCTTGCGTGAACACCGAAGAGAAATATTGGTTCAATGCTTCACCAATCTCCTCCGGTTCCACACATAACTTCCCTCTGCCATCTATAACTGGCCCTAAACTTGCCCTAACCAACCTTCTGTTCTTGACATACCTATAGAACGCCTTAGGATTCTCTTTAACCCTATCTGCCAAAGTCTTCTCATGTCCCCTTTTAGCCCTTCTAAGCTCGCTCTTCAACTCCCTCTTAGCCAATCTAAAGCTTTCTAGTGCACTACCCGAGTGCTCACGTCTCATCCGAACATAAGCCTCCTTTTTCTTTTTAACCAACAAAGAAACTTTTTTGGTGCACCACGGTTCCCTAGCCCTACCAATTCCTCCTTGCCTGACAGGGACATACCTATCACAGACTCGCAGTAGCTGCTCCTTGAAAAAACTCCACATGTCGGACGTTCCCAGTCCCTGTAATCTCCTAGTCCAACCTATGTTTCCTAATTCTCTCCTAATAGCCTCATAATTACCCTTCCCCCAGCTAAAACCACTGGCCCGAGGTTCATGCCTATCCCTTTCCATCACTAAGGTGAACGTAACCGAATTGTGGTCACTATCACCAAAATGCACACCAACTTCCAAGTCTAGCACCTGGTCTGGCTCATTTCCCAGCACCAGATCCAATATAGCCTCACCTCTAGTTGGCCTGTCTACATACTGAGTCAAAAAACCTTCCTGCACGCTTTGAACAAAAACTGACCCCTCTAACGAGCTAGAGCTATAACAATTCCAGTCAATATTAGTCAAGTTAAAATCCCCCATAACAATTGCCCTATTACTTTCACTCCTAAGCAGGATTGACTCCGCAATCCTTTCCTCAACCTCTCTAGAACTTTTAGGAGGTCTATAAAAGACTCCCAACAGGGTGACCTCTCCTCTCCTATTTCTAATCTCCGCCCATACTACCTCAACAGATAAGTCCTCATCAAACCTCCTCTCTGACACTGTGATACAATCTCTGACCAATAATGCTACCCCTCCCCCTCTTCTACCTCCTTCCCTACTTCGACTAAAACATTTGAACCCCGGGACCTGCAGCATCCATTCCTGCCCCTGCTCTATCCATGTCTCTGAAATAGCCACAACATCGAAGTCCCAGGTACTGATCCACGCTGCAAGTTCACCCACTTTATTGCGAATACTCCTGGCATTGAAGTATACACATTTCAAACCCTGCTCCACCCCACCTCTGCAATGCCGTGCATTGCAGTCCCCATCCATGCATCCCTCACTTTCAGCCCCACTACTCAGGATCCCTCCCCCCCCCCGAATCAGTTTAAACCTCCCTGCATGGCCTTAGCAAATTTACCCCCCAGGATATTGGTCCCCTTCTGATTAAGGTGTAGACCATCCTTCTCATAGAGGTCACACCTTCCCCAGTACGAGCCCCAATTGCTTAAGTACCTGAACCCCTCCCTCCTGCACCATCCCCTCAGCCATGAATTCAAACCTTCCCTCTCCCTATTCCTCTCTAAACTATCCCGTGGTACAGGCAAGAGTCCAGAGATAACCACTCTGTCAGTCTTGGCCTTTAGTTTCCACCCCAACTCCATAAATCCCTGCCTAATATCCCCTTCCCCTATCCTCCCTATGTCGTGTGTCCCCACATGTACAATAACTTGTGGTTTATCTCCCTCCCCCCTAAGAGTCCTGAATACCCTGTCAGACACATCCCGGACCCCAGCCCCTGGTAGGCAACACACCAACCCTGAGTCCCTACCTTTAGTTCCGACCCTCCTATCTGTCCCCTTAATTGTGGAGTCCCCAATCACAAGGCCCAGTCTTTTACAGCCCCTAACCACCTGAGCTTTCTCACTCGGCTCACCCCCAGAGATCTGCTCTCTATGCTCAGTTGATTCCTCCTCAACTGTAGCCTCCAGCACCGAAAACCTATTATGGAGGGGATAATGGGCAAACAGCACTGCGAGCAAACAGAGCAACGGGCAAACAGAGCAACGGGCAAACAGAGCAACGGGCAAACAGAGCTCCGGGAAACTGAGCTCCGGGCAAACAGAGCTCCGGGCAAACAGAGCTCCGGGCAAACAGAGCTCCGGGCAAACAGAGCTCCGGGCAAACAGAGCTCCGGGCAAACAGAGCTCCGGGCAAACAGAGCTCCGGGCAAACAGAGCTCCGGGCAAACAGAGCTCCGGGCAAACAGAACTCCGGGCAAACAGAACTCCGGGCAAACAGAACTCCGGGCAAACAGAACTCCGGGCAAACAGAACTCCGGGCAAACAGAACTCCGGGCAAACAGAACTCCGGGCAAACAGAACTCCGGGCAAACAGAGCTCCGGGCAAAGAGAGAAATGGGCACACAGAGCAACAGGCACACAGAGGAATGGGCAAACAGCCCTGTGGACAACCAGCGCTCCGGGCCAAAAGGGCAATGGGCAAACAGGGCTACGGGCAAACAGAGCAACGGGCAAACAGAGCTCAGGGCAAACAGAGCTCAGGGCAAACAGCGATCCGGCAAACAGCGATCCGGCAAACAGCGATGCGGGCAAACAGCGAACCGCGCACATGGAGCAACGGGCACACGGAGCACCGGGCACACGGAGCACCGGGCACACGGAACACCGGGCACACGGAGCACCGGGCACACGTAGCACCGGGCACACGGAGCACCGGGCACACGGAGCACTGGGCACACGGAGCACCGGGCACATGGTGCTCCGGGCACGCGGTGCTCCGAGCACACGGTGGTCCGGGCAAAAAGATCAATGGGCAAACAGCACTGCGAGCAAACAGAGCAATGGGCAAACAGAGCAACGGGCAAACAGAGCAACGGGCAAACAGAGCTCCGGGCAAACAGAGCTCCGGGCAAACAGAGCTCCGGGCAAACAGAGCTCCGGGCAAACAGAGCTCCGGGCAAACAGAGCTCCGGGCAAACAGAGCTCCGGGCAAACAGAGCTCCGGGCAAACAGAGCTCCGGGCAAACAGAGCTCCGGGCAATCAGAGCTCAGGGCAAACAGAGCTCCGGGTAAACAGAGCTCCGGGCATCCAGAGCTCCTGGTAAACAGAGCTCCTGGCAAACAGAGCTCCTGGCAAACAGAGCTCCACGGAAAAAGAGCTCTGGGCAAACAGAGCTCCGGGCAAACAGAGCTCCGGACAAACAGAGCTCCGGGCAAACAGAGCTCCGGGCAAACAGAGCTCCGGGCAAACAGAGCTCCGGGCAAACTGAGCTTCGGGCAAAGAGCGCTCCATGCAAGCCGAAGTCCGGGCAAACAGATCTCCGGGCAAACAGAGCATTGTGGAACAGAGCTCCGGGCAAACAGAGCTGCGGGCAAACAGAGCTCCGGGCAAACAGAGCTCCGGGCAAACAGAGCTCCGGGCAAACAGAACTCCGGGCAAACAGAACTCCGGGCAAACAGAACTCCGGGCAAACAGAGCTCCGGGCAAACAGAGCTCCGGGCAAAGAGAGAAATGGGCACACAGAGCAACAGGCACACAGAGGAATGGGCAAACAGCCCTGTGGACAACCAGCGCTCCGGGTCAAAAGGGCAAAGGGCAAACAGGGCTACGGGCAAACAGAGCAACGGGCAAACGGAGCTCAGGGCAAACAGAGCTCAGGGCAAACAGCAGTCCGGCAAACAGCAATCCGGCAAACAGCGATCCGGGCAAACAGCGAACCGCGCACATGGAGCAACGGGCACACGGAGCACCGGGCACACGGAGCACCGGGCACAGGGAGCACCGGGCACACGGAACACCGGGCACATGGAGCACCGGGCACACGGAGCACCGGGCACACGGAGCACTGGGCACACGGAGCACCGGGCACATGGTGCTCCGGGCAAACGGTGGTCCGGGCAAAAAGAGCAATGGGCAAACAGCACTGCGAGCAAACAGAGCAACGGGCAAACAGAGCAACGGGCAAACAGAGAAACGGGCAAACAGAGCTCCGGGCAAACAGAGCTCCGGGCAAACAGAGCTCCGGGCAAACAGAGCTCCGGGCAAACAGAGCTCCGGGCAAACAGAGCTCCGGGCAAACAGAGCTCCGGGCAAACAGAGCTCCGGGCAAACAGAGCTCCGGGCAAACAGAGCTCCGGGCAAACAGAGCTCCGGGCAAACAGTGCTTCGGGTCAATAGGGCAATGGGCAAACAGGGATACGGGTAAACAGAGCTCCGGGCAAACAGAGCTCCTTGCAAGCAGAGCTCCGAGCAAACAGAGCTCCGGGCAAACAGACCTCCGGGCAAACAGAGCTCCGGGCAAACAGAGCTCCGGGCAAACAGAGCTCCGGGCAAACAGAGCTCCGGGCAAACAGAGCTCCGGGCAAACAGAGCTCCGGCCAAACAGAGCTCCGGCCAAACAGAGCTCCGGCCAAACAGAGCTCCGGCCAAACAGAGCTCTGGGCAAACAGAGCTCCGGCCAAACAGAGCTCCGGCCAAACAGAGCTCCGGGCAAACAGAGCTCCGGGCATACAGAGCTCCGGGCAAACAGAGCTCCGGGAAAAAAGAGGACCGGGCAAACAGTGCTCCGGGCACACAGTGCTCCGGGCAAACTGGGCAATGGGCAAACAGGGCAACAGGCAAACTGAGCTCCGGGCAAACAGAGCAACTGGCAAACAGACCAACAGGCAATCAGAGCTCAGGGCAAACAGAGCTCCGGGTAAACAGAGCTCCGGGCATCCAGAGCTCCTGGTAAACAGAGGTCCTGGCAAACAGAGCTCCTGGCAAACAGAGCTCCGGGGAAAAAGAGCTCTGGGCAAACAGAGCTCCGGGCAAACAGAGCTCCGGGCAAACAGAGCTCCGGGCAAACAGAGCTCCGGGCAAACAGAGCTCCGGGCAAACAGAGCTCCGGGCAAACAGAGCTCCGGGCAAACAGAGCTCCGGGCAAACAGAGCTCCGGGAAAAAAGAGGACCGGGCAAACAGTGCTCCGGGCACACAGTGCTCCGGGCAAACTGGGCAATGGGCAAACAGGGCAACAGGCAAACTGAGCTCCGGGCAAACAGAGCAACTGGCAAACAGACCAACAGGCAATCAGAGCTCAGGGCAAACAGAGCTCCGGGTAAACAGAGCTCCGGGCATCCAGAGCTCCTGGTAAACAGAGCTCCTGGCAAACAGAGCTCCGGGGAAAAAGAGCTCTGGGCAAACAGAGCTCTGGGCAAACAGAGCTCCGGACAAACAGAGCTCCGGGCAAACAGAGCTCCGGGCAAACAGAGCAATGGGAACACAGAGCAACGGGCACAAAGTGCTCTGAGCAAAGGGCGCTCCAGGCAAAGAGCGCCCCGTGCAAGCCGAGCTCCAGGCAAACAGAGCTCCACGCAAAAAACGCTCCAGTCATTCAGGGCTGGAGGCAAACAGCGCTTTGGGCAAACAGAGCTCCGGCCAAACAGAGCTCCGGGCAAAGAGAGCTCCGCCAAACAGATTTCGGGGCAAACAGAACTCCGGGCAAACAGAGCTCCGGGCAAACAGAGAAATGGGCAAACATGGCAGCGGGCAAACAGCACTCCGGGACAAAAGGGCAATGGGCACTCAGAGCAACAGGCACACAGAGCAACGGGCAAACAACCCTCTGGACAACCAGCACTCTGGGCCAAAAGGGCAATGGGCAAACAGAGCTCAGGGCAAACAGAGCTCCGGGCAAACAGCGATCGGGCAAACAGCAATACGGGCAAACAGTGAACCGGGCACACGGAACACCGGGCACACGGAGCACCGGGCACACGGAGCACCGGGCACACGGAGCACCGGCCACATGGTGCTCCGGGCAAACGGTGCTCCGAGCACACGGTGGTCCGGGCAAAAAGAGCAATGGGCAAACAGCACTGCGAGCAAACAGAGCAATGGGCAAACAGGGCAACAGGCAAACAGAGCTCCGGGCAAACAGAGCAATGGGCCTTCAGACCAATGGGCAAACAGAGCTCCGGGCAAATAGAGCAACGGGCAAACAGAGCTCCGGGCAAACAGAGCAACGGTCAATCAGAGCAACGGTCAAACAGAGCAACGGGCAAACTGAGCTCCGGGCAACCTGAGCTCCGCGCAAACTGAGCTATGGGCAAAGCGATCTCCGGGCAAACTGAGCTCCGGGAAAACTGAGCTCCGGGCAAACTGATCCCCGGGCAACCTGATCTCCGGGAAAACAGAGCTCCGGGTAAAAAGGGCAATGGGGACACAGAGCAACAGGCAAACAGAGCAACGGGCAAACAGAGCAACGGGCAAACAGAGCTCCGGGCAAACAGAGCTCCGGGCAAACAGAGCTCCGGGCAAACAGAGCTCCGGGCAAACAGAGCTCCGGGCAAACAGAGCTCCGGGCAAACAGAGCTCCGGGCAAACAGAGCTCCGGGCAAACAGAGCTCCGGGCAAACAGAGCTCCGGGCAAACAGAGCTCCGGGCAAACAGAGCTCCGGGCAAACAGAGCTCCGGGCAAACAGAGCTCCGGGCAAACAGAGCTCCGGGCAAACAGAGCTCCGGGCAAACAGAGCTCCGGGCAAACAGAGCTCCGGGCAAACAGAGCTCCGGGCAAACAGAGCTCCGGGCAAACAGAGCTCCGGGCAAACAGAGCTCCGGGCAAACAGAGCTCCGGGCAAACAGAGCTCCGGGCACACAGAGCTCCGGGCAAACTGGGCAATGGGCAAACAGACCAACAGGCAATCAGAGCTCAGGGCAAACAGAGCTCCGGGTAAACAGAGCTCCGGGCATCCAGATCTCCTGGTAAACAGAGCTCCTGGCAAACAGAGCTCCTGGCAAACAGAGCTCCGCGGAAAAAGAGCTCTGGGCAAACAGAGCTCCGGGCAAACAGAGCTCCGGGCAAACAGAGCTCCGGGCAAACAGAGCTCCGGGCAAACTGAGCTCCGGGCAAACTGAGCTTCGGGCAAAGAGCGCTCTGTGCAAGCCGAAGTCCGGGCAAACAGATCTCCGGGCAAACAGAGCATTGTGGAACAGAGCTCCGGGCAAACAGAGCTCCGGGCAAACAGAGCTCCGGGCAAACAGAGCTCCGGGCAAACAGAACTCCGGGCAAACAGAACTCCGGGCAAACAGAACTCCGGGCAAACAGAACTCCGGGCAAACAGAACTCCGGACAAACAGAACTCCGGGCAAACAGAGCTCCGTGCAAACAGAGCTCCGGGCAAAGAGAGAAATGGGCACACAGAGCAACAGGCACACAGAGGAATGGGCAAACAGCCCTGTGGACAACCAGCGCTCCGGGCCAAAAGGGCAAAGGGCAAACAGGGCTACGGGCAAACAGAGCAACGGGCAAACAGAGCTCAGGGCAAACAGAGCTCAGGGCAAACAGCAATCCGGCAAACAGCGATCCGGCAAACAGCGATCCGGGCAAACAGCGAACCGCACACATGGAGCAACGGGCACACGGAGCACCGGGCACACGGAGCACCGGGCACAGGGAGCACCGGGCACACGGAGCATCGGGCACACGGAGCACCGGGCACACGGAGCACCGGGCACACGGAGCACTGGGCACACGGAGCACCGGGCACATGGTGCTCCGGGCAAACGGTGCTCCGAGCACACGGTGGTCCGGGTAAAAAGAGCAATGGGCAAACAGCACTGCGAGCAAACAGAGCAATGGGCAAACAGAGCAACGGGCAAACAGAGCAACGGGCAAACAGAGAAACGGGCAAACAGAGCTCCGGGAAACTGAGCTCCAGGGAAACTGAGCTCCGGGCATACAGAGCTCCGGGCAAACAGAGCTCCGGGCAAACAGAGCTCCGGGCAAACAGAGCGCTGGGCAAACAGAGCTCCGGGCAAACAGAGCTCCGGGCAAACAGAGCTCCGGGCAAACAGAGCTCCGGGCAAACAGAGCTCCGGGCAAACAGAGCTCCGGACAAACAGTGCTCCGGCTCAATAGGGCAATGGGCAAACAGGGATACGGGTAAACAGAGCTCCGGGCAAACAGAGCTGCTTGCAAACAGAGCTCCGGGCAAACAGAGCTCCGGGCAAACAGAGCTCCGGGCAAACAGAGCTCCGGGCAAACAGAGCTCCGGGCAAACAGAGCTCCGGACAAACAGTGCTCCGGCTCAATAGGGCAATGGGCAAACAGGGATACGGGTAAACAGAGCTCCGGGCAAACAGAGCTGCTTGCAAACAGAGCTCCGGGCAAACAGAGCTCTGGGCAAACAGGGCTCCGGGCAAACAGGGCTCCGGGCAAACAGAGCTCCGGGCAAACAGAGCTCCGGGCAAACAGTGCTCCGGGTAAACAGAGCTCCGGCCAAACAGAGCTCCGGCCAAACAGAGCTCCGGCCAAACAGAGCTCCGGCCAAACAGAGCTCCGGCCAAACAGAGCTCCGGCCAAACAGAGCTCCGGGCAAACAGAGCTCCGGGCAAACAGAGCTCCGGCCAAACAGAGCTCCGGGCAAACAGAGCTCTGGGCAAACAGAGCTCCGGGCAAACAGAGCTCCGGGCAAACAGAGCTCCGGGCAAACAGAGCTCCGGGAAAAAAGAGGACCGGGCAAACAGTGCTCCGGGCACACAGTGCTCCGGGCAAACTGGGCAATGGGCAAACAGGGCAACAGGCAAACTGAGCTCCGGGCAAACAGAGCAACTGGCAAACAGACCAACAGGCAATCAGAGCTCAGGGCAAACAGAGCTCCGGGCAAACAGAGCTCCGGGCATCCAGAGCTCCTGGTAAACAGAGCTCCTGGCAAACAGAGCTCCTGGCAAACAGAGCTCCGGGGAAAAAGAGCTCTGGGCAAACAGAGCTCCGGGCAAACAGAGCTCCGGACAAACAGAGCTCCGGACAAACAGAGCTCCGGGCAAACTGAGCAATGGGAACACAGAGCAACGGGCACAAAGTGCTCTGAGCAAAGGGCGCTCCCGGCAAAGGGCGCTCCAGGCAAAGAGCGCCCCGTGCAAGCCGAGCTCCAGGCAAACAGAGCTCCACGCAAAAAACGCTCCAGTCATTCAGGGCTGCAGGCAAACAGCGCTTTGGGCAAACAGAGCTCCGGCCAAACAGAGCTCCGGGCAAAGAGAGCTCCGCCAAACAGATTTCCGGGCAAACAGAACTCCGGGCAAACAGAGCTCCGGGCAAACAGAGCTCCGGGCAAACAGAGCTCCGGGCAAACAGAGCTCCGGGCAAACAGAGAAATGGGCAAACATGGCAGCGGGCAAACAGCACTCCGGGACAAAAGGGCAATGGGCACACAGAGCAACAGGCACACAGAGCAACGGGCAAACAACCCTCTGGACAACCAGCACTCTGGGCCAAAAGGGCAATGGGCAAACAGAGCTCAGGGCAAACAGAGCTCCGGGCAAACAGTGATCCGGCAAACAGCAATACGGGCAAACTGTGAACCGGGCACACGGAACACCGGGCACACGGAGCACCGGGCACACGGAGCACCGGGCACACGGAGCACCGGGCACATGGTGCTCCGGGCAAACGGTGCTCCGAGCACACGGTGGTCCGGGCAAAAAGAGCAATGGGCAAACAGCACTGCGAGCAAACAGAGCAATGGGCAAACAGGGCAACAGGCAAACAGAGCTCCGGGCAAACAGAGCAATGGGCCTTCAGACCAATGGGCAAGCAGAGCTCCGGGCAAATAGAGCAACGGGCAAACAGAGCTCCGGGCAAACAGAGCAACGGTCAATCAGAGCAACGGTCAAACAGAGCAACGGGCAAACTGAGCTCCGGGCAACCTGAGCTCCGCGCAAACTGAGCTATGGGCAAAGCGATCTCCGGGCAAACTGAGCTCCGGGAAAACTGAGCTCCGGGCAAACTGATCCCCGGGCAACCTGATCTCCGGGAAAACAGAGCTCCGGGTAAAAAGGGCAATGGGGACACAGAGCAACAGGCAAACAGAGCAACGGGCAAACAGAGCAACGGGCAAACAGAGCTCCGGGCAAACAGAGCTGCGGGCAAACAGAGCTGCGGGCAAACAGAGCTGCGGGCAAACAGAGCTGCGGGCAAACAGAGCTGCGGGCAAACAGAGCTGCGGGCAAACAGAGCTGCGGGCAAACAGAGCTGCGGGCAAACAGAGCTCCGGGCAAACAGAGCTCCGGGCAAACAGAGCTCCGGGCAAACAGAGCTCCGGGCAAACAGAGCTCCGGGCAAACAGAGCTCCGGGCAAATTGAGCTCCGGGCAAACAGAGCTCCGGGCAAACAGAGCTCCAGGCAAACAGAGCTCCGGGCAAACAGAGCTCCAGCAAACAGAGCTCCGGGCAAACAGAGCTCCCGGCAAACAGAACTCCGGGCAAACAGAGCACCGGGCAAACAGAGCTGCGGGCAAACAGAGCTGCGGGCAAACAGAGCTGCGGGCAAACAGAGCTGCGGGCAAACAGAGCTCCGGGCAAACAGAGCTCCGGGCAAACAGAGCTCCGGCAAACAGAGCTCCGGGCAAACAGCGCTGCAGGCAAACAGAGCTCCGGGCAAACAGAGCTCCGGCAAACAGAGCTC
This sequence comes from Mustelus asterias, assembly GCF_964213995.1. Lineage (NCBI taxonomy): Eukaryota > Metazoa > Chordata > Chondrichthyes > Carcharhiniformes > Triakidae > Mustelus > Mustelus asterias. The sequence goes on along the minus strand of NC_135808.1, from coordinate 47,185,962 downwards.
TGGGCAAACAGAGCTGCGGGCAAACAGAGCCGCGGGCAAACAGAGCTGCGGGCAAACAGAGCTGCGGGCAAACAGAGCTGCGGGCAAACAGAGCTCCGGGCAAACAGAGCTCCGGGCAAACAGAGCTCCGGGCAAACAGAGCTCCGGGCAAACAGAGCTCCGGGCTAACAGAGCTCCGGGCTAACGAGCCCCGGGCAAACGGAGCCCCGGGCAAACAGAGCTCCGGGCAAACAGAGCTCCGGGCAAACTGAGCTTCGGGCAAAGAGCGCTCCGTGCAAGCCGAAGTCCGGGCAAACAGATCTCCAGGCAAACAGAGCATTGTGGAACAGAGCTCCGGGCAAACAGAGCTCCGGGCAAACAGAGCCCGGGCAAACAGAGCTCCGGGCAAACAGAACTCCGGACAAACAGAACTCCGGACAAACAGAACTCCGGACAAACAGAACTCCGGGCAAACAGAACTCCGGGCAAACAGAGCTCCGGGCAAACAGAGCTCCGGGCAAAGAGAGAAATGGGCACACAGAGCAACAGGCACACAGAGGAATGGGCAAACAGCCCTGTGGACAACCAGCACTCCGGGCCAAAAGGGCAATGGGCAAACAGGGCTACGGGCAAACAGAGCTCAGGGCAAACAGAGCTCCGGGCAAACAGCGATCCGGCAAACAGCAATACGGGCAAACAGTGAACCGGGCACACGGAACACCGGGCACACGGAGCACCGGGCACACGGAGCACCGGGCACATGGTGCTCCGGGCAAACGGTGCTCCGAGCACACGGTGGTCCGGGCAAAAAGAGCAATGGGCAAACAGCACTGCGAGCAAACAGAGCAATGGGCAAACAGGGCAACAGGCAAACAGAGCTCCGGGCAAACAGAGCAATGGGCCTTCAGACCAATGGGCAAACAGAGCTCCGGGCAAATAGAGCAACGGGCAAACAGAGCTCCGGGCAAACAGAGCAACGGTCAATCAGAGCAACGGTCAAACAGAGCAACGGGCAAACTGAGCTCCGGGCAACCTGAGCTCCGCGCAAACTGAGCTATGGGCAAAGCGATCTCCGGGCAAACTGAGCTCCGCGAAAACTGAGCTCCGGGCAAACTGATCCCCGGGCAACCTGATCTCCGGGAAAACAGAGCTCCGGGTAAAAAGGGCAATGGGGACACAGAGCAACAGGCAAACAGAGCAACGGGCAAACTGCCCTCTGGACAACCAGCGCTCCAGGCCAAAAGGGCAATCGGCAAACAGGGCAATGGGCAAACAGAGCTCTGGGCAAACAGAGCGCCGGGCAAACAGAGCTCCGGGCAAACAGAGCTCCAGGCAAACAGAGCTCCTGGCAAACAGAGCTCCAGGCAAACTCGGCAATGGGCAAACAGGGCAATGGGCAAACAGAGCTCCGGGCAAACAGACCAACGGGCAAACAGAGCTCCGGGCAAACAGAGCTGCGGGCAAACAGAGCTGCGGGCAAACAGAGCTCCGGGCAAACAGAGCTCCGGGCAAACAGAGCTCCGGGCAAACAGAGCTCCGGGCAAACAGAGCTCCGGGCAAACAGAGCTCCGGGCAAACAGCGCTGCAGGCAAACAGAGCTCCGGGCAAACAGAGCTCCGGCAAACAGAGCTCTGGGCAAACAGAGCTGCGGGCAAACAGAGCTGCGGGCAAACAGAGCTGCGGGCAGACAGAGCTGCGGGCAAACAGAGCTCCGGGCAAACAGAGCTCCGGGCAAACAGAGCTCCGGGCAAACAGAGCTCCGGGCAAACAGAGCTCCGGGCTAACAGAGCTCCGGGCTAACAGAGCTCCGGGCTAACAGAGCTCCGGGCTAACAGAGCTCCGGGCTAACAGAGCTCCGGGCTAACGAGCCCCGGGCAAACGGAGCCCCGGGCAAACAGAGCTCCGGGCAAACAGAGCTCCGGGCAAACAGAGCTTCGGGCAAAGAGCGCTCCGTGCAAGCCGAAGTCCGGGCAAACAGA